>NW_027507903.1:51984120-52546620 GCF_037356315.1 Lithobates pipiens | reverse complement strand
TCCAGCATCTTGAGTAATGGTGCCAGAGTAAAAATAACCATTGGAGGACCACTTGGCCACAACTTTAAGTCCAACAAAACTACTACTTGATGAGGAGGAGTCCATGCTAATATTCTTTGACGCCGTCTGATAAGGGATTTCAGGGGAGTCACTGCGGCGTGTGGTAGGGGTTCCTGGGCTTGCTCTGTCCCGGGCTTCTGGATGACAAGCAGTAATGTGCGTGAACGGTTCTTCATCAGGGACAGCAGCTGCTGTGGAATCCTCAGCTTGTGCATTTGAAGAGCCCACTTCCCTGGAAAGGAGATTACCATGTACAACACATTCCACAAATAGAATTCCCATCTATTTCCCCTTGCAACACAAAAACGATACTGGTTAAATTAAGCCTGAGAAGAAATATGCAAGGCTTCTCACAGCCTAAATCTATCAGTGCATTCTATTGGGAAGAAACAACGATCATGAGATGAAGAAACTGCAATGTTCACTTTAAGTGATTCTTGGGTGATTGCAGCAAGCCAGACTGAAAGAATACATTTGGGTGGCCATGGCCAATGTTCTGTGCTTGACTCAACAGTGAATTTCCAAGTGCGGGATGGAATGAACTTAAGTAAAGCTGGCCATAGATGGATACAAAATGGCGGGTTAACATGGGCTACTCCATATAAGTTACCATGTAACACCTGTGGTGATTAAAGGACTATCTTGATACCCAATGATTGAACACAAATAAGTAAAAAAATATAATACATACATTTTTATTTAGAAAAACAGCCAATAAAAAGTAAACAACCGGTCAAAAGTTGTTATATCATCATTACATAGACAATTTAAGTTTTGAGCAGTTTTCTACCCCCATTAAATGAAAAGTGGGGGGACTGGTGCAAAAGCTAACAATGTTCTCTAGTAGTTTCATGACTAGGTCGCTTCTTCAGGAGGTATCTCAACACATCTAAGATTAAATAAATACAATCTCATAGTTATACGCTTCACAACTGAATTGCTACAACATATTCACAGTACAATCTTAAAGCATAAGATAAATGGTGTAAATCACATAGATAACAGCGCAACTTACTACCAAAGTCCCCAAAGGGGTGGTACCTCAACAAGGGTGTCACACCCCCGGGGCGGACACGGGAGGCGGAAAAAAAAACAGAGACAGCTATAGATAACGAAAGTGTAACTAACCTATTATATTGACCAAAAAACATATGGTAGGTATATAGCTGGAACGCATACCAATGCACATTTAAGGATAGGCTGTTAAGAAGGGAGGATTCTCAGAAGAGGGAAAATTTAGCCAATAGAACAACAATAATAGCCACATTCGAGAGCACAGAGACAGAAAGGAAAAAAAAAAAAAAAAAAAAAGAAGAAGGAGGAGAAGGGAGGAGAGGGGGGAAAAAAAATACCAGATAGGAAAGAAAAAAGAAAGGGGAAGGGGGAAGAAAAGGGAGCCAGGGGAAAATAGAGGGAAAAAAAAGTGGAATGAGGGGGAAAGAAAGGAGGGGGAAAATGGAAGGGGAAAAAAAACAAGGGGCGGGAAAGAAGGGGAAGGGAGGAGGCAAGGAAAAGGAGGGGGGAGAGAGAGAAGGGGACAGGGGGAGAACAGGGAGGGGGAGAGAAAGGGGGAATGGAGGGGGAGAGAAAGGGAAGGAAAGGAAGAGGAGAGGGGGAAAACGAGCCTAAATCCATATAAAGGGGTATTGATTGTATTAAACAAGGGAAACAAGTATAGAAATACCCGCCCTTGCAAGAGCTTATAGCGGTACACAGATGTAACCCAGGAAACTGCAAAACGCACAGCCTCTTCCTTACTTCTCCCCCCTTCCCCCTCCACCCCTTCTCCCCCCTCTCCCCCCCTCCTTTTCATTTCCCCCTCCCTACTTTCGCACCCCTTGTTTCTTTCCCCCCTCCTTTCGTTCCCCCTCATTCCACTCTCTTTTTCCCTCTATTTTCCCCTGTCCCCCTTTTCTTCCCCATCCCCTTTCTTTTTTCTTTCCTATCTGGTATTTCTCTGCGCTCTGCGGCTATTATTCTAGGTTGTTCTATTGGCTAAATTTTCCCTCTTCTGAGAATCCTCCCCTCTTAACAGCCTATCCTTAAAGGTGCATTGGTATGAGTTCCAGCTATATACCTACCATATGTTTTTTGGTCAATATAATATGTTAGTTACACTTACTCTCGTTATCTACAGCTGTCTGTTTTTTTTCACCTCCCGTGTCCGCCCCGGGGGTGTGACACCCTTGTTGAGGTGCCATCCGTGCCCGTTTCGTGGGCTTCCTTTGGGGACATTGGTGGTAAGTTGCGCTGTTATCTATGTGATTTACTCCATTTATGTTATGCTGTAAGATTGTACTGTGAATATGTTGTAGCAATTCAGTTGTGAAGCATATAACTATGAGACTGTATTTATTTAATCTTAGATGCATCGAGATACCTCCTGAAGAAGCAACCTAGTCGCAAAACTAGTAGAGGACATGGTTAGCTTTTGCACCAGTCCCCCCATTTTCCATTTAATGGGGGTAGAAAACTGCTCAAAACTTAAATTGTCTATGTAATGATGATATAACAACCTTTGACCGGTTGTTTACTTTTTATTGGCATTTTTTCTAAATAAAAATGTATGTATTTTTTTTTTTACTTATTTGTGTTCAATCATTGGGTATGAAGATAGTCCTTTAATCACCACAGGTGTAACTTATATGGAGTAGCCCATGTTAACCCGCCCCTTTGTATTAACCTAATCAGGATGAGAATACCAATCTATATATCAAATCTCTAACCCCTTATGAGGCATTACACCCTTTATATGGCCATAGATGGAGAAATTTTCTTTCCTGCATCACTTGATTCCCCCATCAACACAGTCACAGTCAGTGATGGGGGAATCCCTCCCGTGGAGCTTTTGTGTACTCCTGGTGGGGAGGCGGGAGGAGCCATCCCAGCCAGGAGAACACACCGTGATTATTGTTAGCGGCTATAGTCACTTGCAATAATGGCTTGAAAAATCCAAAAGGCTACTTGTGCCCGAGTTGATCGATCAATTTGGGTTCAATCAGCCTGCCCATATATGGTTTGAATCTTGGCTGGTTCCTGCTAAACTGGGATGAGATTCAAACCATCTTTGGCCGGCTTAACACCAAAATATTCTCACCACACAAGTTAAAGTATAACTAAAAAGGCAAAACTTTTTTTTAATGCATTTATTTAATTTTTTTGGGATACAGTGGGGTAGGGATTAGAACCCATTTTAGGTTTTTATTGCCGCCTGTCCCCCCAGTTAGGTAGGGTACCATATTTGTCCTGTTTACCATGATTAGGGATGAGCCGAACACCCCCCGGTTCGGTTCGCACCAGAACTTTCGAACGGACCCCAAATTCGTACGAACTTTAGAACCCCATTGAAGTCTATGGGACTCGAACGTTCGAAATTAAAAGTGTTAATTTTAACGGCTAATATGCAAGATACTGTCCTAAAAAGGGTTTGGGGACCTGGCTCCTGCCCCAGGGGACATGGGTCAATGCAAAAAAAAAAAAAAAACTTTTAAAAACGGCCATTTTGGCGGGAGCACTGATTTTAATGACGATTAAAATGAAAAAAAAAAAGTGAAATATCCCTTTAAATATGGTGCCTGGGGGGTGTCTGTAGTATGCCTGTGAAGTGCCACATGTTTCCCGTGTTTAGAACAGTCCCTGCACAAAATGACATTTAACGGAAATAACGTCATTTAAAGCTGCTTGCGGTTTTAATGTTATATTTGGTTCCTGCAATATGGTTGAAAATCATTGAGAAAAATGGCATGGGTAGCCCTCCCTGCCCATTACCAGCCCCTTTGGGTCTTGTACGCATATTAAGAGGAACCCCGTACCCATATTAAAAAAAGGAAATGCGTGTGGCCCCCAGGCCCTATATACTCAGAACAGCAGTATACAGGCGGTGCAAACAAGACAGGGACTGTGTAGGTTTGTTGTGTTAAGTTGAATCTGTTTGTAATTTTCAACTGGTACATTTTTAAAGTGTAGCTCCAGTCAAAAAAACTATTTTTAAGCTTTTTGGAAAACATAGGGAAGGGTTTTCACCCCTGTATAATATGTTTTGCCGTCCGTCTTTTTCAGAGCACGCACAATCTCCTAACACTGACTGAAAGCTCTATTATAAAAGATAGATCACTAGCTATATAGGTGAGGTGAATATAGCGGTGTATACTGCGGTCAGAGCACGCAGACAACAACCACTACAGAAGAGCAAGAACGAAAAATCGGCCGATAACGATCGGTGTATACTGTGTTGAAGGTACACAGAACACCCATTAACTGCTACAGATGCCAACACACTACACAAGGCCGCCGCGCTGGCGGCCTTATATAGTGTGGGGCGTGTACTACACAGCCTGAGCTATGATTGCCCACAGGCATCCTGCCTGTGGCCAATCATGGCTCTCCTCGCTGCTGGCGCTGTGATTGGCCAAGCATGCGGGGTCACAGTGCATGCTTGGCCAATCATGAGCCAGCAATGCACTGCGCTGCGCTATCGCAGTGCATTGTGGGCCGTGAGCGCCACACGAATTTGGTGCGAACGGCCCATAACGTTCGGAATTCGCCGAACGGGCGAACAGCCGATGTTCGAGTCGAACGTATGTTCGAGTCGAACGTATGTTCGACTCGAACACGAAGCTCATCCCTAACCATGATCATCGAAAGTGAAGAAAACCCCAGATTTTGGGTTATCACAGAAAAGTAATAGGAGGGTAAATCTTCCAATGGGTCACCAAGGAATTCCCCTAATTTGCAGAGATTAGCTCTCACTTCTCGTTTTGGCTACGGGAAAGGAAGCAAAGGGAAATCTCCCCAAAGGCACAAAGGTGGGGAAAAATAAATGACAGGGGTTAGAACCCTCCCTTACTCTATCCACAAACAAATAAATAAAAAAAATATATATATAGTTTTGCCTATAGTTCTACTTCAACCACTTCAGCCCTTTAAGGATTTTCCCGTTTAATGGCCAGGCCATTTTTTGCGATACGGCACTGTGAAGCTTTAACTGACAGTTGCGCGGTTGTTGCGACATTGTACCAAAACAAAATTGATGTCCTCCTCCCCCCCCCCCCCAAATAGAGCTGTCTTTTGGTGGTATTGGGTCACCTCATATTTTTGTTAAGGAAAAAAAAAATAAAAAAATTGGCAAGCAGCATATAGTGATTGGCTTGCGCAAAAATTATAGCATCTACAAACTATGGGATAGATTTATGGACTTTAGTTTTTTTTAAATTGTTTTTACTGGCAATTGCAGCGATCTGCGATTTTTAGAGCGACAGACATTGTGGCAGACAAATCCTTTTTAGGGGCCATTTACATTATTACAGTGATAAAAAAAAAAAAAGATACACTGATCATTGTATAAAGTACACTGGCAGGGAACACTAGGGGGTGATCAAGGGGTTAACTATGTTCCTTCCCTGGGTGTGATCTAACTGTGTGTGGGGGGGGGGTGAGCTTACAGGGACAACAGAAATCGCCATTCCTGATCACTAGGAACAGCAGATCTCGGTATTGTCCTGTCAGAGCGGGGATCATCTGCCTTGTTTACATAGGGAGATCCCCGTTCTGCCTCTCTGTACCATGCGTGCCCACTGTATCTCATGCACAGACCGATGTACAGGTACATCAGTTTGCGCAGCCGAGCTGCCTTGCTGCAGTATATATGTGGAAGGCGCTCGGCAAGTGGTTAAAGAAAAAACAAAAGCAATTGTTCTCAGAAACATTACAGTATGTCCACCATATTTCCTGCCCTGCCTCGTTTATTAGACTCTGTATATTACATTCCTCATTTTGCAAAATTTTAGGCCGGGCTCACATATGTGCGGCTGCGGGTTTGTGCCTAGGGTCCAATGTGTCCCTGTTCACCAGTTTAGGTGCAAATCAGGTCTGAATTTTTGCCTGAATCGGACCTAAAAGACACACAGGACACTTTTTGAATGCAGACCGCGGTAGCCCCGGACCTATGTGAACCAGCTCCATTGAGTCGGTCACATTCTCACGTCCTGCAAATTGGATGCGGGGAAACGTGTGTGAACCCAGCCTACAGTGCCTTGAAAAAGTATTCATACGCCTTGAAATTTTCCACATTGTCATGTTACAACCAAAAAGTTACATGTATTTTATTGGGATTTTGCGTGATAGACCAACACAAAGCGGCACATAATTGTGAAGTGGGAGGAAAATGATAAATGTTTTTCAAAACTTTTTTTTTTACAAATAAATGTGAAAAATGTGGTGTGCATTTGTATTCAGCCCCTTTACTCTGATACCCCTAACTAAAATTTCCACTTGTGTGTAATTTAATCTCAGTCTAAATGCAGCTGTTCTGTGAAGTCCTCAGAGGTTTTTTAGAGAACCTTAGTGAACAAACAGCATCATGAAGGCCAAGGAACACACCAGACGTGTCAGGGATAAAGTTATGGAAAAGTTTAAAGCAGGGTTAGTTTATAAAAAAAGCTTTGAACATCTCATGGAGCACTGTTCAATCCATCATCCGAAAATGGAAAGCATACAGTACAACTGAAAACCTACCAAGACATGGCCGTCCACGTAAACTGACAGGCTGGGCAAGGAGAGCATTAATCAAAGATGCAGCCAAGAGGCCCATGGTAACACTGGAGGTGCTGCAGAGATCAACAGCTCAGGTGGGAGAATCTGTCCACAGATTAGTTGTGCACTCCACAAATCTGGCCTTTACGGAAGAGTGGCAAGAAGAAAACCATTGTTGAAAGAAAGCCATAAGAAGTCTCATTTGCAGTTTGTGAGAAGCCATGTGGGGGACACAGCAAACATGCGGAAGAAGGTGCTCTAGTCAGATGAGACCAAAGTTAACATTTTTGGCCTAAAAGCAAAACATTATGTGTGGTGGAAAACGAACACTGCACATCACCCTGAATACACCATCCCCACCGTGAAACATGGTGGTGGCAGCATCATGTTGTGGGGATGCTTTTCTTCAGCAGGGACATGGAAGCTGGTCAGAGTTGATGGGAAGTTGGATGGAGTCAAATACAGGACAATCTTAGAAGAAAACCTGTTAGAGTCTGCAAAAGACTTAACTGGGGTGGAGATTCACCTTCTAGCAGGACAATGACCCTAAACATAGAGCCAAAGCTACAATGGAATGTTTTAGATGAAAGCATATTCATGTGTTAGAATGGCCCAGTCAAAGTTCAGAACTAAACCCAATTGAGAATCTGTGGCAGGACTTGAAAATTGCTGTTCACAGACGCTCTCCAATCAGACAGCTTAAACTATCTTACAAAGAAGAATGAGCAAAAATGTCCCTCTCTAGATGTGCAAAGCTGGTAGAGACATCCCCAAAAAGACTTGCAGCGAAATGTGGTTCTACAAAAAAAGGGGGCTAAATACAGATTCACGCCACACTTTTCACATATTTGTAAAAAAAATTGAAAACCATTTATCATTTTCCTTCCACTTCACAATTATGTGCCACTTTGTGTTGGTCTATCACATAAAATCCCAATAAAATACATTTACTTTTTTGGTTGCAACATGACAAAAATGTGGAAAATGTCAAGGGGTATGAATACCTTTTCGAGGCACTAACTACAGCATCATAAAATTCACTTTTTAGGAATGCAAACAAATGTCACGGTTTAACCCTTCAGGTGTGTTAAAGATGTCCCAACAGTCTATAAATTGTCACTTATCAAACTCATGCATTTACGTAGTATGCACAAAACATATAGACTGGTCAAAAATACTTACAGTATCCAATGGACTGCTCACCTTCACAGCTGTTCATCTCAGCTAAATGGGAGCAGTAAAGTAAAATAATAGCAATGCTTTGGGAGCATAAAGACCCATATGTCCCCCCATGCCTTCCCCCAAAAAATTGAAAGTAGCATGCCCAGTAAAAGGATAAATAAAATGGCTACTGCATAAGCATGGCTCTCCTCAAAGAATAAAGCAGGGCACATTACACTGCAGGGCAAAGGGGTCACAGGGAGCTTTATGCCTTGAAAGTAAAGCTATCCATGAAGTCAGCCTGTTGCTGCCATACCTGGCCCATCGCAATGATGGTTGGCTTTACTGGCCAAAAGCAACGGGATGGCTCACAACCCTACCAGAATATGGGAGGATTTGTGCATTTCAACTGCTCAGAATTTATGGAACAGTGTCGCTGTTGGAATGTTTCTCTAACTTCTAAGGTTGTCCCTAGGCCATTGAGTAAGGGGGGATCTCTCTAACAAAGCCAGAGACCTCAATAAAACCTGACAGTTCCAAATCTCCCTCACACTATCCAAGAATTAAAACCAAGTTTCTGGCTGTAAAAACACCTTAACCTCCCTGGCGGTATTTCCAAGTCTGGCTCGGGGTAAGATTTCATTACCATAAGCGGTATTCCCGAGCCAGACTCGGGATTGCATCACTGGATCCATGGAGGGGGGTTACTTACCTTGTCCCCCGGATCCAGCGATGTCTCCCCGCTGGAACTCAGTGTTTTTGATTCGAATACATTATTGAATATTTTTTGTTATTTATATATATATATATATATATATATATAATGATTTCATATTTCAAATTTTAACATACCCGGGATGTCTATTAGACTCTTGTTTGGATGGATTTAAGTGAATTATTTCTAAAGCCGCGTACACACGGTCGGAGAATCCGTCTGAATGCGTCTTATCGGACCGTGTCGTCAGATAATCCGCCTGTGTGTGGTATGCATCGGACTGATTCCGTCCGAATCTCCGTCGGACCCAATTTTCCAACATGTTGGAAATATTTCCCGACCAACTGGGCCAGTCGGACGTAATCCGATCACGTGTAGAGAATTTTGATCGGACCAAGTACCACGCATGCTCAGATCAAATTCCTACATCAAAGCTATTGGCTACTAGCCTGAATCTAGTTCCATCGTAACGAAATTACGTCATCACATTCTGAAAGATCGGATTTTTCGACAACTTAGTCCGACTGTGTGTATGCAACAGTTTCGGACACAATCCGTCAGACTAAATCTGACAGACAAAATCCGACGGATTTGGTTGGCAGAATCTCCGACCGTGTGTACAGGGACTAAGAATTACAGGCCTACAATATAAAACGCCAAATTTCCATGCAAAATAATGGTACCGCTTTCAGCGCCTAAAATCTGAAATAATCATACCGCCAGGGAGGTTAAGGAACATTTAGGTTAATGGTTATAGGTACAAAATAAATTTAGAGAGATCACTTTCTTTAGGTGACATTGATACAATTTCAGTCTCATTTGCAGCAGTTTACGCACAAAGAGTGACATGCAGATATTACAGGAAAACAAGGAGATACCCTCCCGAAAAAGCTGGAGGTTACTTTTCAATGGTAGATGTCACGGTTGATGAACAGACACATTCTAATCTTTTCTTACACTCTTAGCCTATCCTCCAGCCTAGATTTTATGGTCCCTGATATTATCACCCTCATAACAAACAAAACTGAAATTCCCTTCTGAACTCAGCATAACATCAGAAAATACACTTTCTTTCTCTCTTCAAAAAAAAGAAATAAAGATAAATACAACCCAACACAGATTTATACAAGACTTGATTTACTAAAACTGCTGAGAGCAAAAATCGGGTGCAGCTCTACATTAGAAACCAATCAGCTTTTACATTTTTTCTTAAAAGCTTGATTGAACAAGCTGAAGTTAGAAGCCAATTGGCTACCGTGCACACTTGCACCATATTTTGTACTCCAGTTTTAGTAAATCAACCCCTTAGTGTCACTAAACCCAAAAGCAAAAATTATAATGCAGCTTACCAATTCTTAGACATGGTGGCTGCATTTGTTTCCTTTTTTTAGGCTTTGATTCCTTTTTTGCCTGGCGATTCTGCCAGCAAGTCCATTATTTTTCAACAGACCCAACTGTCCAGGAAATGTAACGGGAGGCTTCATGCACACTAGAATATATTATTATATTTTAGTGTTTTTTTGCTGGCATTTAGCACAGCGTGAAGGCCAAGTTTAGCCACGTTAAGGAGCGTAGCCGCTGGCGTCCCTAATGACCAGTGAATAGCTAGTTGTTAAAGAGCAGTCCGGCAAGATGGCCACTATATTCTTACCAACGGATGAGTCATCAGCTAGCTGCATGTAAAAAAAGACAATTGCCGGCGTGAAAAAAATAAATAGTGAAAAGCATGCAGGAAAGGGGACAGACACGCACGCCCGCCCTCAAAATATGTGGGGGGGGGGGGGGGCATAAGAGCCTCTTTCCCACAACCTGGGGACTGGCCCGTGGTTGTTCAGTGGTGACTTTGGAAGGATGACAATGAATCTACATGATTTATAAAAATAAAAAAAAAGCAAAGGACTTGTGTGCATCTCTGTTTACTTTTTGGCACTTTTTTTGGTGAATGAGTAGGGGTACAATATTTATTCACATAGGGGGGACAGGATCTGGGAGGCTCCCCCTTGCTTCCAGATTGCAATAAATCACTGCCCACACTCCACACAAACCCCAGGCCAGGGTTTTGGGGAAGAGGCCCTTTTTTCCCCTAAACCTGGGGACAAGGTGTCCGACTCCCCCAATATGTTGAGGGCACGTGGCCTGGTACAGTTCAGGAGGGGGATGCCACTAGCTGACCCCCCCCCCTTCAAGGCTGCATGCTCAGGCAGGGGTCTGGTATTGATTTTGGGGGCACTTCGCTCCACCCCCCTTTTAAGTTCCCCTTAAAATCCATAAGGACGCCAGCAACCTCCGCTTAGAGACAAAAAGACTTGGCACCGGCATTTAGAAGCGTTTTTTCTGCCAAAAGCTGCTGCTCCAGAATGCACTGGCATTTTTTTCTGCCATTATACTCTCCTGCCACCAAATGCTTCTAAAAGCCTGTGTGTGCATGAACACAGAATAACATGCAGGGGAGTTTAGAAAAAACTCTGACACCCAAAACAGCAGCTGTAAAAACGCCCAGTGTGCATGAAGCCTTAGAGGGAGGAGACAAACCATTTACCATCGACAGGGGTGCTTACTTTGTTTATGTAAATTCCATCTAAAATCCACTATACATCAAAAAGGTGGGTACACGCAGATCGAAATTCAACCAGTTCAGCAGGGACCATTTAAATTTTGATCTGTGTGTGGCTCCTCCCTATTTGACAGAAGTCAATCAATAGATAGACTTCTGTCGAACAGGACTGGGGAAGAAGAAGAAGAAGAAGAAGAAGAAAAAAAAAAAAAAAAACGTTCAATCAGCGGCTGCAGTGCTGATCGGGTTATTCTGATAGAGTCGTCCCCGCTGTCAGAATACAGTTGCACAGGGTTACTCCGTCTCGCTTGTGTGGATAGGGGAATCTTTGTTTATTCATTCAGCTCACCGGCCATATAAAAATAAAAAAGTAAAGCGTGTACACCCAGCCTAAAGCGTTTCCAAAGCCTAAACATTTTTTTACCTTAATGCATTCCCTGTATTAAGGTTAAAAATGTTTAGTTAGTAGTATCACCCTCTCACTCGATCCAGCGCTGTAGCGGCTCTCTCCCCACTTCCTGGTCTCACAGGCTTTGCTGGGGCAGCGGAAGCCATTGGCTCCCAACTGCTGTCAGTCAAATCCTGTGAGGAGTGTCTAAGGATGCACACAGCCTGGCTCGGGAGCGAGTCCCCACAAGTGTCCCCATGGCAATCCACTTGCTATGAATGCACTCGCAGAAGAGGAAGAGCCAGTGTTGCCAGTGGGGGACCACAGAAGAGGAGGTTTGGGGCTGCTATGTAGTGCAATGGAATTGCAGAGCCTAAATTGGTTATTTAAAAAAAAAAAAAAAAAAAAGGAGGACTTTCAACCGCTTTAACACTACCCTCTCTCCAGATAATGTGACCATCCAAGGGGTCTTCTTTACTCCTCCATAGACAGTGGAGTCACCCTTAGAGAGAAAATGTTAATGGCCAGATCACCAGGTGAAAATAAGCATGGAAAAAAGCCTAAAAACAGAAAAGGAACGCAGCTGTCACGTCTAATGAGCATTAGACTTATAACCTTTTTATTAAACTATTGAACTGCTCACAATTAGAAATTTCCAACATGACCATTTTGTTTTGTTTTCAACCATGAAATGGAAATTGGTAATTGAAACAAGCAAAATTACTCATAACATCATCAAACATCGTTCAAGCAACTATACATTTTCGGTTGATTTTCTATCCAATCTATGGCCACCTTAAGGTTTGGTAAGCTGCAAAATATATATAATTTTTTTTGTGTGTGTGTGTATGGGTTTAGATATGATTATAAATAAAAAACAAAACAAAAAAAAATACAACTTTCTTCCTAACACACAAGACACCTGACTGACCCACACTGTCTGTCTATGGATACCTTGATCCAGCTCCTCGAAAAGGAGGACGTCCCCTCCTCCCTCTTCCACGGGGTGTAAGGGGCGCTTTGGCCCCTGGTCTGTTTCCAAGCGATGCATCTGCATCATCTTCACTCACTTGCACCCCTGTTTGTCTTCCAGTTTGGCGTGAAGACCCTGGCTGGCTGGACACTTTCCTAGGACTGGAAAAAATGAAGACAGTTTATCTTTACCGTACTGAAATTTAGGGCTTTAGCAGCTACATTTCCCTATTTATACTATACATTTTTCTACAGAAGATCCAAACTGAGGCCAGCCATAGACAAAGCGAAATTCGCTCTATTCCCCAATCAACACCGACAGGGGTGACAGGGGAATCCCCTCCCAAGTAGCCATTGTGTTCTCCCTGCAGGGACAGCGATTATGGTTAGTGGCTATACCAGCCACTAGCAATGACTGCATGTAAACTCCGGTAGGCTGGTTTTACCCACATCGAGCAATCAACCTGGGTACATTCAGTCTGCCCATACATGCTGAACCGGTCGAGATTCGAACAGTCTATGGCCAGCTTAAACTATGTTACTGCTAGTTCCCAAACACTATCTAATCTACAATCTTCCTGGGGCATTTATTTCAGTATTTTTTTCAAATGTTTGCCTAGAAGGCCATTGAAAGTTTCTATTTAACCCTCAGATTTATCTAATCTTCTTGATAGTGGAAAGATAAAGTGTCCTATTCTACAGGATACAGATTTTCATGCTATTGAACCTCCCTCCAATGTTTGTTTTTCTTGCACCATGGAAGCTAGGCACAGCAGGCTACTCCTGCCTTGGTTCCAAAGAGCTTAGCAGCAGAAAACCTGACTGATCAAACATGATCTCTCACACACCACCAATAAAATATCAGTGGCCTGTGGGTAACTTGTATAGTTGTGAAATGGCTCATCTGAGGGGTGGGGGATGTTGGACTCAGTGAGCTGCACTTAAATAAACTTGGCCCTTGGTGTGTAACGCATGCTATATCACCTTACAGATGTTTGCTTACTACCTGGACTAGAATTCGTCTATTAAGTACCTCGATTTCCCAAGGTTACCACGTCCAGATGGCATGGCAAATTCCCCAGACTCCAAATGGCCAGCTTTTCCTCTCAGTGTCCCTTTTCCTCTATCAGAACTGCCACCACTAGTGCTTTGCCCGGCAGAGAGGCCGCTGCTTGCTCCGCTAGATGTGCGTTGAAGGCTTGATGCTTTTGAGGAAAAGGAACTAATATCTGCAAGATCTCCAGAAGTCAGAGACGAGACCACAGTCCTTGATGGAGACACCTCATTTTCATATTCATGGCATTCAACTATGGGCTCCTCAGCTTCCTAGAAAGGAGAACGAATGAATAAATGTTTTGTGCCAAGTAGCACCTCCACATTTCTCTACATTTGTGCTAAAAAGTACTAATTAACATAAAAAGCAGATTTAAAAAAAAAAAAAGACGACACACAATAACTACAGAAAATTGAGAATATATATCCCCCATCTCCCCCTCTACACACACACAAACACACAGAAAAATAGTAAAGTTGATCCTCTGCATATTTTGGAAGCTTGCCCACTTACAAAGAAATGAAGGGTCTATATTTTATCATGGGTGAATTTTAAATGATAGAGACAGGATATCAACTAAAAATCCAGAAAAAACTTAATACAAATGTTATAAATGGAGTTGCATTCCAGTTAGTAAAATAAGCATTCGATCTCCAAGCAAAACATGACTTCATACTGGTGGAGAAACTCTTGTTGGCAAGCACAGAGTTAAGACGTTTCTAGTAGTTGGTGACCAGGTTTGCACACATTTCATGAGGGATTTTGGGCCACGCTTCTTTATAGATCTAATTTTAAGTTCCTTCCATACATTTTCTATAGGATTAAGGTCTGTAGACTGGCTAAGCCACTTTATGACCTTAATGCGTTTTGGGTTATTGTTATGCTGAAAGACCCACCCATGGCCCATCTTCAGTGTTCTGGCTAAGGGATGAAGGTTCTCATCCAAGACTTTACAATACATGGCCCCGTCCATTGGCCCCTCAATGTGGCAAAGTCAGTTTGTAGCTTCAGCAGAGAAACGGCCCATAAGGTTTCCACCTCCATGGTTGACTGTAGGGATGGTGTTCTTAGGGTTAGAGTTCCCATCCTCAAGAATGCACATGTACAGTCATGCCAATGAACAGCTAAACGATTCAGAGAAGGATTGAGAGAAAGTGCTGTGATCAGATGAGATTAAAATTTAGCTCTTTGGCATTAACTTGACTCACCATGTTCGTAGGTAGAAAATGCAATGACCCCCAAGAACAACATCCCTACAGTCAAGCACAGAGGTGGAAACATGACGCTTGGGGCCGTTTCTCTGCTAAAGGTATTGTGACTTTGCAAAATTGAGGGGAAAATGGACAGAGTCATGTCTTGTAAAATCTTGGATGAGAACCTTCTTTTCTCAGCCAAAACATTGAAGATGGGTCTTCCAGCATGAGAATGACCAAAAATACACCGCCAAGGCAACAAAAGAGTGGCTCAAGAAGCAGCACATTAGGGTCACAGAGTGGCCTAGTCAGTCGCCAGACCTTAATCCTATAGAAAATGTATGGATGTAATGGAAACCGAGTTACCAAGAAACCTTAAGGATTTTGAGAAGATCTGCAAAGAAGAATATACCAAAATCCCTCCTGAGAGGTGTGCAAACCTGGTCACCAACTACAAGAAACATCTTACCTCTGTGCTTGCCAACAAGGGTTTCTCCACCGAGTACTAAGTGATGTTTTGCTTGGGGATCAAATAATTATTTTACTCACTGAACTGCAACTTAAATATAGCATTTATTTGTGTTTTTTCTTGATTTTTGGTTGATATTCTGTCTCCATTATTTAAAATACACCTACAATAAAAATTATAGACCCTTAATTTCTTTGTAAGTGGGCAAACTTACAAAATCTGCAGGGGGATCAAATAAATATTTTTCCACTGTATATATGCATTAATCGAGAACAAAAAGATGGGACTAATTCTAGCCTCTCCAAAACCTTAAAGAACTCCAGGGAACCTTTCCCCCGCAATCTGCAGTTTAAAACAAGTTAAACATGATTGTAAAGATTTTTTTTTTTCTAAATAGAACAAAATGTTATACTTGCCTGCATTGTTGAATAGTTTTACCCAGAGCAACCCCAGTCCTCCTTTTCTAGGGTTCCCCACTTGCAGTCCTGGCTCCTCCCACCTACAGAGTGTCCCACAGAAATACGCTTTCTATGTGAGCACTCGTGCAGGCTCGCACCCAAGCTGCCCTGTCTGCATTTATTGACAGACAGCGTTATTCAGCCCCACCACAATTTGATTGACAGCAGCGGGAGCCAATGGCTATCAGTCTGCCTTGTGAGGAGGTAGAGAGGGGTAAGAGGGTGGAGGCCTCAACACCACCTTAGCCTGGTGAAGTACTAGGAAAGGTTCCCTGCAGGAAAAAAAAAAAAAAAGTAGAAAAACTCCACGTTCCTTCAACCCAGAACACACCAATAGCGCAACAGGCTGACATTTGTCATCAATTTATTGGAAGGATTTCCTGGTATCCAGGATCTGCATCAATATCCACTGTCCCAGAGCTGACCTGGTCTTGGGAGTGGGGTGCACAGCACCCCACTCCCATTCAAGGAATCCCGACAAGATATTGAGCTCTGAAGTAAAAACAGACAATGGAAGAAGTCGGTTACCATTTTCTCCAGCAACCCTCATGCAAACTGAACTGAGGAACCTTGCGATGACCCCAGGAATTCTGCTTGGGATTGCAGTGACTGGCAATTCTTATGGGGAACCTTTGCCTGTGCTGTGCAAGCTCTAAGCCTAAGTACTCCAGACCATCAGAACCAAGGCTCACTTCTGAAGGTTAAGCACCAATCCAAACCTTTCCAGGATTTATACCATCTCTGCTGGACATTTGACATCAACTTTTGAGCCAGTTACTTCCCGAGAAGCTGGTTGTTCAGATATCCTAGATACTTGGGGATGGCCAGGGTCTGCAACAACCCCAGAACTTGAGCAAGCACCTTGGTAAACACTCTAGGGGCAGTGAACATGCTGAAGGGTACCACCCCAAACTCATAGCAATTCTCTGCGCTGTGAACTGAAGAAGGTTTTGGCGAGGCTGGAAAGTCATGGTGTGTAGGTAGGCATTCCTTGATCTTCACTGATGCCAGGAAATCCCCTTGTTAAAGTGAAGCAATCACCAATAATATTTGTACGTTCAAGAGCTTGCCAAGTCCCTTGAGGTACAGAATAGGTCAGGCATCTCAGTTTGGCATGGAAACTGTAAACGGGTTGGAATAAAAGCCTCAAGACCTCTAGTATGGGTGCAATGACTCCCCTCTGGAAGAGCAGGCTTTACAGGGGCTGCAAACAAAACTGCTCCTTTTTGTGGCTCTGAAGATATCCTAGAAACAAAACTGACCCTGTAGCCTCTGGACATGCTGCAAACCCAGTTCTCAGACTTGACTTCTTGAATCCAGATAGCTGCAAAAGCTGATAGACATCTCCCTGGTGGAATGTGGCACGTGTTCACTGTGAAAAGGACTTCCCTCCAAAGGACTTGGGCATCCAGTTATTCCTAAGAAACTAGGGAATACGCTTGCTGCTTACAAAAAAGGAACTCTTCTTGGGATCCAAAAAGGTGTCACTGGTTTCTGACTTGTCATCTGCACCTTCCTCTTTAGGAGTAAGAACGCGGTTTTACTCGCAGTCGCATTGTAGATGAAGGAACCGTAAGATTGCGGAAACAAACATCTGCCCCCTATAAGGGAAGCTTCCTGGTTTGCTTCTTGTGGAGAACTTCCACCGATCAATATTAGAGCCATAAGATCCTTCTCAAGTGGACAGACTTTATGCCCACTCGTGAAAGTGGCTGTATGGTATGGAATCTTCCAAGGCATCCATCAAGAAACTCTGGGCTCTTTCAAATCTTTCAGGAACTGCCAGATGGCAGGATCCCATGGGTGCACAACCACTCTCACCAGAGGATGCCTTAAAGAAGGCCTCTAAACTCTTATCTGTGGTGTCCAAGAACTGGGGCCCCATTCAATGGGACTACAAGTGTTTTATTTAACCTCCCTGGCGGTATGATTATTTCAGATTTTAGATGCTGAAAGCGGTAATATTATTTTGCATGGAAATTTGTCGTTTTATATTGTAGGCCTGTAATTCTTAGAAATAATTCACTTAAATCTGTCCAAACAAGAGTCTGCCAGGACCCAAAACTAGTGACTTTAAAAAGACTAAGTTTACCCATTTGAAAAAAACATAACTGCACATTTTTTGCAGGTAAAAATAAATAAATAAAAAAGTGCATTGATTTTTTTAAAGGAGCCTGCAGAGCATTGCTGCTGATCGTGGGTGAAATCTCAGGCTCTAGCAAACTCAGGATAGCTCTCTGCCTGTACCTGTTAAGGGCAGGAAATTACTTGGGAACAGAAAGATTAACAGACTACGAGAGCATTAACCAGCACCCTCATAGTTCATTGAGCACTACAAGCCATCAACTGCATTGGCTGGCAATATTTGTAGTCTATCCATTCACTGGAAAATGTAAATGAATGATGCGCCCATGAGGTCAGAGCCTTGCACAAAGAATTTATTATTGTTATTAAAGCGTCAACAGTTTTCACAGCGCTTTACAACATAAGGGGAGACAGTAAAGTTAGAATACAATTCGATACAGGAGGAATCAGAGGGCCCTGCTCATTATAATCCAGCAGCTTGCTCCTCTTAATCCTGAGAGTCTTCCTCAAATGTAATTCTCCTGCAGGGGAATAGGGGAAAGAAAGTGCCCAGTTTTGCATCACAGGAATTCCATACCAATGAGAGCTGATCATGCAACCAAGAAAGGGCTGCAGAAAATTCCTCCCTTGACACAAAGGAAGTGGAAGGTTGTGCCCTTGAAACGCATAAGGGCAGGTATTAAGAACTAACCTGACCCTTTGAGGAGCCATTGCAGGCCAAACTGTGTAGGATGGTCTTCCCTACCTGATTGAGGGATATGAGAGCCCACTCCATCGCCCACACTCCCCACCACCTCTCTGCCTGTGCAAGGCCATGGTTTGCTAAAGTAAAATAAGCCTGGGAAACCCAGTAATGAAGCGGCCATCCAGCTGAAAGGAGTGTTGGCCTAAGCCAGAACACCGAACACAGAAGTAAAAGAAAAGCTGACATTGTACACACACCCATGGAACAGAATAAGGGAAAGATTACAACATACAACACCATTTGAGAGGCACTCCCCAGTTCCCTCATGGCAGGCATACCCTCCAGGGGTCATCAAGGACTCCACTTCCCTCCAGCAGCATCACTGCCCTGGACCTTTTAGGCACCCTGCCAGCAAGGTCACTGGATACATTTTACTATGGAAAATGATACACACAGGATCCAGCGTCAACTAGCAACATTTCATATGGGGTCCTGGTACAGTCAATCTCTCTTAGCCCTTCCCTACAACAGCAGGGGTGTTCAGGACAGGCAAAGATTTAGGAAATTAGCTCTTTAGGGAAAGATATGTAGGTACATCCCAAACTGAGGCTGAGCAGTTACACATAGGTGGGGATTCCTGAACGTGTTGGTTTTTTTTTTGGGGCCAGTGTCCATTCACCTGTAGGTAGCAGCATAACCCAAGCAGTCATGAATATGAAGCCCTCTTTGTTCTGCAATGCAGGATTAAAAGACAAAGTGTAAAAATGCTTATAACATCAGCCATAAAAGCCAAAGTTTATACAAGTTTTATGTTGACTGTAGACAAGGGCTTGACCCTTCTTCTTATAAACTAGGAAAAAGTTCTGTTAGAATCTCTAGTTAGAATCTCTATTTTCAGCAGAAATCCTCCCCCCCCCCCCCCCCCATTTTAAAACAAGTAAAGTTTTTACAAAAATTACCTCTACAACTTTGCGTTCCACCTCTGTTCCATCCATGTAATAGACATCCGTGATGATTCGGGTGACCACGGTGCGAACTTCACGAATTGTACGCACATGGCGATGAAGGCTACGTCCAGGAGGAGGCCGAGGCAATTCAAAGTCATCCTCACCCTTAAAGTGACAAAAAAGTACACTTTGTTAGTCTCGCAGTTTTTGAAAGCAGCCCTTTTATGGGAGAAATATGGCATATTTGAACTGCAATTGCTTCCTTTCTGAAATTTCTAGTGGTTTGGCTGTGTCAAAATTCCTCATCCCTAGGTTTTCTGAATTACTCAGGATGTACTGAAGTCAAAGCATAAAATTGACAGGCAGGAAATTTTATGCATTTTTAGGAAAGATTAACAATGACTGTCTCCAGATTTGTCTCATAATGTACTTTTAGCATTTCACTTGACTCTCATTTATCACAAACAGGCAAGTTAGAATTGTATCAGTGCCTACAGTCTTATTGGTTCCAGAAGCATGAATGAAAAACACCTTTGAAAAGCATTACCTAAACTCTGATTGAGGAGTACTCATCAAGACATTAGGTACATTTGAAGTTTTCAGAATAACAGTACCACCAAAAGCTTCTGCAGCTATAATTTATCTGTACTTTTCCACCCCGCTTGAACATTTGGAAAGATCCTTCTGCTTGTTGCCTTCAGCCCATGAGACATTTAGCATAAAGCACTTCTCACTCCAAAATGGCTACTGCAGCCCACAGAAGTGGACCCTTACCGTAGTTTAGAGCAGGGGTCTCCAAACTTCCTAAACAAAAAAGCCAGTTTAGTGCCTGTGACAGGAGTCACTATGGGTGGGGGGCCGGTGGAACCCAGAATCCCTTGGAGACCCTTGCTTCAGCTCCCCATGCACCTCCTATGTCTAAGTCACCCTGTGTATATTAGGGGCACAGGGTGACCAAGAAAATAATGGACGTTAACCACTTCAGCCCTGGAAGGATTTACTCCTTTAATGACCAGAGCATTTTTTAGCAATCCGGCACTGCGTCGCTTTAACTGACAATTGAGGTCGCGCGACACTTAAATTAAACAGAATGTGTGTCCTTTTCTCTCCCCCCCCCCCCCCCAAAAAAATAGAGCCGTCTTTTGGTGGTATTTGATCACCTCTGCGGTTTTTACTTTTTGCGCTATAAAACAAAAACAGAATGACAATTTAGAAAAAATAAATAAATAAAAATGATATGTATTCTACATGTTTTTGGTAAAAACAAATGTTTTTTTAATAAAAAAAAAAAAAAAAAAAAAAAAAAAATCGCAATAAACTGTATATTGATTGGTTTGCACAAAAATTATAGCGTCTACAAAATAGGGAACAGATTTATGCCATTTATTAAAGAAAAAAAATAATAATGCCGGTGATCGACGATTTTTATCGTGACGGCCACTCTTTTTGGGACCATTGACATTTATACAGCGATCAGAGCTAAAAATATCCACTGATTACTGTGTAAATGTCACTGGCAAAGAAGGGGTTAACACTAGGGGGCGATCAAGGGGTTAACTGTTCCCTATGAGTGTTTCTAACTGTGGGGGGTGGGTTTACTGGGACAAGACAGATAACTGTTTCCGACCACTGGGAACAGTAGATCCCTGTCATATCACCTGTCAGAACGAGGAAATGCCTTGTTTACATAGGCATTTCCTTGTTCTGCCTGTGTACAAGGCAATCGTGGGCCACCGCCGATGCGGGTCCGCCCGCAACTGAGCCTGCGCGAGCCACCATACAGCTACGGCGATTCACGCAGGAGAGCCATCGTGCCAAAACGACAGCGGCCGGTTTTAAAGCGGTTAAGAATGTGGCTTGGATTACTTAAAATGGAACAGTAAAATTTATCCACAATATCTCCCAGGAAATATACAAAGACTAATCCTGGTTTGTTTGATTCTGAACTATACATGTTAATTCAAAGAGCTGTTCACCTTGGCCTCTGGAGCCAGACAGTCTGCTACTGGGAACTCCTGCTATAGTCTGTTGCCCACTAGGCCAAGGAGGGGGGAGATCACGGTTTGTATTGTGAATTGTAATTGGGTCTTCTGCAATTGTTTGAAGGTTTGCTGTGTTTATGCTTATGATAATGTGTATTGGCTGCAGTTAGCTTGAAGTCTGCAAGGCTGGTCTGCATTGTGACATCTGAGTCATCCAGGTGGATGGGATTAGCCACAGGTCAGCCCATTTGGGGTCTCTTCCTGTGTTAGCCTTCTGACAAAAGGGGAGATGTGTGACAGGAGTCACTTAGGGTGGGGGGGGGGGGGGGTGGGCTTGTGGAACCCAGCTTACCTTGGAGAGTTCTGGAAACTCCTTATCCAGCTTCCCCAGCTTCCCCTATGTGTAAATTACTCCGTGTCTATTAGGGGCACAGGGTGGCTGGGAACCCCAGTTGAGTCTGTCCTAACCAGACTCCCTGTACAACCACACCGGACTTAGCATTTCGCTTTAACCGTGTTATCCAGGGTTCTATATGTGTGGTTTGAGTTGAAAGAAGGAAGGGGTTCATTCACTTGGGACATTAATGTTTGTGAGCAATATCCTTCAAGAAATGTATGAAGATGGATGGTTTCTCCTTTCAGACTTCATCATCGTTTGAGGTGGGGTGGGGGTTGGTATGTGTTTGCTAAGTGTATCCCATTGTTCTATTGTTTCTGTCTGCCTTGGGAGCAACCTATTATGGAATGTATTGAGGTTCCTAGACTTTAGACCGGGGGCAGGTAGGAGGGAGGGGGGAATTCCTCCAACAGCCCTTCCCCTGCTCATAAGACAGTCTACTGAGCAGAGTTTGAATACACCTGTGCGCGTCTTATTACTGAAATTAGTTTACCCCGCCCTGTGTCATTATGCAAAAAGGGGGGATTGTCCCTGATCTGTTGGTACATCCATTTGAATAAACATTGTTAGGTTTCCTTTCACCCTACACAGTTACGGCTAGTGATTGGGTGGGCTACCGGACAAAGGAAGCGTATACGGCGGACATAATCCTGTTGAGGACAGGGGTCCATGACAGTAGCCATCAGACTTTAGGAGGGCTGACCTGTGGCCAATAGGAGTAGAAAATGCCCCAGCATCAATGGGAGTCCACAATGTCTCGGGCTTGGTGGTCAGTGGGATTTTAAAAATGTGGTCAGGAGGAGGAAGAATCCCATCATTGGCACTAATTGCAGGAACAATGCACCGTTGCTGATCTCAGTGGGCAGAACAGCAAGTGAAGGGCCACAGTTTGGAGACCACTGGCGTAGAGCATCTTGCGCTCTTTAGCCTGGTAACAGTCAATAGAGTGAGCATGATGGACCATAGAGAAGAGGCTCGCTTAAGGCATTCCACTGTGGGTTTCACCTTTCTCTTGCTTCACATGCTAACCAATTACCTAAAGTGAGGATAAGTAGGACCAGTGGTTCTTGTCTCAATTTTTCAGAAACAAATATTTCAAGAAACCCCCTAATAATGGAAATTCAGGATCTGCAACCCCCTTCTCCAAACCTTTCTAAAAATCAGTTCTCTTAACTAGTTTTAAGCTTTCAACATCTTTCATTCAGAGAAAATAGAACTGACCACAAAATGGTCAAATAACTTACACAATCTAGCATACCTGCTATGCAAAAAATGTGTCCAGGACTGTCTAATCTAAGGATTGGTTGTACCAGTCATATTGCAATAATGTTCAGCTAAAAACAGGCTTCCTGTCACAATTTTCTTGCATCTATTCCACAAGGGTCCACTCAGTTTACATGTTGTGCTATAAAACAAAACACTCTTATTCAAAGTATTTTACTGAAATAAAATAAGAGCAATAAAAATTATAACTTTTGGGCTAAAATGTGTGCTATGTTACTGATCCTTGCGTTACCAAACAAGGCTAATTTTTCGATGGGGGATAATATATATAGTCTAAGTTCATGGTATGTTTGCTATTATCTAAATCAGCCACCTGGGAGTGGAGAGGGATTAGAACCCCCGTCAGTTTTTATTGCTGTATGCACCCTTGTTAGGGAGATTCACCCACTCTCTATGTCCTGTTTACCATTATCATTGAAAGTAAAGGAAAACCCAAATTTTGGGTTGTCCCCAGAAAAGTAATATAGGGAATAAAGCTTCCAATATGGACACTAGTTCTGGTGACCTGTGGGGCCCCAATGGATTCCCTTTATTTGCAAGAATTTCCTCACTTCTGGTTTTGGCTACGGAATGGGGCACAGATGGTATAAAAAACAAAACAAAAAAAAAAACCTGACGGGTTATAACTTTCCCTTACACTATTCAAAATTTTAAAAAAAAGTTTTGCCTATAGTTCTACTTTAAAAAAAAAAAAAAAGAGAGAACAGCAGCCAGTAAGGTACGGGCTGTTTCCAGGAGGACAACAGTCATTGGCCATTGCGAAAGCCAATCACATTCCTGCTAGCCCTGCCCACCATCTGGAGGAAGAGAACTCGCTTGGTTGCTACTACCAATCTCAGAAAGAAGGGATTTCACTGTGATTGAGAAAACCCCAATCAGGTGACAGTTTGTGGAATTACTGTTGAGCTTCTGGGAACTTTGTTGAAATTATTCCTGAACCTTTGTGTCACTTAATACTGAACCCCTCTGCACTCTGTGCCCCTTTAAGCCACAGCCAGTATTCAGCGCAATGAAAATCACACCCAACTCTTGCTGGGGCGCAGAGCGCCACACTTTTTCTCAGCTGCGGGGGTCCAACTTATGATCCTGCACACAGGCCCACTGCTTTCAGAAAATACCTGACCTGAGCTCATCATTGCGCATCCATTCCAAATGCTTGTACGTGACATCACATGCAAGCACGTGGGCTGGATGCAAGAAGTGGATCAGCAGGATGAGTGTGCCAGGACAGGTAGATGTGTCTCATCTCTGCTTCCTTTCACCACTCTGCATATCATAGATAAGAGGGTACAGTGGAGGTTACAGTGGTGGGGAAAACGAGCAGGAGGGGGTTCAGAAGTGGAACAGAAGTGCAGCAGGATAAAGCGGTGGGGCAGATGTGCAGGGAGGTACAGCGATGGAAGAGATGAGAAGGGGGTTCAGGAGTGGAACAGAAGTGTGGGGGGGGTTCAGTGTTGGGGCAGAGGAGAAGGGAGTTCAGTGGTGGGACAGAAAAGCAGGGGGTACAGAGGTAAGACAGATGTGCAGGAGGTACATTGGTGGGGCAGATGGGAAAGTGATTACAGTGGTGGGGAAGATGAGCAGATGGGTTCAGTGTTAGGACAGATGAGAAGGTGATTCACTAGTGAGACAGAAGAGCATGGAGATATGGCGATGGAGCAGATGTGCAGGGAGGTACAGTGGTGGGGGAGATGAAAAAAAGGGGTATATTGATGAGACATATGTGAGCAAGGGGTTACAGTGGTGGGACAGATGTGCAGGAGTTACAGTGGTGGGAGGGATGAGCAGAGGGTTCAGAAAAGCAGGGGGGTACAGAGGTGGGGCAGAGGAGCAGGGGGGTACAGAGGCGAAAGGCGGTACATTGGTGGAAATATTGAGCAGGGGGGGTACAGTGGTGGGGCAGATGTGCAGGGGGGGTACAGTGGTGGGGCAGATGTGCAGGGGGGGGTACAGTGGTGAAACAGATTTGCACGGGGGACAGTGATCTGAGGTGTGGAGTTGCAGCAATTGGGGATGATCTAAGGTGTGAGAGTGCAGGATGTTAATTTCTCACTACTCAAGTAGGTTACAGCATTTACTTTATAAAAAATCCTTTTCACGATTGAGAATGTGTTGACTTTTTTTGTTATAAAATCGACACGCTCAATTTCTTTGAAATCATTTTCCAGCACAACATGCTCAAAAGGTTGCCTACCCCTGTTCTAGTCATAGGGAAGAATTAGGAAATATTAATTCCTAGGATGTTAAGCTGAGATTTCCATTGCTATGCAGAGTATTGTTATATCCCAGAAGTTTTCAAGTTGTATGCATATTTGGAAAAAAAAAAAAAAAGGGAATTGCTGTTCCTCAGTTTTAGTGACAATCCACAAGGGCAGCACTTTCCTCCACGCAGATGTGCCTGCAGCAGACTTACACACGGTGTTCTTATTACTAGGCAGCGGGTCACTGTCTGCCTAGCCTACCCCTTCTACTAATATGCCAGGAGTCCTCACACCTTTGCTTCTTGCTGCTCTGCCCCGATTGGCTACATGGCTCTGGGGCTGTATTTATAGGACACAAGCCAAGGGCTCTGGGCTTATAAATGGTGCCTGCTACCTAGCTTCCTTCTTGTCATGTCCCACTTGCGGCAATATAGGACCCCTCCTCTCAGTACTGCTTGATTAGGATATAGAACAGCACAACACCACCCCCTTGAGCCACTTGCTGTGTTACCTATCATTTGTGTTTCTCATTGCTGACCCCTGCCTTGTGCTCAGGTTACTTTTTTGGGTTAACTCCTGACCTCAGATTGTTTACTGGATTACACTTGCCCACTATCTGCTCTGAGCTCAAACCCTATACTGGATTGTTTGCCCACTACTTGCCCAGGCCTCAACAGTCTACTGAATTAAGCTCATCAGCTACCTGTCCCGACCTTGGACTGTCCCAGGATTCTGCTACCAGGTGCTGCCCTCTGCCTGGCCAGTCTTGAGACTACAGGGACACTTCCATGTCTCATTAGTTCAGTCCTGGTGCCCTCTAGCCAAGAAATATAGCATTGTGTTCCACGACCTGGGGCAACTAAATACCAGTAGGCCTGCTTGCATTAAGGGACAGGGGCTACTAAATGAAGAAACACTCATCAGCTATAGTTCCTGATCTAGGCATTGAGCGGTTTGCCATAATGTGCATTAACATACAAACATTGGGCTGAAAGCAAAGCAGCCATAATGGAAAGGTTATTACACTGTACAGTACAATATTCAAATTTAAATGTATTCACCTACCTGACTGTGTACAGATTCAGTGTCATCTCCATGCCCCTGTTTTGTATTTTCAGGTTTTCCAGCATCCTGTTCAGTTTGTTTCACATGTTTTCCTAGTGTCATGCCAGCAGCGGTCGTTATTGGTGGACTAGACATATTGTCAGTTTGGGTGAAGGATGACACTGCAAATGCTTTAGGATCTACTGTACTGACTGTTTGGACTTCTTGGTTTGTCTGCCCCAAAGAAGGTTCTTCTACATTCAACTCCTGCGAATCATTAGCTACATTTTGAATGTTCCTTGGAACTTCTTTCTGGATATCTTGTTCACCTTCCTCCAAGCTATGCTCAGTTTCCATGGCTTCCTCCTGATCACATGATAAGTCCTGGATAGAATGCCCCGAGGTAGTCTGGTGATCCCTATCCTGCTCACGCATTTCTTTTATATGTTGCGAAGCCATAGATGCTCCATCTTTTTCCTTGTTGGAGAAGTGGAAGGGACTTCCTCTACAATGACCACAAAAGAGCACTTAATTCACCGTACAAGTACAACCTGAGGAAGTCATGATACATGCAGTATATACAAGCAATGCATGTTTGTACTTTGTTTCATTAAAAGCCGAATATGATATCTCAACCTTACAGCATCAGCTTTGACAAGCCCCCAACAAATCTACTCTCTATGTAATACAATGAGCAATATATAGATACTACATTCATTTACATCCATAAGTAATTGTAAAATGGATTCCTGCTTGATTTTGCACTGTCTTAATACAATGAAATATAATTTGGTTCATTTGATCCTGCAGTGCTTTTTCACACCATGGAAATTAAGCGTTAAAATAACAGCAACACTTCTAAAGAACACCAAGTTTAAATTGGCTTGCTTTGTGTCCATCAGAAGGTTAGCTCCCATAAGGGAAGATAGATTTCAATTGCACAGACTAGCTATAAGCAGAGCCTCCAATTAGGAATCTACCGTACACATAAATAGAAAGTAGAGCGGAACGATTAATCGTTAAAATAAAAAAGTGGTCTTAATTTAACCCCCGTCGCGATTTTAATCCAGGATTTCCAAGATTTACGTAACAAGTGCAAAGCCATTCTCTGCTCAGAGCAAAGAAAAAAAAAAGTGTAGTGTTGACGTCACGCCCGATTATCAAGAGATCAGCTGGAGTGACATTATAGCGCATGTGCAGATCGGAGGCATTATCCGATGAGATGCGCGATTCGATAGAACACCAGCAAAGTTTATCACATTGCTTAGCGCTGAAATAAAAAGAAACATTGTATTATTTGGTTCTTAGATCAAAGGGATGAACTTCGGTCTGTAAACAACATCAGTTTAACCACTCAAAGTGGTTGTATGACAAAAAAAAAAAAAAACACGTATGGCAAAGGCATAATACTTACCTTAGAACGAAGTGCCTCCCGGTCACCGCTGAGGGAGCCGACATGTTCCCTCGCTCTTTCTTTCGGGATTCGCAACTCCAGACACTCACAGCATGTGGGTGTCCTCTTTTCGGCAAGGTCTGGCAGCATCTGGCAGACCTTCAGAGCGCAAGAGGATCCTCCTCTTCTCGGGTGCCTCTTCTGTGCTCCTGGCCCCTACCTCCTGCTCAGAGCCCCCACAGTAAGCAACTTGCTATGGGGGCAACCGAGCTGAGTCACAACTCTGTGTGTCCATTCAGACACAAAGCCCCAACCCGGTCCTGACCCCTCTCCTCCCCCCTCCCAAAGGCTAGCTGACCTTGATTGACAGCAGGGGGAGCCAATGGCGCCACTACTGTGTCTCAGCCAATCAGGAAGGAGAATCTGGACAGCTGACACACTCGTGTACATCGCTGAACAGAGAGGGACCTAAGTTAAGTGTTAGGGGAGCTGCTGCACACAGAATGCTTTTTATCTTAATGCACAGAATGCATTAAGATAAAAAAAAAACCTGACTTTACAACCAGTTTAAGCATCAGTATATTTTGCTAGAAAATTACTTAGAACCCCCAAATATTATATATATTTTTTAGCAAAGACCCTAGAGAATAAAATGCAATCGTTGTAATATTTTACGTCACGCTTTATTTGCGCAGCGGTCTTCGAAATGCAATTTATTGGGAAAAAAAAACCAAAAAAATAAAAACACACTAATGGATAATAAAAAAATAAATAAAAATGTAAAGTCAGCTCAATTTTTTTGTATGATGTGAAAGATGTTACGCCGAGGATCGTGATCTTTATTCCAAGCAAAAAAAATTGTGATTCTCAGTTTATCCAGAATCGTGCAGCTCCAATAGAAAGACAATTGAAGTGCATTAGGAAGAGGATAAACTACAACAAAACGTATAATAAAAAAGGAAAAAAGGTTACAAGGGCTGCAACACAATTTAAGGCAAATAATTGTTTGATGCAAGAACAGGCTAAAGGCCGTTTTAAAGCTAGTGCATAATACAGATGTCCCTAGTTAACCATTTAGAATAGTTGAAAAATAGTTGAAAAATAGTTTTTGTTAAAAAAAAAATAATAAAAAAAAAAAAAAGTATCAACCCTTACCTAACAGGAGTTGTAGGCACATTGTGACCTCTGCTCTCCTCTTCCCGATGGACTTCACACACACGTACAAACACAGAAGGGGAATTCTCTGTGCTGAGGAAAAAAACACAAATAGAAATAAATACTCAATGATGTCAATGGCGTGATTAATATCAAGTTAAATGCAACAAAGACCCTCCAAGGTCCCTGGCTACTGTTCTCATAGTGAAAAATAGCAGATCCTCTCTCCTCTTTGGGGCTTGATATTTGTGTAGCTTCTGTTTACAGGAAGCTGGGTTTTCATCATAATTATTAACAGGTTACACACACACACACTAATATATATATATATATATATATATATATATATATATATATACACACACACACACACCTTTATTAAGTACACCTGTTCAATTGCTTGGTAACCCAAATTGCTAATCAGCCAATAACATGGCAGCAACTCAATGCATTTATGCATTTAGGCATCTAGATGTGGTAAAGACAACTCACTGAAGTTAAAACAGAGCATCAGAATGTGGAAGAAAGGATTTAAGTGACTTTGAACATGGCATTGTTGTTGGTGCCAGACAGTCTGAGTATTTCAAAAACGACTGATTCTCCTGGGATTTTCACACACAATCTCTAGGGTTTACAGAGAATGGTCCAAAAAAGAGAAAATATCCAGTGAGTGGCAGTTGTGTGTCATGAGAATCTTGCAAAAGACAGAGAGGAAGGACTTCCATGATTACAGAGCCCGATTCCCAAGCCACCAACCCAGGGACAACCTGGTCCTCTCCTCTGTACCAAATGAATTGGTCTGTGGAAGGACTGGCCTGACTTGTTGGAGAGGTCTGGAGTTAAACTGGGCAAATGGAACTGCCTCAAAAAGGATGCTACCATTAGACACCATACTCCCATGTCTGGATGGTCAAGGCAACATACAAAATTGGGTGGTGCCGCCCACGTGAATTGTAAAACAGCTTGATTATTTTACTTTTTGCTATAATAAATATCCCCAAATTGAATAAAAACAAAAATTGCAATAAGCGTATATTGGTTTGCGCAAAAGTTATAGAGTCTACAAAATAGGGAATAGATTGATGGCATTTTTTTTTTTTTTACTAGTAATGGCGGCGATCTGCGATTTTTATTTAGACTACAATATTGAGGCGGACAGATTGGACACTTTTGGGACCACTGATATTTATACAGTGATCAGAGGTATAAATAGCCTCAGATTACTGTATAAATGTCACTGGCAGGGAAGAGGTTAACACTAGGGGGAGATCAAAGGGTTCAATGTGTTCCCTCAGTGTGTTCCAACTCTGGGGGGGGGGGGGGGGGGCGGAACTGCCTGGGGCAGGAGACTGATCGATGTTCCTATATACTAGGAAAACACAATCTGTCTCCTCTCTCCTGTCAGAAAGTGGATTTGTGCGTTTACACACAGAGATCCTCTTCTGGCTCTGTCATAGGGTTGGCCACATCCTCCCTTTACTCCAGGACACCTATTACATAGGTTCTGAGGCCGATTCAGGGCACAGAGTTTAATTACCACCTTAATCAGCCACAGAAGTGTAATTAATAGGTGTCCTGGATTAAAGGGATGATATGGCAACCCTACTCTGTCAGGAGTGATAGTGTTTTTTCCCCTGGCGGACACCACGGCCGCCGGGCATGGGCTCCTCAGTACAGTACAGTACCCCTTAAAGCGGCCGCTGTACAGCTACAGCGATTCATGCAGGGGAGCCATTCTGCCGCCGCCAAACGGCGGGTGGTCAGTAATCGGTTAAAAATATTCTCAATGCGTTTCTGGGTTTTTGTTTATTGAAAAAAACCCAAGCTGTGGCATTAATCCAAATCATCAATTTAATTCTTCCCTTGTATCTCAAGAATACAATTTACATTACATGAATTCAAAGACAACACATTTTTGCTTTTTCTATACATCCAATGCATTCATTTATACATGGATTTTTGCTCTAAAGGGCTTTTCGTCTAACTGCTTTACATAGCAACAAGAATGCATTACCTGGCAACTTCTCCGGCAACAGCAGCGGTTCCATTTGTCCTCTCAGCAGCAGGTTCTGAAAATGCAAATATGAGGCACATAAAGCAAGTTAATAAGAAATTCAGACATTGTTATTAACTTAATACTCACAGTTTCTTATAAAATACACTTCAAAAAGTGACTGTCACATGTGAAGTATAGTCACGTGTTACAGGACAAAACGAAAGAAATGCAGGAAACACTTTCTGCTCTAAAAATTCATGCCGGCATTACAGAAAAATCGGAGGTCTCATCTACCTAAAAAGTATACTTTCAGTGAAAGCATTACTCTCTTTTCAAATTCTTTTGAATCTAGTGACTGAATCACTTTAAACTACATGCAGCTTTTTTTCCTATAAAATCAGTTTGATCTAGCCCTTCCAGCCCTACATACTGGACTAATATACACTGTGCAATGGTCGCAGTTCCACTCTCTTGGTCCTAGACTGCATGCACTCCTAATGTCTTTGATAGGCAAATAGGGTATTGACTCAAACTGTCTAATTATAGAAATCTATGCATTTTATTTACTTTTGCTAGGTTTGTAATACTTTAATTTGTTGCCAGCTTTCCATGAGAAAGCGGGCTTTGCTCCTGCTATACGTGACGGAGGCTGCTGCATGAAGTACCCCATTCTACCATCTGGGGATCTGTTCATCTAACTTGCAATGCAACTGCAGTTCCTTTAATATTAATGTGTCAAGAATGCTTCTTGCTTTTTTATTTTTTTTCTATTCTTTTAACACGTTTGTACAATAAAACTGGTTAATGGTCACCATTATACACTGATCATAAAAAAATTTATATTGAAGAGAATACTTAGGGAGGTGGAGGAGCAGGGCAAGCATGACATGAACAGTTGAAAGTTTGCCCATATCTATAGATCTACTGATCATTTTGATATATGCTTTTGATTAATGGTAGCTTCTCTTTATGACTTTGTTAATCATATGCCCAGTTGTAAGTGCTGAGGTTTGTGATAGGTCTACTTTAACCCTAAAAATAGGAGGCAGATGAGTAACACTGGCAGCATGTGGCCTAATTCTGACATATTGGATCAATTTTGAACTTGCATTCACCGTGCTTAACTGGTAGTACTGCATGCAGCTACTTTTCTACAGCTAGATATGTACAATATATCCCCAAAACACAAAATAAAATGAATCTTGCGGTTATGCATGGAGTCATTTTGTACAAACAGCAGAGCGTACCTTAAGCATGAAAGCTAGCAAAATATGAAAACTTGTACAGATTATTACACTACAGGGATGTTTAATGAATACTGGAGCAAACCGAGCCATTGTCCTTAGCAGCCAGATTGGGCGTTTAAATTTTGTTTGTTATAAGCGATAGTTATACCTTTCAAATCAGTGTTCTTTATTCTATATCCTAAAACAGAACCTGGTTGATTCAAGTAACTGCCATTTTTTCATCATCTCCAGTTTTCATGAATCGGTCCCTCAAATGCCCTGAGAAGTGCATTTCATTCTTTTATTTAGCATCTTACTTTCCAAGTTAAACTGCGGAGCCCCATCGCTCTCCTCATTTACAGGTGTGATCAGTTTCATTCTCAGACACAGCTTTCCATCACCATCAGAGGCAGATCCAGAACTTCCCCTTTCGCTTTCCTCAGACACATCTGTGGTCACCATGGCACTCTCAACTGTGACATTGTTGGTTGCCACCGTGCTCTCAGCTGTAACATCACTGGTTGCCAGGGTGCTGTCTGGACAGCCTCCAACCACTAAAAACAGCAGAAAGTCAACATTTTCAAGTAAAAAACAACAAAACAACTTTTTTGTAAAAGCCCAAATCTCATTTTCTTTTAGAGTATAATCCTAAATGAATGCATAGGAGGAAACAGAATAAAATTACCAAAAAGTTTGAAATACAACAAAAAAATAACAGGTGCCGCACAAGGCTCCAACAGGTCCTCTTTTATGGCAAACCACTAGGAGTGCCGACAAGGACATAGCTCAAAAACTTTCTGTTCCAAAAAGTGTGAAATGCTTATAAAAAACACACAATATATTATTCAAGGTGGTTGTAAAGGCAGAAGGTTTCTTTATCTTAATGCAATCTATGCATTAAGATAAAAAGCCTTCTGTGTGCAGCAGACCCTCACAACCACCCTAATACTTACCTGAGGTCCATCTAGATCCAGCGATGTTGCACAAGAGGCTCGGCTGTCCAGGACTCCCCTCCCCACTGGTTGAGACAGCAGCGTGGTGCCATTGGCTCCCACTGTGGTCAAAGTCCGTGAGCCAATAAGGAGAGAAAGGAAATCAGGAGCTGCTCCATGCTTGCTTGGTGTGGGGTCAGGAGGAAAGGGCCAGGAGCACCGAAGAGGGACCCAAGAAGAGGAGGGAGGATCTGGGCTGCTCTGTGCAAAAATATCACTACACATAGCAGGTAAGTATGACACGTTTGTTATTTTTAATGAAAAAACAAAAATTTTAAATCACTTTGAAAAGATAAGATCACTTTTGAAACATTTCCAAAAGATGAACTTATCATTTAAATCCCAGTTCTGGGCTATTTTTTTAAACCTTCTCCTAGAGATAAAAAATCCTCTTGAATCCTGAGCTTTCCCCCTGCAGTACTTTTTCACAAAGAGTGGAGGACAGACCAGTGCCATGGCCCCTCCCCATAAAGGTGCATCACTACAATACTCTGTACTCTGTGTATTGAGAGAGTGACAGTGATGTCATCATGTGCGCAGCACTGCTCTCTACATCATCCAGGACCACCCATTGTCAGGAAAGGAAAAGCAAAGAGAAAAAAGGACTAAACAGGTAATGTGTCTAGTCAAAAGACAGAAAATAAGTAAAAAATTGAAAAATAAAAAATACCGGGGAAGACTCAAGGGGAAAGTTAACAGGAGAAAGATAGGTGATTTGAGTTGTATTATGACGCATTTATTCTACCATCAGCATATTGAGAAATATTAACACAGGGGCACTTTTATTTTGTTTTTCTGCCCAAATATTTTGTCCACCCACAATTAAAAAATGTAGCACGTTAATCTGACAATATACTGTTCCTTTAAAGAAACTGATCCTCCCATCCAAGCAAACGAGGTGGAGGAACATGTCCCTTTTACAGAAGTCGATCAAACGGTTGACATCTGTTGAGCAGTAACTGCCACACACTGACCAAAATTTGGGTGGTCCCTGCTGAACAAGCCGAATTTCAGTAAGTGTATGAAGAAGACGATTACAAAGACATGACAGAATCGCCACCACTGCTCTAAAAACAGACAAGCTAATCTGCTTAAATAAAAACCAGACCCTGCACATTAAAACATACTCCTCCCTCAAGTATGTTTTCCTTTAGAGATAAAGAACATTTTTCTGGGTCTGTCCTCTTCATTTACAATTTCAAGTATGCTGTACAGAAGCCATCTTTATTCCATGTGCTATGAAGGAGGGAATCACACTGGAGAATGGAAACCTTTAGTCCTTGATCACACCAATAAAATAACATTATGTGGTGGATTTAAAGAAAACCCACATTCTGTGTGCCTAAAGCCCCATACACACGGTCGGACTTGTACAAACTTTTCCGTGGACTTTTGTACAAAGTGTGTTGTCCACAAGTTTGTATTGCATACACACGGTCGGACTTTTTGACAACAAACACGAACGTAATGACGTCACAACGTACTGACGCCGCTTCAAAAGAGGACGTTCAATGACTCCAGCGCCACCTTTGGTCAACTTCTGTATTGTAGTCTGATCGTTTGCAATGGTTCTGAGCATGCGTGTTTGTACCTTGTACAAAAGTCCGATGCTTTTGCATACACACGGTCGGACTTTGCTCCATCGGACTTCTGTTGTCAAAAAGTTTGTCCGTTCGCAGAGCCAACAAAAGTCCGATGAAAACAGAAAAAGTTTGTCCGATGGAGCGTACACACAGTCGGATGTTGCTCCAAAACAGCTAATTTGCATGTTTGTTGTCAAAAAGTCCGACCGTGTGTACGGGCCTTTACAGAAACACCAAAGAGTATTATAGTATATTATAGTATTTAAAAAAAAAATTGTAGACCTGCAACAAAAAACTCACCGATTGGGGTACTATGCCTTCTTGGTCCCCGTTTCAACTGACCAATCATGGGAGGGGTAACAGTGCTTACCGGCTGAATAAGGTCCCCTTCCTTTGGCAAGGTAAAGTGGAATGGTGTTTCTGGAAGTATAAACGGTCGTTGACACATAAAAAATGAAGACCCTGCAAGCTTTTACTAGATACAGTTTGGGATTTCTGTCATAGCTTACAATAAAGATGCCTCTGTAACTTCACGTATCTGTCTTTGTGGAAGAAGTTACCCCCATCGCCAGACTATTCATTTCAAAAACAATCTTCCCAGAAGATAATATATATGCACATAACACATTTGCCTGCAAAACCCTTCCTTCTGTAGACATCTAAATTCCGAGACTACTGCGTTGTGCCATCTTAGAAATGTCAGCAGGCCCAGTAGACTCAAAGCTGTACTCAAGCAACACCCTGTATAGAGTCTATGGGGTTCCCATTTGCTAAAATCCCAGGTGCTACATTAAAGGTTATGTAAAGAGTGGAGTTGGAGAGGCTGGGCCAACATGGGCAGAAATTACAGAGCTATGCTAGGGATTTTCTAGCAAGTTTATGGAAAGAAAAACTAATACACTGCAAGTGAGCATTTAAAATACTTGCTTTTTCTTGATTTTTTTTTTTTTTAAGTTGGTGACAGGATCTAATTATAACAGATTGAAATATTCATACAATAAAACATGCAACCATATTCTTTGTTCAATTTTCCCAAAATGCCGAAAGATACATTAAAGCGGGAGTCCGCCGGGACTCCGCGTTTTTTTTTTTTTAAAGCCAGCAGCTACAAATACTGCAGCTGCTGACTTTTAAAATAGTGACACTTACCTGTCCAGCGCGCCCGCGATGTTGGCACCCGAAGCCGATCTGTAGATCGTTTCTCGGGTGCTGCCGCCACCATCTTGGGTATGGGAATCAGTAAATGGAGCCTTTCGGCTTCATTTCCCGGTTCCCTACTGCGCATGCGCGAGCCGCGCTGCGCAATAAGGACGGTCCCCGCTGTCTCTGGGATCTGTGTGTTTTCCCAGCAGGCAGTGGGGCACTTGCGGAAAGGGGCGGGCACTTGCGGAAAGGGGCGTAATCTACGCCCCTTTCCGCAGAGAGCTATCCCGGAAGTGGGTGCAGTTACCTGGATTATCCAGGTAACTGCACCCCCCTCCCCCCTGAAAGGTGCCAATTGTGGCGCCGGAGGGGGGGGGGGATTCCGATGAGCGGAAGGTCCATTTTAGGGTGGACCTCCGCTGGCTTAGGTCACACTGCTGCAACATAGGATTCAAATTATGAGACCCCAAATCACATGATGTGTCAAATTCAATGTTTCCCAATGAGAGCTGTCTTAACTAACACTACACAAGTTGGACTTTGGTCCAACTTGGGTACGATTTCAGCCCTTGTATAGGTTGCTAAATAGCATCCAAGTCAGAAGGAAGATGTTTGACTTTGCCATTACAGCAGTGTGAAACGAGACGAAAGAATGTCGTCAAAATCCAATCACAACCTATGCAAACACAGCCCACGGGGTTCTACCAGTTAAAGAGGAAGTAAATCCTGATGGGTTTTACTTCCTCTTTGTTGAAGTAAAAGACATCAGGCTTCACACTGGTGTGTCGTCTCTCACTTCGGTTCACTACATGAATCACCTTGGATCCCAGGACCCTATGAACTAATCACTGTCCAATTGGTAACTAGAATTCACTTCCAGTTGCACTGCACAATTGTTTTATTCAACCTTTCTCACATATTTTTCAGAAGTCCTTCATTGATGGTCTCAGCACTTATGGTCTCTGACTACTTCAATTTCTTGAAATCCGTCTCCCCTGGATGATTTTCTTGCTGGATAGCAGGCTACTCACACCACCCCAGTTCCTGGTGGAGATGCTCCCCTTTGGGGGTCCCCCCATCTACAGTGCCACAATTATTATATAGTCAACCTTGTAAGTATGGTAGAGAGTGGCTTTTTATATTTGGTTTTATTTTACTTTATTTTTTATGATTTTTCCTTTTTTTCCTTGGGTAGGATCAGACCATACAGCAACTCCAATTATATTTTTTATTGAACTCACGCGCATGCTTCTGAAGAGTGGATCAATCAACAAAATGCATTGAGCTATTATATGGCGTGTCCCTATGACTCAATTGATATCTGTCAGTATGAATAATTTTTGATATTAATAGTTGATAATCATGTGGCACCCCATCTATATTGCATGTATACATTTTTATGAATTGTACCAGTTATTTAAATTTTATTGGATATACACTCATTCATGATTATGCATTTGTATGTCAATTTATATAATAAACTGAATTCTTTATACCCATGTGCTTCACTCAAAGTCCCAATCCCCTTTCCCCTCCTTTTTGACATAGTTAGGGATGAAGGCATCTGACCTTACCAGGTCACCGCCTCATATAAAGTCCCACTGGTTCTCCTTTTTCTTATTGAGAAGGTCTGCTAAAGGTTTTCCACATTATGTAAAGAAATAGTTTTGCTCATAGCAGAACATTTCTGGCACCCTTAGGAGGAGGTTGGATTTTCAAAAGTCCTTAGTTTTCTCTAAGTAAGCAGAGAAGACTCTCACCATAGCCAAGGTGAGCCAAGAAAAGAAACTTGTTCAGAAGATGGAGAATGCTAGAATGTTGGAAAAAAATCGATTCCATAATAAAATTTAACTCAATGGCAATTTCATGCAGAAAGGAAAGCAAGAAAAGTTCTGAAATAAGGTTATGCACAAAGTACAGCATAGATCTCCGACACTCTTCTGGACAATATTATAGCACAAGAATAACCATTGAATCAAGAGATTCAAAAGACTATAACTAGAGTTTACCGCATCACTGGGAAGTCCCATCTAGGAACAAAAAAGTTTGAAGGGAACTTGCTCAAAGAGACACATGGTATATGAATGAATTTGGTGAAATACTTACCAAAAACACACATGTTCATATCAGGCATTCAAACGTCAGATTTGTACATATTTGTTCTAGGGCAGTGAATCACCAAACACGGAATGAATGATAACGACAGCCTGGAAACTTGCACCTTAAGCCGCGTACACACGGGCGGACTGTCTGGCCAACTAAGTCCGTCAGACAATCCGACAGACAGTCCGTCCTACTTTTGAATGAACGGACTTGACCACACACGATGAACAGACAGTCCGCTGAAAGCTTGCACGATGACGTGTACAGCACGTACGACGGGACTAGAAATACGACGTCCAATACACTGCAATGCAACCTTTGGCCGTGTAAATCCTTTCTGAGCATGCGCCATACTTAGTCCGTCCAACTTGCCTACTCACGAGCGGACTGTCCGCTGAAACCAAAGTTGGACGGACTGTATTACGGAAATTCCGAAAGACTTAGTCCGCCAGACTGTCCGCTGAAAAAGTCCGTTGAAGCCCACACACGAGCGGACTGTCCGCTGAAACACGTTTCAGCGGACTAAGTTGGACAGACAGTCCACCCGTGTGTACACGGCCTTACAAGCAGGTAAGCAATGGTAGCTCCAAATTCCTATCCTGATGATGTGTATTAAATGCCAGTGAGTTTTTTTTTAGAGCTGAAAAGATGGAGATTATGGTCTTGATGGAAAAGGTGATCAAGCCGGTGTCAAAAAGCTAACTTTTGAAAGCTCAAAGCTGAATCCATTAAAAAAAAAAAAAAAAAAAAAAAAAAAAAAATGACTTAGATGCCGTTTTAAGAGTAGTTCGGGTTCTCATAATTCCATTTTAAAAAGGTGCTCATGGACTGCTTCAATTTGCTGCATGAAATTGCTCTTTAATAAAAATTAAGCAACAAATCAAAGAGTAGCTAGCATGCATTAACAACTAATCTGTCCAAGCTATACTGTGCTGCTTTAGAAGTTATTAAATTGTGTTCTATAAATTGTGGTTGAACTCCAGCTTTAAAGAGGTTGTAAACCCTCGTGGTTTTTCAAATTCAATGCATTCTATGCATTGAGGTGAAAAATCCCTTGTAGTGCACCAGCCCCCTAGAGGCCCCCCTTTTACTTAGCTGAGCCCGATCGTTCCCTCGCCAGAGACGAGTACACCCACTCCAGCCTGTGTCTCCGAGTCCTGATTGGATAGATTGATAACAGCGCAGCCATTGGCTCCCGCTGCTGTCAATCAAATCCAATAATGTGGGAGCCGGGGGGGGCGGAGCCAGGTCCTGCTGTCTGTGTAAATGGACGCAGCAGCAGGACATGGGAGCACACCCAAACGGGTGGCCCGAGGGAGAGCGTTTCTCCGGCAGGGTACACAAGGAGGAGCAGGAAGCGCTGCTGAGGGACCCCAGAAGAGAAGTATTGGGGCCCCTCTGCACAGAGGAGGCAAGGATGACATGTTTGGTTTTTTTAAATACACAAACCTTCAGTGATCTTTTAATGTGAACCTGTCAGTAAAGGGTCACTTATACGTAAACTATACCCATTGGTTTATATGTGTTATATACAAGTGACCTTGTAATGACAGGGATTCTTTAAATAGGAGCTTCAGGCTCCTTCAGAATTTTTTTTTTTTAAAGTCAGCATCTACAAAGAATGCCGGCCCTATAATACTGGCACATGCGCAAAGCAAACTGCGCTTTGTGAATGGGCCAGCTGCGGTGGGGGCCGAACTAAAATGACACAAAGGGCTATTTTCAGTGCATCAAACCCCACTGTAATGAATGTATGATTATAATATATAAAATATTTTTTTTTTCTTCACTTACCACTGGAGCTTTCACACATACTACGTGTCGTTTGTTCTCCTGTTTTCTCCTGGAACTCTGAATCCCCTCCATGTGCCTCATCCTCACAAGAAGTAACAGATGTATCAGGTGTACATTTATTAAATGACAAAGGAAAAGCGTTGGCGTTGTTCTCCATTCTCAGCTGTACAGCCTGCGGATGCTCTTTCTGGACAGAAGAAGTTTCAGGATTCCTATCCAAGTCTTTCTGGACATTAATACTAACAACTGGAACATCTTTATCTGTGCTGTGAGGTTCTAACAGTTTCAAATCCTCAGGTATACTTGTCTTGTTTTGTGGAGCCTCACATGGATTTTGCAGAGCACACACAGCTGGTTCATTCACTTCTGTTACAGAAAGCTCTGCTTTCTTCTTTTGTCCAGAGTCAGGCACATCTTTCGCTATGGTAGGCTCTTCTTGATTACTATCTGACAACTCTTGAGTCTCTTCTATAACAATAACACTACAGATTTCATTTGCTTGTTTTGTACTAGATCCACACAAGTTATTTCCATGCAGGTCCTCTTTGACATCTGGTGCTGCTACAACTACTGGTAGCTTCTGTTCTGCTTGTAACGTTGGATCAGCATTTTCTGTGCACTGTGGTTTTTGTGCATTAGGACATACTGGCTCTGGGTCTTTTCCAGAGGGTATCACATTTTGTTTAAGCGTATCCACTTTACATTCTCTCTTTTCAATAGGCACCGGATACTGCTGAGTTTCTTTCTCCATGATATCCATATCAACTGGCTCTTCCAGAAGGGCACATTGCTGTTGGTTTGGGTCTGGTAACTTGTCTTCTTTAGTTTCAAGAAAATCAGTGCTTGTGGACGGAAGGTTTGAACTCTGCTGCGGAGGGTTCACAGAAGTGGTACAATCAACAGCTAAAGGCACGTCTGACTTCACATTATCTGGGCTGTCATCTACTTGACAAATGTGCTCAGATTTGCCCAAAACATCTTTGGCAGAATCTGAATCATTCGCTTTTTCAGCATTCTGATCAGCGCTTGATTTATCTATGTGTAATTCTTTAGTAGGTGTGGTTGGAGATTTGTTACATTCAGGCATTTCAGTTTGTGCAGTAATATTTTCAACTGTGGGTACTACACAAGGGCTAGTCTCCATGTCCATAGCAGCATCGTTTTCATTTTCTGACTGCAGAATTTCTTTTTGACCTTCAACAGGCTTCGGTAAACTTTCTGGAGAGGGTGCTTCTTGGTCCACTTCCATTGCTTCTTCCTTGTCTACTGGTTCCACATCGTCTTTGCAAGGATGCTGAGTCTCAGACAGTGCTAAATTTAAGTTTCCCTCCTCTTTTTCATGCTCACTTTCGGTTACCATATAATCCTCACTGTCCTTCTGACATGGAGTTTCAGGAACTTCCTCTACATCATCGGACACACTTTCAACAACTACAGTTGATTTTTGTTCTGATGTGTGTTGGTCTAAAATGCTTAAAGAAGCATCGGAATTTAACGATGGGACTAAGAGTGCTTGACTTTCAGAACTGCTCGGAACGGTGATACAATCAACATCTTTGCTATCATTTTTATCACTCAAGTCACATACAAATGAGGAGAGTTTACGGTTTGTAGGTGGTTCTCCTTTATTTTCCAGTAGCTCTGGTTCACAAACAGTTTGGTTTTCTTGATCTAATGAACGGCGACTAGGTTCTTCGGCCACTTCAATTTGAGTAGCCCCACTATCTTCTCCTTCACAAGTATGGTCCATCTCTAGGAGTTGACTAGGTTCGCTTGTGGATAGCTGTAGATTACATTCACCTGTTACATCTCCCTCAGTAGGTTTCAGGTCTTCAGAAAGTTCAAGCTTTAGATCTGAAGCTTTCTGATCCTCTTCAATCTTTGGGAATTGGGGGGGCTGATCTCTGGAAGGAGAATCTTCAAGACTTGGAGTTGGTATGAAAACATCCTGTAAAATAAATAGTTGCAAAACATTTGTTGACTTGTATACCAAACTCCTCTTTTTATTTACAAAACAAATGGGGAAATAGACCAAGAAATTATACCTTAAAAGCAGAGTTCCACCCAAAAGTGGAACTGGCGCTTTAAGGACTCCTCACGTGCCATATTTGACATGTAATTTTTTTTGGGGTGGGGGGGTACCCAGCTCCTAGTTCCGCTCCAGCCATCTAGGTAACTCCAGCGGAAGTTCTCCCCGCTCCCTCCCTGCAATCTTCTCGGACACGTCACGGGTCCTAGCAGATTTCCTGGCCATTGAGGAAGCGCAGCGCGACTCGCGCAGTGCGGTGCGGGCTGTGAAGCCACAAGCTGTCACAGCCGGATGCCCACACTTGTGATGCCGGCTCTGGAGAGAACCAAGGGCTCAAGCGGCCACATCGCTGGAAAGGCAAGTGTGTGCTTATTAAAAGTCAGCAGCTACTTTGTTGTTGCTGCTGATTTTTAATAAGCACAAGACAGAGAACTCCGCTTTAAAGTAATTGCAAACCCTCACCTTGTAAAACAACCCATTTGGTTTAAAATAGAAATGAAAGGCAAAACACTTGTGTATAGATAAAAAATATTATATATATTATTTATTATAATAAATACCTTTTTATACCTTTCTTATAAATGATCTCATACCCCTCTGCTCTCAGCTGCATAAGGAGCACAGAGAGCCAGGGGAGAAGAAACAGCAGAACACTGGTTTTCCCAGTGACTGGCTGTGCAGGGGGTGGGTGTCAGCACAAGTCTAATCAAGAAGAGCAAGCTAAGTTCTCAACATGATGACAAAAGAAACAGCACTTCTAAATGGAGTATTAACACTTTAATAGTAAAAAGGTAGACAATTCACATAAGTGAAAAGAATTGTGCTTGTAGAGGCATGTAAGCTCCACTGGTTATGCAATCACGGATAATCCCACTGGGCGTCTATGGAACCAGGAAACAAGCTGGTGGCCGTGCTGGTTGCTTCCATTGCTTCCTAAATCCTGGCTTAGCAGGAAAAAAAGGCACTGCTTCTGCCTCTTAACCGGGTAGTGAAGTCCTCCCCTCCATTTTTAGAATTCTATGGACACTGTAGGAAGCACCGGAAGCCACCAGGGCAGCTGCCAGCTTGTTTCCTGGTTCCAAAGACACCCAGTGGAATCACCCAGGACTGCATAACCAGCTGAGCTTGCATGCCACTACAATCACCATTCTTTTCACTTATGCGTTGCCTCCCTTTTACTTAAGGTGTCAATACAAAAGCCAGTTAGAAGCACTGCTCTTTTTTTCCTTGTTGTCCACAGAGTCCGCTCTAGCTCTACTGAACTGGCTGCTTCATAGTGCTGACACTCTTTGGAGTTCCCATTCAGAGACTGTGTTTAAATTATGGACATTTGATGCGACCCTTAGGACTCTCCCCTGAGTGCACCAAATATTGATCTTTGCAAGTTCTCAGCTCAACCAGAAAATTTACCACGCTGTGCTCTCATGCCTAATGTGGTCAGTTTTTAATAGGAAAGCAGAGGGACTGGCAGGAACACCAGGGATTTCCCACAAAAAAAGCAATACAAAGAGAACAGGATACTCTTTCATACAAGAACATGGTACAGCAGGCACATATCAGGAATATGAAATATTGGGTTTACAACTGCTTTAATTAGAGCATCAAGATTAGAAAAGTTAGCCATTAATTACAAATTAAATCTACAGCATTTTTTTGAACAAACTGGTAGAACACACACTAGAATAAATTACAAACATCCCAAAAGGAAAAAGAAATAAAAAGAAAAAAATTTTTATTGTACCATCCGCTGCAATATTTTCTTCTCTGGATACATTTCTATGTGGCCATCCCTGGATGGAGCAGCAGCTTGAGAAATGGCCCCATAGAAATCCATAGGGTTTGATTGTACACTTAGCAGCCAAACAATTCTGGAACCCCAGAGTGATCCTATTTTAAGCTGTATAAAAAAATGGTTAGACCAAAAGCAAAAAGGAGGTTAAGAAGAAATTAAGATGTCCCAATTCACAGGACACCAAGCTAAACCCATCCTTTCCTGGTCAAGGCCAACCTCCTCTGAAAATATTACCCAAGCCAACAGTTCTAGTAATGTGGCTACTCCTGGTGCTCAGCCTCTGCATGTCCTACTCAATATTTGAGCCAGGATAACACCTGGAGCTGTGCCACCACTCTGGACCTGGAGAGTGTTCAGCAGCAAGCACACTCTGGTCTTGAAAAGTACCGCAATCCATAGCCCATTCCAAAGTCAGGTTGAGGAAAGGCTGATCCTGACAGCTGCATATAGAGCCGGTTCAGCAGTGATGTAGCAGGAATCCCAATTAAAGAATAAAGTATCAGTTAGCAAAATTTATTAGACATTTCTAAGCTGGCCTAAAAATTGAGGCATACTGGGAGTAGGAGGGATTATAATGGGTGTCCCACAGTTTGTTTGCCAGTGCCCAATCCTTCCATAGGCCACAGTATAACCCAACAGTCTTTGGAATTCCTTGCCCTCAATAGATGTGAAAGAAATAGAATTTTAGCAAAGGTGGAGTCATGCTTTAATTTTACAGAAGTGTTCAGCTATTCAAATAATACCACATCATGTTATACAACAGAAAAGACAGACGCACAAGAAACTTACATGGGAGAACTCCGGCTGTGAGGGAACAGCAAGGGACCCTGGCGCAAATGTTGGAGCACTTTGGCAAACTGGAGTGGATACTTGAGGCACAGGGACAAAGGGGCAACTCTTGGATCCTGTAGCTTCTTCCAGGGGCTGCATGGCCACTTCTATCTTATTTGAGGGTACGGAGACTTCCATGTCTTCAACTAGAAAATAAAAATGCATACAAGTGGTAAAATAAAATTTGCATAAGCGGTCCGCAAAATATCAAGAAACGCACTCCATAAATGACTCATTCTTTTTAACATTCCTAGAGATCAGAGGCATCTGTAGAATTACTACAAATACAGTTTATCCAAAATGTTCTGCCCAGGGGATCAACTTTTTCTTTTTGTAGCCAGTCCATAGGAACTTACCAAAGGGACCTCAACTCTGAATACTCAAACTGTGTCTACTGCCTCTAATCCTCATTTCCATCACTGTACTCTGCACCATAATAGCATCTTCTTTTAGTCACCTCTTGTAACTTATGACCACTGATGAGCAGACCAAGAAAACTAAGTGGTAAAGTGCAAGCATCACTCAACACAGACCAAAAGGACCTCTACAAGATTTTATTCAATTACCAATATTGCATGGTGCATGGTCTTTTTTTTTGGGGGGGGGGGGGGGAACCTCACTATAATACTTCCAACTCAAAATTAGCTGTAAGGAAGAGCCTACGTTGGGAGGAAAAACGGATCAGAAATGAAGCCTTGTAACTTGATGTATAAATAGACAAGGATGACGAGATGAATCAGACAGACGATTACCTTCTCCTTCAGGTTGGCCTGTGGGGGAGCTGGGAACAATGATGGGAGTAGGTTGGATATCATCTGGGGAGGGAGAAGCAAGGTCTGTGGGAACTCTACAGGAGGAAAGGAAATACATGCATACTAGTTATTCAGAGAATATATATATCACATGCACCGAGTTTCACCTCATTCATTAACCCCTTCACACCTAAAAGTAAAACAAATCCTAATGCCCAAGCACAATTTTGCAACTTGGGCATGTGTTAGTAAAACATCACAACTACTCTGTACATCCATGTGAATTATACCTTGTTTTTTTTCTCCAGGACAAATTGGGCTTTCATTTGGTGGTAAATAGTTATGGATACCTCCTGATTTATATTTTATGATGAAAGGAAAAAACTGTCCCAAAATAGTAAGGGAAAAAAAAAAAAAATTTTTTTTTAATGTGGCTATATTTCTTGTTACTACCATAACCTACCACCAAAGAACCACCCAAAATAAATTCACCTGTTCCTGACATTTGCAGCAATATCCCATACATTTATGTTTGTACCGGTAGTGCAGCCCAGAAGCAATAGTGCACATTTTGCTTTTTTTTTTTTTTTCTACCTAAAAACACACTGAAGCTAACTGACAATACAAATTTAGAAAAAAATCCTGCCCACAATATATGGATCCTGACCTTTGACCCTTTACTTGACCCAAACACTAACCCTGGCACTGATCTATTTTTTCTTTACAGACACACTTTTTTCTCTGCAAGGAGAGACAAAGTCACAGTGCATCATCCGTCTCCATTCACAGGGAGAGAAATACAGGGCTGGGCCAATCAGAGGCTACCATAGTGATCAGGTAACCCAGAATGGGGAGTTCCAGGTCCTGATCATTAGTATGGGGTCCAGGGCTCTCTGCGAGACCCCCGTATGTGCTGGGAGCATGCTGTGCGGCTTGCTCCAAGCACAAAAGAGATATGCAAATATGCGGCCCTACGAAAAGAAGCCCAGTACAGTGGTGGGTCAGGGTCAATGACAAAATTAATTTTCACTTCGCTTTACCTCATTTATTAAAAGGCAAAGCAAAAAAAAAAAAAAAAAAAAAAAAAAAAAAGCATAAAGGTACATCTCTTCAATACATGCACATTTCCTTCAGTTTTATCTCTTAAAAAGACCCTGCAAAGACAGGAAATACCCGCTGATCTGCCAGAAATGCGATTGGCTCTTAATTTATTTGAAACAGACAACACACAGTACTTTTCTGGTGTCGGCCCTGTCCATTTCCTATTGCTAAACTACTCAACTGTGCATAATTTGTCATCTCCAAAGCGTAGGCACAATTTACATGTAGTCCTGAGAACTTACAGGGCTAAACAGGCAATCTGAGAGATCACTGGCAGGGAGCAAACCAATAAAAGGGTGGCTCTGTATTTCTACCAAGATCAAAATGTTTATTTTTTTATTTAAATGGTATAGTTAAAGCCCAGCTATGGGCAATGAAAAAATTATCCTGCATTGGATGTGCTGACGCCAAGAACAGTCCACCGCCAGACTGTGGAGGAACAGAGGATCAGAAGTGTATGTATATATATATATATATATATATATATATATATATATATATATATATATATATATATATATATAAAGGGGGTCATTAAATGGTGTATTACATGCTGTTCAACCCCAGTCACTAAGAGATTCATTTATTCAACTAGTTTATCATGCTGTTCTCCATCTCCACCTTCTGTTTATGTCCCCAATTCAGCTGGGGATTTTGCAGAGCAGTGTTGGCAACTCTGCACATGCTCAGTTTTCAGTGAGTTTCTATCCTGAGCATTTCCCTCCCCATCACAACTGAGCAGCCCACGTAACTATAAAGTCACACATGTGGGTGTATACACAGTGGTAATTGACAGCCCACACCTTCCCCCCCTCCCTCCTCCTCCATGCCCACTAACCAGCTAAACACAATGGGGGTGGGATATTACATGTGGATTGATGGAGGCTTCACCCCCTTCTTATTCTAAGACACAGGCTGGAGGGGCGAGACACAGCCTGTGACTGTAACATGGTGTTATTGTTTGGCAATAAAACAATTGTTGCCAAACATTATAAAAATGTGATTTAAAATATATATATTTTTTATGACGATAACATTTTGATATTATTTATTTTTACTCAGCATGCCAAAGGCTATTTTTTTTATTTTGATTTTGAATGTGTGACCAGCAGTAGGGGACTAGAAGCTCCTCCTGCTGTTTCCCTGCAGACAGGCTGGGAAAGAGCTGGGTCATGTGACAGCTGTATATCGATTAAAAAAGAAGATATTTTTTAAATTAAAATAGATACAGTGCCATCATTCATATACGGAAATAGAAGGAACAATGAAAATTAAACCGTATTTAATAACACTTTAAAATATCAACCCTGCTATATACATTTTGTGGTAAAATAAAAATGCCAACTAGAATGACTTACTCTGAGACACTGACAGATGCAAGGCTGGCCTGTCCAGAGAATTGCAGGAGGCGCAGGCTTTCGGCAGGTGTAGAGACAATCTTGGATACATTAGGACTGACAGATTCATCTACAAAAGAAGATATTTACATAGTTCTTAATGCAGACCCAAACCCTAAAAACAATTAAGCCATTTATTATACTCATGCTATGCAACCCGAAAAACACCCAAGAGTTTGGTGGTAACATATTGCTCATGTCAGCGCAAAGCTCATTTTAACCACTCGACCTCCGAAAGATTTCCCCGCTTCATGACCAGGCAATTATTTGCTATACGGCACTACTTACTTTAACTGACAACTGCACAATCATGCAACGCTGTACCAAAATAAAATTGATGTAATTTTTTCCACAAACAGAACTATTTGATGGTATTTGATCACCACTCAGTTTTTGTGCTATAAAACAGAGACCAACAACTATGTTCCTCTAGACTTCCTCTCCCTCTGCAATGCCGATACGGTTGGGTGCCACTTGCAGTGGAGAAAATAGACTGCAACTGCCTACATGGCCAAGTACTTAAATGAAAACACACAAATTGGCATCCTTCTGGATCAGGGATATACAATTAGTGGACCTCCAGCTGTTGAGAAACTACAAGTCCCATCATGCCTCTGCCTCTGGGTGTCATGCTTGTGACAGTCAGAGTCTTAACTATGCCTCATGGGACTTGTAGTTCTGCAATAGCTGGAGGTCCGCTAATTGCATATCCCTGTCCTAGATCAACAAAAATTGCATATAAAGTACTGTATATGACAAAGAGTCAAAGTAACCCCTTAGGTTTCAATATTGGGAGTTAAAACCCCTGAAGACCCAAACGTTACCAATTAATATGGAACTGGTATAGTTCTATTCCTTCCATGAATTTAGCTGCAAACAAAAAAACCTTACATTGTTTGGCACAGCATATCAGATCAGTGTCATTAATAAGCGAATGGCTGAACTTTTGAAAGTGGATTTTCCAGACACCAGTTTTTTTTTTTTTTGTTTGTTTTTACATGCTCTCAAAAAGGTGCACAAGTAAATAAAAGACCCTCCTGGTCACCCCATTACTTGTGGCAAAGGTCACTTACAGAACACATTGGTGAAAATAACATTATTATATAACATATACAGACTATATTTTGTAAACTTTTGTAATTAATTTTTTATGTCAGAGACACCATTTGACACTGCTAAATCACATACAAGTACTGGAAAACACTCTTATTCACTATGGACATTGAGGCTCTATACTACACCAAAAAAGGCCTACAGATAGTTGAGAAGGGCGCTTCAAGCCAGAACTATGCACAAAAAACAAAAATAAAGTCATAGTAAATTTGTTAATGAGCTTTGGATTTTTTATTTTGATAAGACACGAATCTGATAGCCCAGAGACCTCGGGCATTTTACACCAGGATCTCACTTGAAAAAGGAGCAAGTATGGAACTGTGCAAATGGAACCGCCTCAGAAAGGTAGATACCATCAGGCCCAACACCCATCTGCAGGACCACAGGGAGACCCACCTGCGAGACAGCAGTAGTTGAAACGCGGCATGCAACTTCTGGAGTTTGTTCAGAGATGAAACCAGAGTCAGTCCCAGATAATCCAATTTTCTGGAAGAAGCCGGAGCAGACTTCAGGTAGTATAGAAGTCAACTGAAAACTGAGGTCTGTATAGGGAGCTACGTTGCCCCTCAGGGTAGCTGAGGACTCTGCTTGAAGAAGATCATCCAAGCAGCCCAGGACCGCAATCCCCCACTTATGTAACCACGCCAAAACTGGGGCTATCACCTTTGTGAGTACGCGAGGGGTGGAGGCGAGACCAAAAGTCAATGCTGTGATCTGAAAATGCTCTTTTCCCACAGTAAAATGGAGGAAGTGTTGGTGTTGGGCACATATTGGAGTGCGTAAATAAGCATCCGTGATGTCGACAGAAGCACGAAAGTCCCCATGATGAAGGGACGCCACCACCGTGTGGATGAACAACATTCTGTACCCACTGGAACCAGGACAAGCGCACCCTGAAGCAACAGGGCTTGCACATCCCCAAGGAGAACTGGCAACCATCCGGTGACAGACGCCAATTGGAAGGAAAAAAAATAAATAATATTTTGTGGTTCAAGGGTGGAACACTAGGACATAGGTGAGGGTGCACCTTCATACTGAAGGGGCCTTGTCCATGCGTCTAGGGAGCCCCGCTCATGGCTCGCCAGACCAGGTCCATTGCGTGCCTAGACGAAGGACTGCATCCACTACGAGCCCCCCCCCCCCATTTCAGACTGTGGAAGACATTTACACTTCCCTCCTGTGAGTCTCGAAACAATGTCATCCAGGGTAGCCCCGAACAGAAAAATTGCCTTGAAATGGTAACCCAGCCAGAGCTTTTTTAGAAGCCCAGTGAAAGCAGAGGGAATCTGCTCCCCCTCCAGGTATGTCAGCTGGATCCTTAAAAGCCGGAGACTATCAGAATCATGGTCGCCTTGCGCAACTTAGAGATGGGGGATCCACTACTTTACTTTATGAACAAATATTCTAAAATAGGAGGGAGAAGAGAACACTTTTGCCATGCGAGACAGTTTATGGGTGCCAAGGGGACTGGCACCTCGACCGCAGCCACAGCTGCTTCCTTAAAGTTTCCCACACAGATGTAATAAGGGAGACAACCAGCACCTTCTTGTGTGCCACTGCAGTTATGGAGGAACAACCTCACTAAATGACAGGACGGAGTGTGGTCACCAACCCCGCAAGGTGGGCCACATCCACGACGGCAGAGCCAGACAGAGGATCAGTCGAGACCGATGAGGCAGAGGAGGAGCCATTTACTAGCCTATATGCCCAAGCGTCACCTGTGAAAACGCAAAGAACACAGGGAGGCCACCGACAGACTTCCACCGCTTAAGGGGCGCCGACCCAGGCTCCTCACAAGGAGCACCGGCTGAGACCCCGCACTGGGCTGCCTACTGATACCCCACACAGGGGACACCATTGAACCCCGCACAGGGGGCGCCTACAGAAACCCTGCAAAAGGGGCATCCACTAGGGCCCCTCACTGGGGGGGGGGGGCATTCACTAAGGTCCCTCACTGGGGCACCAAGGGATGGCCCACATAAACCCCCTCAAATGGGGGGTGGCCCTCAGAGCCCCTACAGTGCTGTCCCTCTTGAAGAAGTCGTCCGGCGTAGCCGTGCGGTCTAGCAGGCCACGGCCTTGTAGGCTGCAAAAGCCACAGCCTAAACTTTCGGCTGCCCACAGTGAGTGCACAGGTCCATGGCAGGACCGGACCAGGCTAGAGCCGAGGAAGAAGGGCGGATGCCCGCAACGTAAAACGGCGACCTCTGCCGCCCGCTCTAGGGCTGCCCTGCACGTTGCCCGGTCTGTAGGCCGAAAAAGATGCTGCCCAAATTTTCGCCCGCCTGCCGCGAGTGCTCGGTAGGCTGCAAAGCCGCGGTGTAAAATGAGTGGAGGGCTGCCGTAGGGGGCGCGGATCTGCATATGCCTGGTCGCCCACCCATCAGGTGCCCAGGTGTAACCCCCCCCCCCCCCCATAGTGACAACCCTGGAGGGGAGGGGAGTGGACAGAGAGTGTCAAACACCCAAGTCAGAGTAATGTGGAAAAAATGATCTGCACTTCGGTTGTTGCTTTTAAAATGTCTTAATTTTGGGTTAAGGCCTTATAGGCTGAAACACTGACTAAAACTGCATTTGTTCACTGTGGCTATTCAATAAAATGAAGAAATTTTAAGAGCAACAACCTGAGCGTGGATCGTTTTTTCCACATTACTCTACTCAGCCAGCGACTGTGGATCAAGTACCTGGGAGCTCTGCTAGCTATGTGGTATATGGGTAGTGATGCTGACTTTTCTGTTTATACCCAAGCGAGAGGACTGGGCCTCACCCGGGGAAGGGGGTTGTGGAGGAGAACCCCAGGAGGGACCGACCACTCCAGGGAATACCCACGCCCCACACCACTCCAGGGAAGGAGAGGAGGCGGCCCATTATTTACCGGTCCAGCGAGTGCGTGGGTAACACTTCCAGACAGATCCTCCTAGCCACTGAAGTGGGGGGGGGCCGTCGACCATGAGGAACGCTGCGAGACAGGCTGGGACCCAGTCATTTGCGACCTTGAGAGATGTTTAACTCGCAGGGCCAGCCCCCGTCCAGTGGGGCTATGTCACGGCTGACCTAGCGTGTAGCTGCGGTCTGCACACACTCTCTGGCCAGACTGGGGAGACCACTGGATCGTCATTTCCAGCCAGTCGCCCAGTCCGGCAGTTGACTGTAAATCTCACAGGAAAAAAATCCAAGAGAAAAAAGAAGTAGCTTAAAAAGCAAAACCAAAAAAATTGCCAGGACCAGAGATCCCAGCAGGAAACTAGGCCTTTACTCCTGACTAGGCAGAAGAAAAAAAACTGAAGGCCTATAGCAGAGAGGACGGTGTATATCACCTAGGACTCCCCATAGGCATAGCCAAGTCTTTTTTCTGCCTAGTGTCCTACTCCTGTATGGGGTGATATAACCCTATGGTTCTGAATAATGGAGCGCTATGTCTGTCAATGAACAAAAGAGAAAACCAGTTTTTGGTTTTCTGTGCTCCCAGAACAGGGTCTGATTGCCAGAGGCTTCAAAGAGATTTTGGTGAGAGAAGCCTCTACCACTGTCCCCCTGGCCCTAAGCTTGATGGTCCTTCTTGCTGCCTGGACCAATACTTTGGCTGTGTTGACCATATGGCTGCCTGAAAGGACCCAGGATATTATGGACCATGTTTCTTCCTGCTGCTTGGACCAATACTTTGGCTGTGTTGACCATACATCTGCCTGCTGCTTCTACTGACTAAAGACAGTATTTCTGCCTGGACACATCTGCCTGCAACCTGGAACAATTCTTTGGCTGTGCTGACAGTATCTCTGCCTGTACGAACTATGGGCAGTATTCATGCCTGCCGTCTGGACAATTGCTTTTGCCGTCGCTGGCCACATCCCTGCCTGCTGCCTGGACTGATGCTCTCCTCTGTGGACCACTGCACTTCTAAAACCACAGGTATTTTTTTGTTATTTGGTATGTACCTGCTATGTGTTAGAAATATGAAGGGCCTTCAAAAATGTGATCGGTAGTCAGAAAATTAGGTGTGTAATTTATGCTCCTAGAACGCTGGCGCTACTTGGATGTTGGGCCTCTGTATATGGCCAGGCTGTGTAAAAGTATCACCATACTCGGAGGGAGTAGCAGGATGTATTTTGGGTGTCATTTTTGTTATGTACATGCATGTGTTAGAAATATCTTATAAATGGACAACTGTGTTCATTTTTTTCCTACATTTTCCAAAAAACGATCGAAAAAAAATCAACTGTTCAAATACTCATTATGCCTCAGATTATACGTTGGGGTGCTTGCTTTCCAAAATGGGGTCATTTTGTGGGCAATTCCATTGTCCTGATGCTCCAGGGCCTTCAAAAATGTAATAGGTGGTTGAGAAATGAGATGTGCAATTAATGCTTGTAGAACACCTGAAGGTGCTACTTCAATGTTGGGCCTCTGTATGTAGCCAGGCTGTGTAAAAGTCTCACACATGTGGTACATATTGCCATACTCAGGAGTAGCAGCAGAATGTATTTTGGGGTGTAGTTGCAAGAATGCATATGCTGTGTGTGAGAAATAAACTTGTTAATATGACAAATTTGCGTAAAAAAAGAACACATTTCTTAATTTTCCCAAAAATTGTGGGTAAAAAAAAAAAAAAAAAAAAAAAATAAAACTCACCATGCCTCTTACTAAATACATTGGACTGTATATTTTCCAAAAAGGGGTCATTTGGGGGGTATTTGTACTTTTCCGGCTTGTTAGGGTCTCGGTACATCAGGTGTGATAATTTTTCAGTGATTGGCACCATGGCTTGTAGACTCTATACTTTTCACAAGACTAAATAATATAAACTAATTTGGGTTGTTTTACCAAAGATGTGTAGCAGTATAAATTTTGGTCCAAATTTACGAATAAAAAAAAATTACTTATTTGCAAAATTTTACAATAGAAACTCTAACGCTTATATCGCAAAAAATGTAAAGAAAAAACACAGTGGTGATTAAACACCAAAAGACAGCTCTATTTGTGAGAAAAAAAACGATACAACTTTTGTTTGGATACAGTGTAGCATGACTGAGTAATTGTCATTCAAAGTGTGAGAGCGATGAAAGCAAAAAATTGGTCTGGGCGGGAAGGCGCATAAGTGCCTGGTATTGAAGTGGTTAAACTTTATCTCCTCCCACCAAGTCTGGGAGCAGAGACTTATGCCCCGTACACATGATCAGAAATTCCGCCAGCAAAAGTCCGATGTGAGCTTTTGGTCGGAAATTCCAACCGCGTGTATGCTCCATTAGACTTTTGCTGGCGGAATTTCCAAAAGCAAAATATTGAGAGCAGGTTCTCTATTTTTCCGACAGAAAAAGTTCAGATTGGATATTCCGATAGTCTGTAACAATTCCGACATGCAAAATTCCTACGCATGCCCGGAAGCATTGAACTTAATTTTCTCGGCTCGTCATAGTGTTCTACGTCACCGCGTTCTTGACAGTTGAAAGATCAGAGAACTTGTGTGACCGTGTGTATGCAAGCCAAGCTTGAGCAGAATTCCATCCGAAAAAACCATCCAAGATTTTTCAGACGGAAATTCCACACTCGTGTGTACAGGGCATAAGTTGTATCTAGGATGGGACCCAAAAAACTTTCCAAATGATGAACTGGCTCCAGTACTGCCTTTTGAAGGTTTGGGATCCAACTGAACCCTTGCCAGGTCTGAACTGTTCACACCACACTGTCAGCCAGAACTTATGCCAACTGTTCTTTCCACAGCCAGCAGTCCTCCAATGGAGATGGCCTGAAAACATAGCAAGGCCAACACATGGGCCAGAAACTTTGCAAATGCTGGAGGTGCAGAAGCTAGGCCAAATGGCACGGTTGCAAACTGGAAATGCTAGGGGCCCACAGCAAAAATAAAACCATTGATGCACTGGAAAAATGAGGACATGCAAGTACACATCTTTGATGTACAAAGCCAGAAACTCTTCCTAATGGGGATGCTAGGACAGAACTGGTGGGTTCCATGTAGAATTTCTGGGCCCAAATGAAGGACATTTAAGTCCTTGAGATACATGATAGGGCAGATAAATCAACTGTACACGAAAGGCCGCGCTTATGGAACAGGTCACAGTCTCACAGGGGTATATGTGAGTACCTATATCACCCCCTACCTCTATTGATAATATATTACTGGTTGCAATTTTTATGGGGTATGGCAGTGTAGACAATACATATATATAACTATACAAAGCAGGCTTAATCACAAAAGTCACCTTCCTGTTATTTGAAAAGGAATAATCGCATGGTTGAAAGCACATTTATGAGACTTTTTGTGGACCTTATATGAATAGATATATAAACCTATTGATACGTTTTGGATTCTATTTACACTTTTTTTCAGGTTTTTGCACACTCGCAAGGGGGTTAGGAATTACCCCGCACATTTATTATTTATTTTTATTTTTATTATTTTTTTCTAGTTTTTTCTTTATTGTTTGTATTTTTCATGGTTTTGGTGGGTTTTATTTCTTCATTGTAATATATTTTTTCACCCACGGGGAGTATAGTGGTAATATAAATTGTGCATAGGTATAGGAATTGCACAGGAATTGCACAAACGCAGTGCGATTATAAGTGTAACTTTTTCCCCCGAATAGGGGTTTTGTATATTGTGTGTGGTAGTCGGCTATGTAGTATAGTAATATATATTTTTTGAGATCACAAGAATTACTATCACAAAAAATATAGTTTGAATATTGTTTGGGATCTTTGGATTTTATATGTGGTTGTGGGGGCCTTTTAGGGTTTAACACATTTTTCTTTATCCCTTTGGGATTTTGATTGAGTGTTCGTTCACGTTAGTAAGGATCTGTGTGCACTTACCCTTTTTAGGGTAAGGAATATAACAGATTTGTAGTGGCACTTGGTTAAATTTGGAAACAATAGAAAGAATTAGTTGGATATAAATATATAACAATAGGTCTGAGGTAGCGCCATCAGCCCATTATTATCATTTAATGATAGGGCAGATGTCCCCTTTGGGTTTGGGGACTGAAGCGTTCTGCGACAGGTACTGGGCTATAATTCCTTGCTACAGAAGCCCTGAGAGGGCAGCATGAAAATCTTCTAAACTGTGCAGTGATACGGGCAGATTTGAAAACAAACTGAAGAGGAGACTGAGGGCAGAACTCTAGCTTGTAACCCCTGTAAGCCACCTTCCTTACCCAAGCATCTGATATGCTGGTTGATCAAACTGTGCAGAAAAACCTAACAGATGCCCAACACCCCCCCCCCCTCCTTTCAAGTTGAGGAAGACTTGTCTGAAAGGCTTGAGGATCCAAGGTTTGCTGCAGGCTGACCGATTGCCAGGCTTGAGTTTGGAGATCTGAGGCTTGGAAGTAACATAGGGAATTTTCCTGGCCTTCAAGCAGGGGTGGGGCTTCCCAGCACCTAGGTTTCTGTTGAGACAGATGGGTACTCTTTTTTTTCCCCCCGGTATCCTCGATGAGGGTGTTCAGGGCCACTCTTTAGATATGCTTTCACTCAAAGCAGGGCAAGCAAAGCAGATGCTTTTTACATACCAGTTCTGCAGCCATGAGTTTTCTCCTCATGTTCACAGACAGAAGACCCATATGAGAAAAGCGACTGGTGAACCAGCACATAATAGCTCAAGCCTGCAAGCATGAGCTTGAATCACTTGATAATTACAGGATCAGATTAAATGGCAGTTTGATCCCCTGCCTAGCAGGAGTAGTCTACTAAATGGGTATAGGATGCAGAGCTTCTGAGGAGGACTGAGCACTTAGTCCGGGTTCTTCAAGTCCCTGTAAAAGTACCATGGTAAACATGTGCACCAGAAAGGTCCTGGTGGTCTTGGGCTGAGTCAGTGGCAGCGCATCCATTAGGGGCACTGCCCCCTCTGTGTAGTATGGATAGATTCATGCGCAGCATGAATCATCACCACACCTTAGTCAGGCACCCGGACCTTTTATTCCAGCAGCGGGGTGTTTTTTTTAATCACCCGATTGGAGAAATAGGCTTTAATAGGCTTCAAAAAAGGTGGACTGGTGGCACAGAGCATTGCACTACAAGCCCACCCAGGAGTGTTAGAAAAGCGAATGAATATTGGCTTATCTAACGCTGAATTGCCTCTCAGCCAATCAGGAGGCGTGGGTCTAATACCCATCCCCTGAGTGGCTGAAGGCACTGGCACTGTGATTGGACGCCTTGCAGAAAAGACAAGACAAATGGGAGGACACAGGAGCCGCCATCACCACCTGCTTTTCAACCCACAGCTCACCACCCTGGACCCGCTGCCTGATCCCCCATCAAGATGAGGTAAATGCTGGGCGGGTGGCACAGTGGCAGCATTTGATTTATTTATTTTTTTATCAGAATGTTTCATAATTTTGCGCCCCCCCCCCCCCCAAAAAATAAAAAAAAATAAAAAAAAACACAACAACAACAACATGTCAAAGACACTTTGGTCTCTTCAAGCCAGGAGAGTCCCAGCACCTAGCAGTCACATGCAATTCCTCAAGTGTGACACTGTCCATTAGGGACTCCCAAAGAGGCTCTCCTCCAAACCCCGCTTCACCCTTCTTGGTCTCGGATGTGCCAGATTCCAGCAATTTGAACATTTCTGGAATTTGCACATGGTCATTAATATTCTCTCTTTTGGCTGCTTCATATCTTCTGCCAATTAGTCAGTAACATGCAGTGGCCTATTACAGTAGTTGTAAACCTCAGACATGAAATATGAACAAAGCATATCCCCTGGTAGTGCTCTCAATTGTGACAAGTATACACAAAGTCTCATTTATGGCTGCTGCCTTGCTTCAATCTGCTCTCACTGAGCTCTGCAGAGAGCAACTTCAGTTCTCCTCACCTTTTTTTCTTACAGCTCAGAAAAGCTTTATAAATTCTGGACTTTGAATGGCTGTAGCGAAGACTGCAGATAAACTGGTATAATTTATGTAGGAGTATTTGTTTAATCTTTGTATCACCTGATGCCAGTCACTTCACTGGATATATGTGAGGATTTACAACCACCTCCGGACCGCCGCACGCCGATATACGTCATAAATTTGAAGAGGAATATTATTGTTATGGCAGCAGCTAGCTGCCATAACCCAGTTATCCTCTTCTTTGGCCGGTGGTCAGGTTTCCGATAATGGTGGTTTCTGAGGCAGATTCACTGCAAGATCACCTCCCTCCCGCTGCACTCCGCCGCTTACCAAAGCCTTCAGCAGAGGCGATCGGATCCTCTCCCTTACTGGGTATGGAGACGAGTATGGGGAAGATGGCCTCCACTCATCTCCATACCATTGTAGGGCGGAAGCAAAGTTTTGACGTCGCTTCCGCCCTACAATGGTATGGAGATGAGTGGAGGCCATCTTCCCCATACTGTAAACAACTTTTTTTATTGCATTTTAGTGCAAATATGAGATCTGAGGTCTTCTTGACCCCAGATCTTTTAATTAAGAGGTCCTGCCATGTTTTTTTTTTCTATTACAAGGGATGTTCACATTCCTTGTAATAGGAAAAGTGAAAAAAAAAAAAAAAATTGTTAAAAGAATAGGAGTAAAAATAAAAAAAAGGTAAAAACTGATGGTGGCCTTGATGTGGCAAGGCATGTACTTCATGAACCAGGTCAGCAGTCCAGCAATCAGCCAATCAGGGGAAACAAACCATCAGCTACGCCCACAAGAAGATTAAAAAAATATAAGATTGACTCTAAACTGAAGGAAATCAAAAATTATCTTCAAATGATGCATAAAACAAAAGTAATAATTAGATAAAGGAATTGGTATAACTACAGTGATACAATGCTTTCATTGGAGGAATAGTCTACAAAAAATTATTATATATTTACAGACTAGAGGCATGACATCAGGCTAAAATGTTATATTCAACAATGAACACATTACTGTTTGTTCAGGTATCAAAAAAGTATGACGTGTTACCAGCTTGTCCGAATAGATCTTGACTGGAGGCGAGATCTGCGGCTTCCATCTCTTCATCAGTCTTTGAGCATAATGGCTCTGCTACATTGGATTCTTTCAGCTGGTCCTCTAAGGCAGTGGATGTGTTTTTCTCATCTACATTACAAGAAGTTTTTCCAATTCCAGTTTCTTGATTTCTAAAAGAAAAGTAAGAATGTGATAAGACACAGATCTCCTGGTCACAGGAAGTAAAGCAAGAACAAAAGACATCACTGCAAAAAAAAAAAAAAAAAAATTAAAGTGGTTGTAAACCCTTCGATATACCCAGTGAAGTGACTGGTGGAGAGCTGAAGATTCATCAGTGAGCTCTGAGAGCTGATTGGAGGGAAGGGACACACCCCTCTTTCATAAATGTGCTAGTATGCAACACAGTCTGTTAATTTCTACTTCACAAATGGACACTATGGAGACCATGATTAAGCTCTTATGCCACGTACACACAGTCGGAAATTTCAGCCAGCAAAAGACCGATGAGAGCTTTTAGTCTGTGTATGCTCCATTGGATTTTTGCTGGCCAAATTTCCGCCAGCAAAAGATTGAGAGCAGGTTCTCAATTTTTCAGATGGAAAAAGTTTCTAACAGAAATCTCCATTTCCATTGCAGGACTGCTGGCTGTGTATGCAATTCCGACACGCAAAAACTCACGCATGCTCAGATTCAACTATGAGACGGAAGCTACTGGCTATTGAACTTCCCTTTTCTAGTCCTGTCGTATGTCATCGCGTTCTTGACGTCAGAATTTGGTGTGACCGTGTGTATGCAAGACAGCTTGAGCGAAATCCCTTTGGAATTCCACCGGGAAAACCAACAGAGCTTTTTCCGACCAAAATTCCAAATCATGTGTATGGAGTATTAGTGGGATGAAATGCATTGGAGCGGGAGGTAGACAGGCAAGACTATATATTGTGAATCCTCCATTTAGTATATAGTTAGTATTTCATCCGTGATGGCATCATTGTTTGGCCTATTCATTTCTATTTCACAATTGACCCAAAACCACACTAGCCATATTCTAGACGTTAAAAAATATTACCGTTTTGTGTCTTCTTCCATGTGAACTGTAACATTCTCTTTTTCATGTGTTTCAGCGCCATCTTCATCAGGCTCTGTAGTAGATAAGTAACACATTATGGAAACTTTCAAGTCACACAAAACTTAACACACAAGCAAAGCCACAGGTTTTTACATAACCCGGGATCTCAGCAAAGCATACACCAAATAATTTATGTATTTAAGAAGGTTATATTTAAAAAGCTATGTAGGGTTCAATAATGTGCTACTCTGGAACACAGAATGATGGTCATAACATCAAAATCAGTCTTAAAATGGTTGTAAACCCTGTTACACCACTTATACCTACAGGTAAGCCTATAATAAAGGCTTACCTGTAGGTACTGTAAATATTTCATAAACCTGCACAGTTTAGGAGATTCACCATATACACTTGCGCCAACGGTGCAGGCGCTGTGCAGAAACGACCCTCTGTGCCGTTTCTTCACTAGCAAGTGCCGCGACTGGCGGCTCCCGCGTGCATGTGCGGTAGTGACATCATGCGACCCTGGCCAGTCACAGAGCCGGAGTTCGCAGACCCGGAAGGAAGGAGGGGCAAAGATGGATGCGGCCACCAGCAGGGACAATGCAGGCTTTGTGTGCAGGCAAGTCCCACATAATGGGCTAGTATGCGATGCACTAGCCCATTATGCTTTTAGTTTGCAGGGGAGGAAAAAAAAAAGGGGGGGGGGGAGTAAAACCCATCAGGGTTTACTCCCTCTAACACTTGGGGGGGGGGGGGGATTAATTAACAGCCAGTCCAAAATAACGATAAACAGTGTAAAGGGTCTTTCAATTTACCCAGATTTCTCTGTGTCTATGCATAAAGCTGTACTCCAGCACCACTTTCAGTCTTGTACAGTTTAGATACACTAAAAGTACTGATACCTTTGCTGTGTGATTGGAGCCCATACAAAATAAATGGGCTCAAATCGCACTGCAAAGAAGTGCATGCGATTAGAACAGGAATGCAGTGCGATTCCTGTCCTAAACATATGCCGTTTCCCTTAACACTCCTGTGTGAACCCAGGCTGAAGTCACTATGACAAGGCTTCAGCAAAGGTATCGGTTTCGGGTATGGAGTATTTGCACCGACATCAGTATCAGTGCAACCCTAGTTGTACTGGCTAGTCTTTAATGAAAATCCTTAGTCTGATTTCACTGCAGACTGAGCATCTCAGAGTGTGCATTAGAAACAGCAGTATGACCATGCCCTATTTCCTGTCTGAAGAACATCCAGTCTTTATCTAGTCTTTTCTTGCATTTATCCAGCCTCTCTCTGGACAACCTTTTCATTCATATCATTTTAATCTTAACGGCTCAGCTTAACATATGGGCATTGCTTAGGGTGGTCTGCATGCAAATGCAGTCTGTCTAGTAACACTCCACACTGGCATCTTACTACTTTGTGGCTGACAAACGAGAGGAATTGCTGGAGAGAAAGCTGTAACTAGGAACTTGCAATGCACAGACCCCCCCACTTCTGACCATTCTGTGGATTTGTACTTCTGCTGATTCTTATAATCAGTCCATCAATTATGGCAGCTTTGACATGGGGAAGAAAATTCCGATACTCTCCCAAGATATTTGCTTTCACGCAGAGACATAGTTAAGAACAAGATATAGTACATCAGTAATAACAAAAAGGTTTAACTGCAGGGAGCCTACAGAAACTGTTCATTAGTCCTTTGTCCTATCTTTGCCCTTTCTGTGCAATACCTCTACAGCAAAAATTATTTACAGCTTACACCTAATGTTCCAGGTAACATGCAAGCCCGAGTATGAAAGGAAAAAAGAAAAAAAGTAAAATACCTTCTTGGATACATTCAAGTGTCTGAGGTTTAGGGTGTGGTACGCTACTTTCATCATCCGCTCTTGAGGGTTGGCTATCTATATCCTGGCTCTGTGATAGCTCCAGTGCCCCAAATGTTCCAAAGTCTAAAAATAAAATAAAAAATTGGTTACACAAGTATTCATCTTCCTCCCCCTCCTTATAACCAATTGTCGCTGTGAATTTGAATAATTCCCTAACCACTTTGCACATTTGATCCCGTAATATTTTACTCTGTATGTTGCATATACAGCCATGGCCAAAAGTTTTGATAAAGACGCAAATGTTATTTTCCCAAAGTCTGCTGCTTCAGTGTTTTTAGATCTTTTTGTCAGATGTTACTATGATATACTGAAGTATAGTTACAAAATATTTCATACATGTCAAAGGCTTTTATTGAAAATGACATTAATGAGGATTGACCACAATGGGATTAAGGTCTGGCGAGTTTCCTGGCCATGGACCCAAAATGTTCACCGTTTTGTTCCCCAAGCCACTTCGTTATTACTTTTGCCTTCTAGCAAAGTGCTCCATCATGCTGGAAAAGGCATTGTTCCTCACCAAACTGTTCTTGGATGGTTGGGAGAAGTCCCTCTTGGTGGATGTTTTTGTACCATTCTTTATTCATGGCTGTGTCCTAGGCAAAATTGTGAGTGAGCCCACTACCTTGGCTGAGAAGCAACACCACACATGAGTGGTCTCCAGGTGCTTTACTGTTGGCATGACACAGGACTGATGGTAGCGCTCACCTTTTCTTCTCTGGACAAGGTTTTTTCCAGATGCCCCAAACAATCGGACAGAGGATTCAGAGAAAATTATTTTACCCCAGTCCACAGCAGTCCAATCCCTGTACCTTTTGCAGAATATCAGTCCGTCCCTGACGTGGCTTCTTTGCTGCCCTTCTTGACACCTGGCCAAACTCCAAAAGTCTTCTCCTCACTGTGCATGTAGAAGCACTCACACCTGCCTGCTGCCATTCCTGAGCAAGATCTGCATTGGTGGTTCCCGCGATCAGAATCAGCTGTAGGAGACGGTGCTGGCACTTGCTGGACTTTCTTGGGCAGACTTTTTGAAAAATAATACATTTGTGTCATGCTGAAAACTTTTGGCCAGGGCAGTAGTTACATAGTTAGTCTGGTTGAAAAGACACAAGTCCATCCAGTTCAACCAATAAAAAAGGGAAAAAAATAAATCATACAATCTTTTATACACAATCCCATATACCCACAGTCGATCCAAAGGAAGACAAAAAACCCAAGCAAAGCATGATCCAATTTGCTCCAGCAAGGGAAAAAATTCCTCCCTGATCCTCCCCAAAAGGCAATCGGATATTTCCTGGATTACTTTACCTATAAATATTAGTATCCAGTTATATTATGTACATTTAGGAAATAATCCAGGCCTTTTTAAAGTAATATACTGAACTGGCCAGAACTAGCTCTTGAGGTAATCTATTCCACATTTTCACAGCTCTTACTGTGAAGATAACTTTCCGTATTGGGAGATTAACTCTTTTCCTCCAGACAAAGCTTGCCCCCCTGTCCTCTGTGATGACCTTAAATTGAAAAACTCAAAAACGCCAAGTTCACTCCTCAAGAGAGAATAAATTCAGTTCCTATAATCTTTTCTGATAACGAAGCTCCTCCATGCCTCTTATCAGTTTGTTTCCCCTTCTCTGCACTTTCTCCAGTTCCGATATCCTTTTTTGTAAACTGGTGCCAAAAACTGAAATACATTTTCCGCATGAGGTCTTACTAATGGTTTGTACAGGGGCAAAATTCTCTCTCTCTCTGGAGTCTATACTGCTCTTTAGGTTTATGATCTACCAGAACACCCAGACCCTGCTCCACCATTGATTCCCCCAGTTGTATGCATCTGCCACATAGTTGTGCAATTAAACAGTGCATTAAGGTCAGCTTGCAAGTTGGAGACATCCTGTAAGGACGTTACTCCACTCCATAGCTTGGTGACATCTGCAAAGACTGAAACCATTTGTGGACCATTGGTTAGCAGTTCTTTTTCAAATATTGCCAACATTCACAATGTCTATTTACTTTCTTTTTACACTGTCTATATTAAAACAATCCAGCTGTACAGAGCACGTCAGTTTGTTTTGCTTTCAATGTCTTTCCATGGACATCACCAAAAATGCAATACTAGATGTTACAGTAATTTGAGATAAGGGGCATATGCAAGTAAAGGGCACCTTGTTCTATGTCCCTGAAAATAGCCAATCATAGCGGCAGAACACTTATTGTTCATGACAGTTGGCACAGAAGCCAAATTCTTTGAAGATAAGAATATGATACATAGAACAGCTGCATACTGTATGTCTTGTGCAAAGTATTTTATTGGTAAAATTTTTTTTTTTTTTTAAATCTGTGCGCTTCTCCCCCCACAGCCCCCCCCAATACTCACCTGAGTCCACTCTCGATTCAGCGATCAGCAAGGGAGCCTCGGCTCTCCTGGGTCTCTCTCTCCTCATTGGCTGAGACAGCAATGGGATTGGCTCACTGGCTGTGATTGACAGCAGCATTGGCTCCCGCTGCTGTCAATCACAGCCAGTGAGCCAATGAGGAGAGAGCAGTGGGCGAGGCCAAGCCACGCCCACTGTGTTATGCGTGTGCTATGTGCGTTATAGGCCCATAGAGCGTAATCAGGAGCCAGCACACACCAGTGCCCCTCATAGCAGGGGGGGGGGGGGGGGGGGGGGGGGGGGGGGGGGGGGGGTTTTGGTGAGAGCCAGGAGCACTGGCGGAGGACTACAGAAGAAGAGAATAGAGGTTGCCCTGTGCAAAGATATTGCACAGAGCAGGAAAGTATAAAAAACTAAAATAAATAAAAAACCCACACACAAATAAAAAATACACTTACAGCGGCGTTCCACCCAAAAGTGGAACCTCCCACTCGTTGTACTCCTTCCCCCTTCCGGTGCCACATTTGGAAGGGAGGGCGGAGAGGATATCCGTTTTTCACAGGTAGCCTATCCCCACTTCAGGGAGCCTCAGCCACAGGTATTTGCGTCATCACTGGGGCTCCCTCCTCCTTCCCTGGCCACTGGGACAGTAGGAGAAAGGAGCGGAGCCTCTCACATGCGCAGTAGGGTTCCCGGGATGAAGCACTGAGGCTACACTGCTGGGTTCCCTTACTCGCAATGGAGGCGGCATGCACCCGGTAGCTGATGGAAACATCAGCTGCGATGCCGACATCGCTGGACTCCAGGACAGGAAAGTGTCCGATTATTAAAAGTTAGCAGCTGCAGTATGTGCAGCTGCTGACTTAACTTTTGCAGTGGTGGGCAGACCTCTGCTTTAAAAGGTTTTTAAACTCTTGCGGTTTTTCACCTCAAGGCATTCTATGCTTTGAGATGAAAAACCTCTTGTAGTGGATCAGTCCCCCAGAGCCCCCCCTTTTACTTGCCTGACTGTTCCTGCGCCGGGGACGAGCACACCTGCGCCAGCCGGCATCTTGGATCCCGATTGGAGAGACTGATAGCAGCGCAGCCATTGGCTCCAAATCCAATGACGTGGGAGTCGGGGTGGAGCCGAGCCCGGCTGTCTGTGTCAATGGACGCAGGACAGGGAAGCATGCCCACACGGGTGCACCGAGGGAGAGTGCTTCTCCGATGGGGCACTCGAGAAGGAGGAGCAGCCAGGAGTGCCGCCGAGGGACCCCAGAAGAGGAGAATCAGGGCCACTCTGTGCAAAACCAGCTGCACAGGAGGAGGCAAGTATGACATGTTTGTTTTAAAAAACAAACAAAAGTTGACATAACCTTTAATATCACTTAACTTTTTCCATGGTGGAAACCAACAAGAATTTTAAAAGGTGCCTAGTGACCTATGTAATTGAGGTAGCTCCAGGTGCGGTTTGACCCGTTCTCTCACAAAGTCAGACTTCAAAAATAGGGCATGCCAGGGTGTTTCCATACTCTGTACAGGAATACCGGGAGAGTCTTTGCCTTCTTTGAAGTTCTAAAAGACCCAAGATAGGGTCCACAACAATAAGAACAAAATGGTCCCCCTTAGTTTGGGAGTAATAGCAGAAGACTCCAACGCTTTGGAGGCAAGCCTATCTGATAAGGCCTTAAATGACTCAGAAAAGGCGTCTGAGTGGCTATTGGCTTTGAGGCCACAAGCAGGTCAGATAACCTGCAGGTGAAGGCATGCGAACACTCATGGCCTATGCTGCCGGCAAATAAATGGTTTTTGGCCATGAAGTCTTTCCTGACTAGTAAAAACCTTAGCCGAGAGGGTAGAGGAGCCGCCCAAAAGCAAATAAGCTGGGGAAGGTTTAGAAGATGGGAGAGATTCTAGGAGCAGAGGGCAACGTGATTCTAGGCTGAGCATGAGACGATGTAATGCAAGAAACCGTGGAACAGTTAGTAGCGTGAGTGTCACAAAACTCAAACAACTGGTAGCAGATGAGGGTCAGATAACGAGAGGTGACCAAAGTCACTGTAGGCAGGCAGTAGGGAAGGACTGAGGATTGAGTTTGAATAACATTTTTATTTTCTGTTATAAAACATACAGTACAAAAAAAAAAAAAAAACCTTCATAATTTTAGGCAAATATGAATGTTGTTGGGTTAAAAAATAATCCTAATAAGCATTGACATAAGAGGTGTGGAGGCTACAAATTGTGGGACAATTATTTGGATGTGTCAGCAAGTTATAATGGCGGGGGGATCTGACACCAACAGTGATAATATTATACACTGGCTGGGAAGGGGTTAAAATGGTAGTAAAAACTATAAATAGATCTCTGGGCAGTTTACATCAGATGTATGGGGGAGGTGCATGGCCTACTAGCACATTATGCCATACTAGCCTGAAAACAAAGCTCTCTGTCACCACTGAAGGCACTTCCATCTTCAGCACTATGAATTGCCGAGCCGGTGATGATGTCACTCTCTGCACATGCGTTCAGGAGTCGCTGTTCCTTCAGAGCACATGCACAGTGATGTCATCAGATGCAGTAAATCTCTTCTGTATGGTGCCCATAGATGAGCCTCGTTATAAACTCACTTATTGGTAGTTTCCTCCCAATCAGGGGAAGTGTGTGCAATATGTGTGGCTCTCGGGGGGGGGGGGGGGGGGCAGTCCACAAGTGGTTAAAGCTGTCAGTACGAGCGGCTCTTGCCAGCACTGGCACTGTTGGCATCTAGTGGGCCCCTCCCCCCCCCCGGAGCTGAAATCGCCACTTCTTGGGAGACTTTAGCAGCGATATTTCATCCCCTCTTCTTCCAGGCCCAGTAAACTTTTAACCCAACAGATTAACCATCAGAAGCTGGCAGAGGTTCTAACCTCTTACTCTAAAAAAACAAGGTTGGAGTTGCACTTTAAGGGACATCGTTCCTGAATTCACATAAATTTGGATTTTCCATCTTCCCGCAGATAAAATTTGTTCCCAACTTTCGGAAAGATCAGCCCACAGATGAGGCTGGCCTTTCTGCAAGAAGGGGATTATTCTGGCACTGAATTAAACCCCCGGAGCCACAAGACAGGGGGGCCTTGGCAGTGCCGAAGGACTAAGGATTGAAGTTCCTTAGGACTCTTTGCAAAGTAGAAGCAGCAGTGGTGCCACACTCCACCCAGTGGATAATGTCAAATGCTCAGTGTCATAGGTTTAACCCCAATCCACTAGTGTTCTTTGTACTTAACCTGGAAAGCACTATACAGCCACTTTTTAGCAGAATGGAGTCTGAAAAGGGACCTACCTGGAACCAGTACCCAAAAGGTCACTTCCAGGCTAGTATCGTAACATGCAATGCAGAAACAGCACTCCAAAAGCCAGGCTGAGGGTGGCTCCTCTGAATAGACCAGCTCAAGCAGCAGTGCCCCATCTCCACTGCACGAAGCTCTCAATAAGATCCCACAAAAACGTTCAACCCTCACTGGGGGAATGGATACCTACCTGGAGCACTGGCTCCAATACTTCCCAGCTAAAGTGGTTTTATACTTGTAAAAGAAAAGAAGGCTACTTAAAGACTTATAATTTTTTGAATGGCTGTGTCTTCAAGAAACTGTACCTTCTAATTTTATTTCATTGCTCTATACCAGGGGTCTTCCAAACCCAAAACACAACAATTAATTTGATGTACACAATCTATGCCCCCCTTTCTCCCCCAACAGCTGATGTGAAGTCTCCACTGCTTCCCTCTGATGTAAGGAGGACCCTGAGCAGAAAGATTCAGATTTCATTTATTTTCGTTTGAGCTTTATTAGTGGATCGAGTTTATTTTGAATTTCTTTGTTTTGTTTTACTGTACTTCTCTTTCACTCGTATTATGGCGATTATAAAAAAAAAAAAAAAAAAAGCTCAAAAAGTAACAAAAAAAAAAAAAAAAAAAAAAAAATAGATATAAAAAATTTGTAAAACAGGTTTTTTTTTTTTTTGGGCCAACAAATACTCTCAAGACTTGATGTTCCCTCACAAACCTTTATTATATTACTGATTGGGAACAGGACCTAGGTAGACAAGTGACAGAACAGGCACTCACTGTAACCCCCAAGCTCAGTATTGGGCATCTCCTTTGCTTTTTCATCAAGAGCGACAATACCAAGACACTGGAAATCCCATAGCACACCAACCATGAAGGAATTGGTTATGGAATGAAACCACTTAATGGGCAGCAATATCACACAATATATACAGTATCCTATATTCCCTGATATTTGGAGCATCGGGCTACTTCTCACAATGGGTACTGTGCCCCCCCACCCAGTCACACCACTTTCTATCCTAATGTGTTTCCTCCATTTGTTACATCCTCGCACCCTTTATGCTGTTCATTATTTTCCAAATGTCCATTACTTTACAATGGTCCCGCTCTTATTACCAACACAAGGTAATGTACTGTCAGTGCACTGTAATGCAGGCCATGCACGGAGCAAATTTCTTTCCTGCAACCACAGGTGTTGACAGGGCAATCTTTCCCGCCAAGCCACTGTATTCACCCAAGATGACAGTGATTACTGCTAGAAGCTATATCAACCGCTAGCAATAACCTCATTTAAGATCCGGCAGGCTGGTTGTATCAAAGTTGATCAACTTAGGTATATTCAGCCCATGAAACATGATTTTAATCTCGGCAGGTTCCTGTTGAACCAGCCGAGATTCTAACGGTCTATGGCCTGCCCAAGTCCCATATATATGAAACTTGTACAACAGCCGCACTTTCACCAGTGATCTCCCTTACATTAAGTGGTAGTAAAGTTTAAAAAATAAGTAAACAAATATGGTCCCCCTGCAGGTTTTAGTCATAATGTGCTAGTATGCTCAGACTTCTCTCTGCAAACGGACTTGCCTGCAGTGCAGCACTGTCTCGGCTCCCCCAGCACATCCACCCAGTCTGTCTTTCTGGGTTTCGTATCTTCGGCCGCTTGAACGGCCAGCCCATGGCACGCAGAGCAGGCCGTACAGTAGCTCACAAAAGTGAGTACACCACTCACATTTTTGTAAATATTTTATTATATCTTTTCATGTAACAACACTGAAGAAATTACCCCTTTGCTATAATGTAAAGTAGTGAGTGTACAGCTTGTATAACGGTGCAAATTTGCTGTCCCCTCAAAATAACACACACAGCCATTAATATTTAAACTGCTGACAACAAAAGTAATTACACCCCTAAGTGAAAATGTCCAAATTGGGCCCAAAGTGTAAAAAAAATTGTGTGGCCACCATTATTATCCAGCATTGCCTTCACCCACTTGGGCATGGAGTTCCCCAGAGCTTCACAGGTTGCCACTGGAGTCCTCTTCCATTCCTCCTCCATGACTATATCACAGAGCTGGTGGGTGTTAGGGACCTTACGCTCCTCCACCTTCGATTTGAGGATGTCCCACAGATGCTCAATAGGGTTTAGGTCTGGAGACATGCTTGGCCAGTCCATCACCTTTACCCTCAGCTTCTTTAGCAAGGCAGTGGTCATCTTGGAGGTGTGTTTGGGGTCGTTGTGTTGGAATACTGCCCTGCAGCCCAGTCTCTGAAGGGAGGGGAACATGCGCTGTTTCAGTATGTCAAAGTACATGTTGGCATTCATGGTTTCCCCAATGAACTGTAGCTCCCCAGTGTCGGCAGCACTCATGTGTCCCAGACCATGACACTCCCACCACCATGCTGGACTGTTGGCAAGACACACTTGTCTTTGTACTCCTCACCTGGTTGCCGCCACACACGCTTGACACTATCTGAACCAAATACGTTTATCTTGGTCTCATTAGACCACAGGACATGGTTCCAGCAATCCAGGTCCTTAGTCTGCTTGTCTTCAGCAAATTGTTTGCAGGCTTTCTTGTGCATCATCTTTAGAAGAGGCTTCCTTCTGGGACAACAGCCATGCAGACCAATTTGATGCAGTGTGTGGCGTATGGTCTAATCACCAACAGGTTGACCCCCACCCTTCAACCTCTGCAGCAATGCTGGCAGCCCTCATACATCCATTTCCCAAAGACAACCTTTGGATAAAACGCAGAGCAAGTGCACTCAACTTCTTTGGTCGACCATGATGAAACCTGTCCTGTTAAACCACTGTATGGTCTTGGCCACCGTGCTGCAACTCAGTTTCAGGGTCTTGGCAATCTTTATGTAGAGCAGCAGTTCTTTTTTTCAGATCCTCCTAGTTCTTTGCCATGAGGTGCCACATTGAACTTCCAGTGACCAGTATGAGAGAGAGTGAGAGCCATAACACCAAATTGAACTCTATTCCCCATTTACACCTGAGACCTTGTAACACTAACGAGTTACACGACACCGGGGAAGGAAAATGGCCAATTTGGACATTTTCCCTTTTGTTGGCAGCGGTTTAGACATTAATGGCTGTGCGTTGAGTTATTTTGAGGGGACAGCAAATTTACACTGTTATACAATCTGTACACTCACTACTTTACATTCTACCAAAGTGTCATTTCTTCAGTGTTCTCATATGAAAAGATAGAATAAAATATTTACAAAAATGTGAGGGGTGTACTCACTTTTGTGAGATACTGTATGTGTGAATGCCAACTCCACATTCACATCATTTAGTAATGAAAATAGTTTGTTTGGGCCAGCTTGGTCCCATATAAAAATCATTCTTACCTAGGTGCATGCAGCACAGTCCAATGCTGCATCTGTCCCCCACCATCTCTAAGACTGAGAACCGAGTGATCAAAGGCCGTTGATCACTCGGTTCTCAGGGTCCTGTGAGCAGAGAGCTGGTGACTGTCAGTCACTGCTGTCTGCCCACTGGAGTGCTGGGCTGTGGAGGGGGCAGAAGTGGCCAGCTCGGCATCTCAGCAGCTCGCCCAGAGGCTGAGCCGGGTGCTGGTTGAGGATTGTGGGCAGATCCCGACTATGTTGCGATCTTGCCCCAGCTTGGACCGGCTCTGTGACGTCGGCTGAAAGCGGGCTTCAGCACCCCTGCAATCCACAGAAGTACAGCCAAACCAGCTTTGGCGCTATACTTCTCGTTTAACAAGTTTGCCAAATACCAGAAATCGCACTTTGTTTCCTCTGTCTGCGAATGGGAGCAATTTCATGACCCATCCAGTATTTTGGTTGCAAATTTTCTGAGAATTCTAAATCCTGTGTTGTAATGAGTATATAAAAATCTCAGCTCTAAAACATAACATATCTCTTTAGACATTATACCTTCAGCTTCAAGTGACTGCGTGGAGCAGTTGGCGGCTTCTTCGGGTTCAATACTTTCATCACAGTTAAAATTACTGAAAGTGACAAAAAAAAAAAAAAAAAAATTTTTATAAAACACCAACATCATATTCTTAAATTAACCAGTTCAAGGTCAACAAAACACTACTGCAGACAAAGGACTAGAATCACGGTAAAGTACAATCTTACTTTTTCCATCAACTGCTATTAACCACTTGCCAACCGGCTCAAGCACATTTACGATGGTAAAATGGTTTGTTCCCATGAAACGACATACCCGTACATCGGCTCCTTTAAGAGCCATAGCAGGCGCGCTGCATGGCGGGGGACCCAATGCGTGTGGCCGGCGGGCGCAATCACTGGTGGCCACCCGCGATCCCATGCATGAAAGCTAGAATGGGGATTTGTGTGTGTGTAAACACACAAATCTTTGTTCTGACAGATCTGCTGTTCATAGTAATTGCAAATGTCTCCTCCCCCAGTCAGTCCACTCCCCTCCCCCCAGTTAGAAACACTCACGAGGGAACACAGTTAACCCCTTGACCACCCCCCTATTTACACCTTCCCTGCCAGCGACATTTATACAGTAATCAGTGCATTTTTATTGCTCTGATCGCTGAATAAATGTGAATGGTCCCCCCAAAAAAAAAAAAAGTGTGTCAAAAGTGTCCGATCTGTCCGCCCCAATGTCACAGTCCCGATAAAAAAAATTGCAGATTCCCTCCATTACTAGCAAAAAATAAAATAATGCCATAAAAATATTCTCTATTTTGTAGACGTTATAACTTTTGCACAAACCAATCAATATACGCTTATTGCGATTTTATTTACCAAAAATATGTAGAAAAATACATATTGGCCTAAACTGAGGAAGACATTTTTATTTATTTTTTTTAAAACATTTTTGAGGTCATTATAGCAAAAATAAAAAATTCCTTTTTCAAAAATTTACACTTTTTTTATTTTCTTTATACTGAAAAAAATAAAAGCCGCATAGGTGATCAGATACCACCAAAAGAAAACTATTTGTGGGAAAAAAGTATGTACATTTTGTTCGGGTATAACATCGCATGACCACTGATAACTGTCAGTTAAAGTGACGCAGTGCCGTATCGCAAAAAATGGCTTGGTCATTAAGGGGGAAAATCTTCCGGGGCTGAAGTGGTTAAAGTACACTTGTATGAAACAAATTAAAATCAATAAAAATGGTTGTGTAAAAAATAAATAAAAAAAGAAGTTGACTAACTATGATGATCCAAGCTCGTTGGGGGGGGGGGGGGGGGTTTGGGGGGGTGTGAAGGGAATATACCTAGAAAAATAGAACATATTTTGCACTAGAAGTACATGGGGAGGAAAAACTGTATGCTTCATTTATTATATGATCGTTTTTTTTTTTGTTTTTTTTATTCCCCCCCAAAAATTAGCCTCTTTGTAAAACCATGACAACGTGGCCACTCTGAATCGGTGTAACAAAAAAGTAAGTCGCTGATCATGCGATTCCCTGGCTGCTATTCTTACCGACACCAAACCCAACAATGTGACTATAGGACACAGAACCTCCTACTTAACACTACAAGTAGTGAGTGACTTCTCAGCAGGACTTCTCTCCGCTGAGCCGGTGCATGACAGGTCGGTCTCCGCTCACTGAACGGGCAGGGGCCTGTCAGAGTGCTGCTGATTCCTATGGAGAGATCGGACGAAAACAAACCACATGTCCATTTTCATCAGATCTCATCCGATGGGACGGATGCGAACGTATCGCCATACGTCTGATTTTAGCGGATCGGATTTCAGCGGACACGGTCACCACTGACGCACATCGCTCCATAGACCTGCATGGAGCGTCCATTCAGGTCCACGTTAAAAAAAAAAAAAAAAAAAAACCTGACAGGGGGACCCGAACAGTCCGTCTGTGTGAAAGGGGCCTAATTCCCCAATGGTTCACAGGGGGGATCAGGCGCATAGCCTAAGCACGTGACCCCACTCTGTATACACATAGCAATAGTCCATGAATAGGCTGCACATTGTGGAATAAATCTATATGGAGTGACATCAATCTGGCTTGCTAAGAGTCCCTGCCTGTGGCCTCACCTCCACTAACCCATTTCACCCTTATATTATAGGGCTTAATCATAGGGTCCAGTCACACGGAGTGCTTGACCGAGTGCCTTGTGCAGGTCTGTGTTTTCCAGACACAAATGTGTTGCATACATTCCTGTGCCAGCAGTCCATAGAAGTCTACTGGGACATGCGGCTGCACAGTGTGAGTTCGGGGACGCGCGCGTCATACTGGGACACAGCGGCTCTCTGTCCCAATAGACTTCAATAGACAATGCTTGCAGAGGATGCAACCAACACCTGTGAGTAACCATGCCTGGAAAAAAACACAGACATGCATAGCAGTCACGTGCCCCTGTGATTGCACCGTCTGGTATGATTCCATCAATCAATCCATATGGAGTGAAACGGCTTAGAGGGGTGGGCCATAGGCAGGGACCTTATACTGCCTCCTGCACATTTGTTTGAAAGGAGACTGAAATCCTTCACGCGACAACCGCATCCATTAAACATGGCGGCAACTCAGCCCTATTCACTTCTATGGAGTAAGTCTGAAGGTGCAAGTTTTGCTGCACCTCGACAAAAGCATCACTGACCACAACAATGTGTATGGGGATGATGGGGGGAAAGAAGCAAACAAAAATACAGGGTTACATTTTAAACGCAGTGGAGAAACGTGATATCACCAATTAGGCTATGCCACTTAGGATCCGATCTGGATCACTAGGCGGATTAAACAAATACAAATCGTGTGGCAGAAGAAACGGTTCACAAATATGCACTTCAACGACGCATGTAGTTCCTTACAGAAAGCCAGATTACCTGAGTGTGTTGGCTGGGCATGGAATTCTTTCAATCACTTGGCTAAAAGCAGCATCCCCTCCTGGTGTGTTCATCGGTTCCCCTGAATCTAATACAACAACAAACAAGCATTTATTAATTGGGCTATTTTTTTTTTTTTAGACATGTGCAAACCGTTTAGTTCTGAATTCGTTTAATGAATTTTAACAAAATTGGTTAATTTCTGAATTTTTCAATTTCCAAAATTCAGAAAATTCAGAACTTGAAAAATTCAGAAATTCAAAAATCCAAAAAGAAGAATGAAAATCTGAACATTCAAAAGAATGAAAATACGAAAATACTGAAATAACCAAACTAATAAATATTAAATTATAGGTATTGGAATTTCCTTTCAATTTTGGCTGTTAGTGAACGGAACGAGTACGAATTTATCTGACGTTACAAATTATCTGAAATAACGAATGCCGTATCTAAATGAATGGAACGCAATGATCTAATAATAATAATAATAAATAATAACAACAATAACCGCAATAATAAAACCTATTAATTATTATTAATTTGTCCCATTCCATTTGTTTAGCTGCGGCATTCGTTATTTCAGATAATTCGTAACTTCAGATACATTTTTATTCATTATGTTCATAAACAGCCAAGTTTGAAAGGAAATTTTAATATCTATAATTCAATAGTTTGCCATTAGTCATTTTGAATTTTACAGATTTTTTCTTATTTTTCGAATTTCTGAATTTTCGAAAAAAGCAACAAAAAAATTAAAAAATAAAAATAATGAAACAAAAAAATTAAACACTTTTTTTGTCAGTGCACATGTCTAATTTTTATACAAAAACTGCACAAGTTATATTTTAAATGTTTTCAGCTTTCAGGCTGGAATCATACTATTGTGCTGTGGTAAGACACTTCTCTGAAACGTACATTATGCGTTTCGATGAGTTTCCTGCCATTCATTCTAAATAGCACTCGTTATGCAATAACCTGCATTGTGGTGTTCTGCATTGCTAAAATTATGCAGGTATATGTGGTCTGGAGCATTATTAAGCAGCTCATTAGAATAAATCTGTGGCCTTAAAGGATAAGTTCACCTTTTGGGTAACATATTACATGTTCCACTCATTTTAAGTGTAGAACATGCAACATGTTCCAAATGCTGCAGTCGCTCAACATTTCCTCCTCTCCTGTGACAGCGGTACAGGGAAATGTTCCACATACTAGCTGTCACTTTTTTTTTTAAACCGTGTGACCATGCGGGGTGCCGCCCACAAGACCACATCCAGGGCTGCTGATAGAAATCATGGGGCTCCTCTCTGAAAATATCAAATTATATTTTTGTTTAAAATGCATCAGCCATGATGCAATGCTTTGCAGCCATGGAAAAAAATTATACCCCCATTGAACAGAATAGTGGCACAGGGGCAATATACTTTACTATGTATACACAATGCACAGGTCTGCCTGCAAACATTTTATATTTCCATCAAATATATGCAAGAAAGAAAGCTTGCTGCTCTCCAGACAGTGTCAATGCATTCAGCCTACATTACCAAAAACAGCAGACAGGTTACCTTTATGGTTTTCTTTAGAAAGCTCATTGATTTCCATGTGCTCCTTATCCCCAAAAGAATGTTTATTGCTTGGACAGCCTTGTACATACTCCTACAAGAAGAAACAGAAAAGGCACATTGGATACATTCCCTGGCCAAACTGAATCTCACACATATAGAGGTTCTATAGAAGAACACAAACATCTATTATCTAGATGAGCTTCTTACACATGTTCTACGTATAGCGAAGTTTGGGTAATACACCATTTTATATTTACCAGACCAACTCTAAAAAGTTAAAAAGATACTGCAGACATGGGAGTATTTCAGCCTACCATAGACTGAATGGCTACAGGCAAAGGGACGCAACACACACATATACATACAGTGACTACAAGTAGTATTCAACCCCCTGCAGATTTAGCAGGTTTGATAAGATGCAAATAAGTTAGAGCCTTCAAACTTTAAAGCGGGAGTCCACCGGGACTCCGCGTTTTTTTTTTTTTTTTTTAAAAGCCAGCAGCTACAAATACTGCAGCTGCTGACTTTTAAATAGTGACACTTACCTGTCCAGCGCGCCCGCGATGTCGGCACCCGAAGCCGATCGCTCGCTCGGCTGCCGGGTCCCGCCGCCATCTTGGGTATGGGAATCAGGAAATGGAGCCTTTCGGCTTCATTTCCCGGTTCCCTACTGCGCATGCGCGAGCCGCGCGGCGCAATCCGGACGGTCCCCGCTGCCTCTGGGAGCTGTGTGTTTCCCAGCAGGCAGCGGGGCACTTGCTGAAGGGGGCGGGGCATTGCGGAACGGGGGCGTAACCTACGCTCGTTCCGCAGACAGCTAGCCCGGAAGTGGGTGCAGTTACCTGGATTATCCAGGTAACTGCACCCCCCTCCCCCCTGAAAGGTGCCGATTGTGGCGCCGGAGGGGGGGAGGGATCAGATGAGCGGAGGTCCATTTTAGGGTGGACCTCCGCTTTAAACAAGAGCAGGATTTATTAACAGATGCATAAATCTTACAAACCAAAAAGTTATGTTGCTCAGTTAAATTTTAATAAATTTTAAACATAAAAGTGTGGGTCAATTATTATTCAACCCCTAGGTTTAATATTTTGTGGAATAACCCTTGTTTGCAATTACAGCTAATAATCGTCTTTTATAAGACCTGATCAGGCCGGCACAGGTCTCTGGAGTTATCTTGGCCCACTCCTCCATGCAGATCTTCTCCAAGTTATCTAGGTTCTTTGGGTGTCTCATGTGGACTTTAATCTTGAGCTCCTTCCACAAGTTTTCAATTGGGTTAAGGTCAGGAGACTGACTAGGCCACTGCAACACCTTGATTTTTTCCCTCTTGAACCAGGCCTTGGTTTTCTTGGCTGTGTGCTTTGGGTCGTTGTCTTGTTGGAAGATGAAATGACGACCCATCTTAAGGTCCTTGATGGAGGAGCGGAGGTTCTTGGCCAAAATCTCCAGGTAGGCCGTGCTATCCATCTTCCCATGGATTCGGACCAGATGGCCAGGCCCCTTGGCTGAGAAGCAGCCCCACAGCATGATGCTGCCACCACCATGCTTGACTGTAGGGATGGTATTCTTTGGGTCGTATGCAGTGCCATCCAGTCTCCAAACGTCACGTGTGTGGTTGGCACCAAAGATCTCGATCTTGGTCTCATCAGACCAGAGAACCTTGAACCAGTCTGTCTCAGAGTCCTCCAAGTGATCATGAGCAAACTGTAGACGAGCCTTGACATGACGCTTTGAAAGTAAAGGTACCTTACGGGCTCCTCTGGAACGGAGACCATTGCGGTGGAGTACGTTACTTATGGTATTGACTGAAACCAATGTCCCCACTGCCATGAGATCTTCCCGGAGCTCCTTCCTTGTTGTCCTTGGGTTAGCTTTGACTCTTCGGACAAGCCTGGCCTCGGCACGGGAGGAAACTTTCAAAGGCTGTCCAGCCCGTGGAAGGCTAACAGTAGTTCCATAAGCCTTCCACTTCCGGATGATGCTCCCAACAGTGGAGACAGGTAGGCCCAACTCCTTGGAAAGGGTTTTGTACCCCTTGCCAGCCTTGTGACCCTCCACGATCTTGTCTCTGATGGCCTTGGAATGCTCCTTTGTCTTTCCCATGTTGACCATGTATGAGTGCTGTTCACAAGTTTGGGGAGGGTCTTAAATAGTCAGAAAAGGCTGGAAAAACAGATAATTAATCCAAACATGTGAAGCTCATTGTTCTTTGTGCCTGAACTACTTCTTAATACTTTAGGGGAACCAAACAGAATTCTGTTGAATTGAGGGGTTGAATAATAATTGACCCTCTGAATAAACTTTTCACTATTTAAAAAAAAAATTAAACAAAGAAATAACATTCTTTTTTGCTGCAGTGCATTTCACACTTCCAGGCTGATCTACAGTCCAAATGTCACAATGCCAAGTTAATTCCGAATGTGTAAACCTGCTAAATCTGCAGGGGGTTGAATACTACTTGTAGGCACTGTATATATATATATATATATATATATATATATATATATATATATATATATATATATATATATATATATATATATACACACACACATATATACACACACATACATATATATATATATATATATATATATATATATATATATATATATATATATATATATATATATATATATACACATATACATACATACACATATACATACATACACATACACACACACACACATACACACACACACACTTACCAAAAGTATTGGGACACCTGCCTTTACACACGTGAACTTTAACGGCATGCCAGTCTTAGTCCGTAGGGTTCAATATTGAGTTGGCCCAGCCTCTGCAGCTATAACAGCTTCAACTCTTCTGGAAAGGCTCACAAAGGTTTAGGAGTGTGTCTATGGGAATGTTTGACCATTCTTCCAGAAGCGCATTTGTGAGATCATGTAATGATGTAGACGAGAAGGCAGTCTCCGCTGTAAGGCTGCTTTTACATTGAGGCGGTTTTCAGGCGTTTAGCGCTAGAAATAGCCTCTAACACCTGAAAACCGCCTCCCCATTCATTTCAGTGTGACTTTTCACACTGGGGTGGATTTTCTGAAAAGTCCTGCCAGCAGCATCTTTGGGGCGGTTTGGGAGCGCTGTATACATTGCTCCTAAAACACTCTGCCATTGAACATTGAAAAAAGTGGGCAGCACTGCCGAAGCGCCTGCAAAGAGATTCGGCAGCGCCGCAACATTGATGCTTTTAACCCTTTCTTCGACCGCTAGAGGCTTAAAAGCACCGCTAAGATACAGTAAAGCATTGTTAGTTTTACCGCCGATGCCTTCAGTGTGAAAGTATCTAAATTCATCCTGAAGGTGCTCTATTGGGTTGAGGCCAGGATCCTGTGCAAGCCAGTCAAGTTCCTCCAAACCAGCTCATCCATGTCTTTATGGACCTTGCTTTGTGCACAGTCATGTTGGAACAGGAAGGGGCCATCCCCAAACTGCTCCCACAAAGTTGGGAGAATGAAATTGTCCAAAATGTCTTGGTATGCTGACACATTAAGAGTTCCCTTCAGTGGAACTTAAGCCCAATACACACCATTAGATTTTCTGCAGATTGTCATCTTCAGATTAACCAAAACCATGTAGTGCAAGGGCCTGCCTGAATGAATACAAATGGAAACCTTTAGGCTGCTTTCACACTGAGGTGCTTTACAGGCGCTATAGCACTAAAAACAGCCAGTAAGGGAATGTTCAGATATTAAAGGAGTTTGCCTCCGCAACGCAGAATATAAAATATCCTTATTCGCGGATGATGTCCTCCTAACTCTCAACCACCCGCACACATCCCTACCACACCTTCACCACCTACTATCCACTTTTGGTAGCCTCTCGGGTTTCAAAATTAATGATACTAAAACCGAAGCATTACCTGTAAACATAACCCCGTCCCTCTTATCTTCGCTCCAAAGTAAGTATAATTACCACTGGTGTCCTCACTCACTTAAATACCTGGGAGTTCGCATTACTGCTTCCTATGATACTTTATATAAGGCCAATTTCCCCCCCATGTTCTCGGAAATTAATCGCTTGCTGACATACTGGACATCTCTCCCCCTATCCCTGTTGGGCCGAATCAATGTCCTTAAAATGTCTATCCTCCCTAAGTTATTATATTTGTTTGAAACTTTACCTGTGGCTATCCCTATGTCACAGTTGAAATCCCTTCAAAGGAGAAGCCTCCATTTTGTTTGGAATAACGCTTCCCACAGGTTAGCGGGGACAGTGGTCCTGGCTCGGAGGAATAGGGGGGGACTCGGAGGCCCAGATTTCATTAAATAATATTATGCCACACACCTGAGAGTTCTTACCTCCTGGACCTCCCGGAAGGCCCCAAATAGATGGTCAGAAATAGAAATGAGTGTTACAGCCCCGGTACATCCTTGCTATATGCTTTGGCCTGCTACTGCCCTTCATATGCCCCAATTACGGCGCATATGCCTAGCTCCCATGTTGTTCACGTTGAATATCTGGAAAAGGTGCAATGACCGCTTTTCCCTATCCTCACCGTGTCCACCGCTTTTAAATATCCTATTTAACCCAGACATCCCAGATAGCCTGTCCTATGATCGTATGCTACCATGGACCCAAGCGGGACTCTTTCAACTCCGACACTTTGTTAACCCGGCGACACGCCATTTATTGACTTTTCCCACCTTGCAAAAGCAACACCAGATCCCCAAAGGCTTCTACATTCATACTTACAGATCAGACACTTTTTCTCTATCAGGTCCCCTTCTCTGACTCTGGACAAACCCACAGACTTTGAGAGCCTATGTGCTAAGGGTCCTTACGAACCCAGACTGATCTCTACTATTTACACGATATTACATGACGCCATACCTATGACGGTGAACACCCACCACTACATGAGGAAATGGTCTCAGATTCTACAACACGATATTTCCCTGGTGGACTGGGGGAACATATGGGAGCACACTTCCAGAATATCTCGATGTGTGACCCACAAGGAAACTGCATACAAAGTTCTAATGCACTGGTATAGGACTCCAGATATTCTACATGCCCGTAACAGGTTAATTTCGAAGCAATGCTGGAGATGTGGTGGGGAAGTCGGCTCTCACTACCATATTTTTTGGGACTGCCCCCTAGTCCACCAGTTCTGGCTCCAAGTCCAAAATCTGTTGGAAACACTGGCTGGCACTCCTATTCCCCTGACGCCCATGCATTATCTGCTAGGCCTCCCTTTCTCTGGTATTTCTAAGGCCTTGCGCAGATTGTTGTCCTTCATCTTATTGGCTGCTAAAAGGGTCCTACCCAGGTTATGGTTGTCCACCTCTCCACCTACACTTCCGCAATTGATCACCACTGTAGCTGACATACGCAGAATGGAACACTTGACGGCCGTAGTGGAGGGTAAGATGCAGAAATTTTCTAAAATTTGGTCAACATGGGATGAGTCTACATATGGCTCTGATGGGATTGCTCCTACTTAGTTAAACCTGGATACATACATGTCCCCGAGAGAAGGTCTGAAATCTATTTTTTTTTTTTTCCTTAAAGCTCTTTGAAGTTACATAGTCTGTTTACAGTTTCTGTCTATAACCCCCTTAAAGATACGGTAGAAGATCACTACTTTAATCACATCGCTATGCCTCTATATGTTTAGAGTTTGTATGCCTTGTAATCAAAGTATACCTGCAATCTCGATATGTTAATATTAATATTTCATGTATATTTTCTTCTGTATGATGTTGAAAATTTAAAATAAACAATTACAAAAAAAAAAAGCCAGTAAAGGGCCCCTCCTCTCACTCTAGTGTGAAAGCCCAAGGGCTATATAAATAAAAAAAAGTCAATAAAGGCAATAAAGAGGAGTGATCTAAACCACAAATGACGTGAAAATTGGTCAACAGTCCCTATGGAACATCAATGTAGGTTCTTCTTGAAATACACCTCTCAAAGAGCGTGCATCTCCACCACATAGAATGCATGCTTACCAAAAGGCAAGCTTAGGCAAGCCCGCGGCTAATTACCCAGCTGGTGCCTCTGTCCAGGGCGATGCTGGAAATCCACAGGGAGGGCCACTTGGATAGTACACCAAAAACGACCAGGGAAACTTGAGCATCAACCCCCTGTTTTTCATCGGGGGGGGCCCACTTTAAAATGACTTCATATGGTTTATGCCACATGCAGGGTTCCTTTTCTGAGGTCTTGGGTAGAGAATTCAATTGCTGATAAACACCACGTAGGACAGTTGATTGATCCTACAAACCTACATTGATGTTCTAGATCAGTGATGGCGAACCTTGGCACTCCAGATGTTTTGGAACTACATTTCCCATGATGCTCATGCACTCTGCACTGTAGTGGAGCATCATGGGAAATGTCGTTCCAAAGCATCTGGAGTGCCAAGGTACGCCATCACTGTTCTATATGGACTGTTGATATTTTAGCGCTGTCACATTATATTCTGGTATCTGTTCAAAAATGTCATCTCATAAAAACTATGAGAAATAAGAATCTGACTCAACCTGACAGCAAAGAAACTTGACTGGAATATAATTTGTGGGTGAAGCGGACCTTTAAATACTAGAATATAATGGCGTACAAATAGAGTAAATGAAATATAAATTTTTACCAAGACGGGACTTTCAACATTTGACTGTAGATTTGACAGATGCTGAGGAAGCAGTCCAAACCGGGCACGGTCTAGGTCATCTTCTGTCCCCAAACTTTCTGGTTGGGAGTCTTCAACAATGAGACATGGTGTGTCCTGTTGTGAAAAGTCAGAGTCCAACTGACTCCTTGTGGGGTCCATCTTCTTCCCTATAAATAGCCATAACAGTAAGGAGTAAGTCATACACATAAAAGGCTGACTATAAGTGACAACGACAATAGGAGGAAGACATCAAACACGGAATATATAGATTAAAAAAAAAAAAAAAAAAAAAAAAAAAAATCACAAACTACCCAAATCACCTTGGATTTCACCAACAGTAGCAGACTGCATCATGGTAATATCCCATAATGCAGGGGGATTGCCATGGCGACCAGAAGTTTCCCTCCCCACACGTGCCCATGCCATGTATCCTGGGCTCTGCTTGCCCATGCACGTGCCTAGGACCAGCATAACAGGTGCCGCCGGGTAGAGGGGCCGGGGGTCCCCGTTAACAGTGTCCCCGGTCATTAAGGCTGGGAAAGAATGCATTAGAAAAAAAAAAAAGGAAAGTTAAAAAGGGGTTGTAAACCCTCACCGTCTTTCACCTTAATGCATCAAGGTGAAAAACCTTTTGTGCTGCAGCAGCCATCCAGACTCCCCTCCCCCTTTTTTTTTACCTAAGCACGATTGTTCCATTGATGGGGATGAGCACAGCAGCTCCAGTCGCTGTCTGGGGTCCTCATTGGATAGATTGATAGCAGCAGGAGCCATTGGCTCCCGCTGCCGTCAATCAAATCCAGTGATCCAGGGGACGGGGCCGAGTCTTGCTGTCTGTGTCAATGGACGCAGCAACAGGACTTGGGAGTGTGCCCGCATGTGTGCCCCCTATGGAAAGCGGCTCTCCGTGGGGGCACTCGAGAAGAAGGAGGAGGAGCCAGGAGCACCATCGGGGGACCCCAGAAAAGAAGGATCGGGGGCACTCTGTACAAAACCCTTGCACAAAGGGAGTATAACATTTTTGCTATTTAAAAAAAATCAAAATCAAAGCTTTACAGTCACTTTACAAAGCTTTACAGTAAAAGGAAAAATGTTTTTAATTGTAAAAAAGTTAAATCCAAAAACATAAGCCGCCCCCCCCCCCCCCACATATACGCACTTACAAATGTAAATGCCTACGCCTGGAAATATTGATTGCGATACACGTTACCCGTCACCATGTGTGCCAGAGCGAGAGCAGTAATTCTACCCAAAGGTGGAGCTTCCGCTCATTGGAACCCTCCGGCGCCACAATTGGCACCTTTACCTTTAGGGGGGGAGGGGGGTGCAGGTACCTGTACAGTACAGGTATCTGCACCCACTTCCGGCGTAGATTCTGCAGAAGCTACGCCCCTTTCCGCAGAATCTACGCCCCTTTACGAAGGTCCCCCGCTGCCTGCTGGGAAACACACGGATCCCAGAGACAGCAGGGACCATCCTTATTGCGCAGCGTGACTCGCGCATGCGCAGTAGGGAACAGGGGAAATGAAGCCGAAATTCCCATACCCAAGATGGCGGCGGCAGCACCCGAGAGACGATCGAGAGATCGGTTTCGGGTGCCGACATCGCGGGCGTGCTGGGCGGGTAAGTGTCATTATTTTAAAAGTCAGCAGCTGCAGTATTTGTAGCTGCTGGCTTTAAAAAAATATATTTTTTTTTTTTAAACGGCGGACTCCCGCTTTAATGCTAAACCGATGACTTGCAGGGGGCTTTTAAAGCATCACTTATGGAAAATATAGAGTACTGACATGTTTAACCACCGAGCAGCCGCATATTTGCGTGCCTTAATGCAAATACAGCTGTGCCAAGCTTTCCGATCATGTGAGCGCCATGACAGCCAATCACATGTTTATAAACCCTGCCCTGCCTCACTGCATCATAAACCCCTTAAAGGCCTGGGCGGCGTCTGCTTTAAGATTTGACATGTTGGGCATATATTTACTCGGTGCAACCTTTGCTTTTTTTATTTTACCAAAACAATGGGTAATTTCTTGTGTTTTTGTGCCCCCTACAATTAAGTCAGCAGCTAGAAATACTGCAGCTGCTGACTTTTAATAATTGGACACTTACCTGTCCCAGGGTTCAGCGATGCGGGGGAACGAAGCCCCACCTCGTTCCCCACTTCGCTCGCGGCGCCGTCATTCATACTGTGGGCACCAGGCTGCGGCTTCACACCCGGGCACCCACTGCGCATGCGCGAGCGGCGCGGGGCGCCGTGATACGCCACTCAGTCATCTGGGACACGTGACAGGTCCCAGATGACTGTGCGGCTCGATGGGGAAGTGACGTCACCAGCTCGGGCAAGGAGGAAGGCAGACGAGGGACCCCCTAGCAACAGGTATTTAGAGGTGATTAAAACATTTTTTATTTTCCCAATTATTTTTTTTTTTTTTAAGAATTTTAAACACTTATTTTTTTGGTGGCACTTTAAGTAGTGTTTTAGCATATGCCAGAGTAAATCACTTAAAATCACTTAAAAAAAAAAAATTCTAATAAGGCTTGAAAACCATGGAGGGTGATAACATTATGAATGTACATACCTAATGTATGTATACAAACATGGAGATGTTGCTCTATGAACAGTTTATAAATCACGTAGGATCTTTGGACTGCAACATACAAGCTTCAGTTATATGGAGATAAAAGACCAAAAAACGTCAATGATGAGGGCGGCACCAGCATTATACCATCTCACCCAATATTTGTGAAATCCTAATGCCCCATACACACGATGAGATTACTGGTCGTCGTTTTTTATTTCATGCTAATCTCAGATCGAATCTGATAAATTTACTAAAGTCATGAAAATTCCCGCACGACAGAAAAAAAATTCGGAAGTGATGTCATGTGTTGTAATGCATTTGTATTGCATTTTCGAACGATAGCTGTACTGATTAAAAACAAAAATTGTACAATCTGGCATCGTACGAAAAAAATTTCCATGCATGTCCGATAGAATAATATCGGATGAACTGTCCTGATCGGCTCTCGAAAGCCCTGTACGAATGATCCGATTATCGTACGATTGCTTAGAAAGCGGTATTTTTCGTACGATTTTCTGATCGTGTATACGGGGCATAACTCTGAATACCTGTGTTTGACATGACACGGTCTTCATGTAGCTCTTAGCTTATTGTTAAAGCATATTGTGACTTGTACCAACAGCTTCCACATATAAAAACTTGTTCATAAGCAGGGTGGATAAAAATCGATTAAAAAAAAATAAAAAAAAAAATAAAAAATTTTATCAGATTTTATCAAATTTATTTTAATAAAATGCTTTTGGGGGTAAAAAAAAAATAAAAAAATCTATCTTAAATAGAAAACTAATAATTTTGTTTTTTCAGCATGAAATGGCGCTTAGTTATGTAGCATGAGGCTGTATATTCTGCAATATTTTCATTGTTGGTAAACTCATTCAGTGAATCCAAGCCGAGATAACATGCACTGCATTGATGCATTCACACAATTTTCACAGTAACCATGAGATAAAACAAAGTTCAGGAATATTCCTTTATCCCATTGTTTTGCAAATCTATGTACACGATTGAATCAGTTCTGATATCGCTGTTTTACTAACCTGAGATCATCTTATTCTATATAGGAAACCCTAATTTTGTTTGCAAAAATAAAGATTCTAACTACTAGCAAGAATAAGTCTTTACATTTAAAAGAGCACCTGTCATTTCAGATCCATCATGGCAGTGCCTGTTAGCGGGTATGCACTTCACCTGCTACCGCCACATCCCTCACCTTGTTGCGTCACTGCCGCATCACCGGCCGTCCCATTAAAGTGAATGGGACTGTCAGCGAGTCAACAGCGGGTCAGAGGAGGAGCTGCTGCAGGACAGAGATGACAGTTGCTCTTTAAAAAGTATGATTTAAATTGGAGTTGATTAAAATCAAGCCTTTTTACTAACTAGTGATATAAAATCAAACCCACCCTGGAGCACTCTACACTGTACTTTGTGGCTTGCGAAGGGCGCCTCCTGCCTTCAGGGCACTCCTAATAACATCAATGGGGAACACCAGAAAAACGGTGCTACTCTGTGCAAGAGAAGCCAGTATGATAAAAATTTGTTGTTTATATATATATATAAATAATTTTTTAGAAACAATAATACTAATAATAAATAGTCTAAAGTTTACGATCACTTTCCTTGGAAACTTTTTGAAGAGCCCATATATCTGTTATTCTCAGTCAATTAGATATTTTGTTCTCTAACCATTTACTGTAGCTGGTTATTTGTATTTACCACTACATCGGTGTGCCCAGGCACACCCTAAATCACCCTGTGCAGTGCAAATTTCCAACTGCTCTACTTACACCCTCCATGTTTTAAAATGTTTGTTTACTTTTATTTATAAGAGTGTTTGTGTCTGTGTGTCCCGTCAGTGGGATGTTAGTTTGGGCCTGTTTCATCTGTGCCTATATTTTATTAGTGGTGACGACACCAGTCAATTCTACCAGGATGAATTTCCTGGTAGTATTTCAGGAAGGGCTAGGCCATCGTACTGTTTGGGCAGTGTTAATAAATGGCGAGGTAGTAGAGCTGCGCGATTAATCGTTAAAAAAAAAAAAAACGCGATCTCGATTCTCTCCTCTGACAATCTCTCCCACTGAGAATAGGCGATTCTTTCATATAAGCAAGTGGAGAGATTATCTGCTCACTCAGCTGTCAAAATAAAGCATCCCAGGCAATCTGCCAAATTTAGAACTTGCATGAAACATTGTAACTAACTTCTTAGATCAAAGGCATAGAACTTCTTGTGTAAACAAATAAACTGGGAAGTCTGCCAAGCTTTTAACCAGTGTAAATGCAGGAAGTTTAACCACTTAAAGTCTAAATCTATGAGGTAGGCGTGTTTTTTTTTTATGTGCCCCCAGATAAAATGAATAAAGAGAGAGTGGGGATCTGCAGATGCAATCGGTGGACAAAATGGTGCACATGGGGGGGGGATACGCGTCTCGAGAGACACATCCAGCTTTATCCCCCTTAACCTAGACCCGGTGGTCCAAGGAGTCAAGGCTAAACTTAAAGCGGTAGTAAACCCGGTATTTTTTTTTTTTTTTTTTTTTAACACCTGCAAAGCAAAAGGCATAATGAGCTAGTATGCACCGCATACTAGCTCATTATGAAATAATTACCTTAGAACGAGGCCCCGACATCTGGCACGATCCACGCCGAGGGAGCTGACATGCTCCCTCTGCGTTTCTTCCGGGTATCGCGGCTCCGGCGCTGTGAGATTTCTTTCCGGCCGCCGGCCACTGCCGGATTTTCAGGCCGAGAATCCCCTCGTGCGCATGCGCCGCTGCAGTCAGCGGCACATACCGAGGGGAATATCTCCTAAACCGTACAGGTTTAGGAGATATTTTTTTTACCTACAGGTAAGCCTTATTATAGGCTTTCCTGCAGGTAAAAGTTACAAAAAAAGAGTATACAACAACTTTAAAGCCTGGGAGAACCTTGCTCTAGCCCTAATAAGCCGCATTAACTTAATTAAAATGAAAATCATACACAAATTTACCTATATATTTCGTAATTCCCCACAATGCATATATTGCGCATTTTTCCCGAAACTGAACCAAATTTTCTCCCCTTTTCTCTGGGGCCCAAGCCCCACTAGATTTAAACTCTCCACAGTGATGAATCCGGTGTCGCGGGCGGGGTGGTTGGCGTTTTTCTGGCAGTCTAGCTGGTCACGGCAGTTTGGTGGCTAGTACTGGATGCGTCCAACCCCGCTGTGGTTCTGCAGGCTGCGGAGGCCGTAACACATTTACCCCTTCAGGGGCCCAGGGCTCCATATGATTTGACCACCTCCATGCACAAAACTCTAAGGGCCTGGAGACGTTCCCACGGAATGCGGTCTCCCCGCACACCCCCCCCTATGGAACAACCCTACTTTACCCCATCTATACTCACTACCAGACCCTAAAATATGGGCCAAACACATTATTACACTGATATCAGACCTCACCACCATACACCCCTTCAAATCACCTCGTATCCCACAACAATGTGCCCCCCTCGCATCTATTTCGCTATATATTCTCACGTGTTTAAAGCTCAAATAATACCCAATGATACGCAAATAGTGCAATGCGATCTAGAGAGGGTCACAAGATATGAATGCACCAACTTCGGTCCTTTATGCGCATCTCCTCAGTTTCCTCTCCATATCTGTCAAAGCTCCATGGGATTTCCCCTTCAAAATCCTGGGCCCACTTCGAGACCGTCTCATACAATAAAAAATACTACACCGGGTATATATCACCCTGTATAGATTGTATAAAATGAGAACCTCCCTGTCCTCAGAGTGTTGGAGATGTACTGGGGATCCGGGTGATTTTATTATACACATCTTCTGGTCCTGTTCAGCAATTAAAAACTACTGGTCACAAGTACTATTTGTAATACAAGAAGTGGTGGGAAGAGATATAGCCCCAACCCCACAGATCTGCCTTCTAGGTTTAGTGGAAGAATTAGCCCCCAGGATAGCAGAGAGAACCCTCATAGGACTCCTGATCTTTTATGCCAGGAAAACGATCAATCTCTGCTGGAAAAAAAAACGCACCCCGCCGTCCATATTGTTATGGAAAACGTTACGTCAATAAAGTACTACCACTCTATAAGGAATCCTACCAAAACAGGGGATGCCCCAAAAAAATACGAAAGAGTGTGGGCTAAATGGTTAGCCGAGGCCTCTACAGCAACCTCAGACTGATTGAACACGTACATAATACCACTCTACGGGAGAAAGTGATATTGATACATTGGTCACATTTTTTTCTTTTGGTAATGTAATCTCTGATATGGGTTTGATATCTATTATTGTCCCTTGGGTCTCGAAAAAAAGAAAGAAAAAAAAAGGAGGAGAGGGAGAGAGGGAGAGAGGGAGAGAGGGAGAGAGGGAGAGAGGGAGAGAGGGAGAGAGGGAGAGAGGGAGAGAGGGAGAGAGGGAGAGAGGGAGAGAGGGAGAGAGGGAGAGAGGGAGAGAGGGAGAGAGGATCCCCATTACTTCCGATTTATTGAAATTTATCTTCAGATTGGGGAGAGAGAGATCCATAAAGTTCAAATTCTCGAATAAGATTTGGGAGTGAAATGGTAGGGTTCATTAGAGAAAAGAACAAATTGTCTGCATATGCCGAAATTGTGTATTGGGTATCACTAACAGACCAACCTTGAATGTCTGTGTTCAAACGGATTCTGCAGAGAAATGGTTTCAGCAATAGAGTGAACAGGGGAGGGGGGGCAATGGACACCCCTGTCTCATTCCGTTCGTAATGTGAAAAGGGTCAGATAGAACTCCATTGGCTTTAATCTGAGTGGTAGGGTTGGAGTCAATTTTGGCAATCCAATTATTGATAGTTTTCCCTAGGCCGAGATGACGAAGGACCGAGAACAGGTATTGTCAATTCACACGGTCAAATGCCTTCTCCACGTCTATGCTGAGGAAAACATAGGGCGTATGGGTAGAACATGGAGAACTTTATGAGAACTTTGGTTGTGTTATCTCTTGTCTCCCTGGTAAAGGACAAAGTCCACTTGGTCCAAATGGACCCATTCCTGTAAATGACTGACTAAGCAGGGGTTGTAAGGATTTTGGTAAACGGTTTGAGGTCAACATTCAATAAGGAAATTGGTCTATAACTGCTGCATGAGGTCGGTCTTTGCCTTCCTTAGGGATTATAGAAATATGCACCTTCAAAGTGTCTCTAGGTAGAACTGTCTGCTCCCGGAATACTTATTTTTAATACAACAGTGTAACTGGAGTCGTATTCAACAGCCGCAGTGCCCTACACCAGCCTCTCAACCCTTGGATGTAATTTTTAAGTCTCAGGAAACCCCTGCAAAATGATTATACCTACAGCTCATGGTACATTATAGTATGTTTGGATAGATGGATATACACACACACACACACACACACGCGCCTATCTCTCTAAAAGATCTGAAAAGATAAATTACTGAGAGAAATTGTCTTTTGCTTAGCAACCTCTGGAGGAACCCTAGTTGATGAGTTGATGAAGGCAGCCCTAGACAAAAAAAAATTATAAACTGCAGTCCAGTCCTTATCTACCTGCACAGTAAGACTTAGACCAGCCCTTCACAGTGCAAATTTCTTTCCCGCAACCACAGACAGTGCTGGCAGGGGAATCAGTAATTGTCTTCTCCTGGCAGGGACAGCTTCTCCCAACAGAAGACATCGATTTTGGCTAGCGGCTATAGATGTTGCATGCAATATTCAGAAGCAAATCCAGCAAGCTGGTTGTACCCAAGTTAATCGAGCAATTAATTTGTTACATTCAGCCATCCCATTAGCAGTTCAAAACGGTGTATGGCCTATAATAAGGCTTACTTGTATCTACCGTGCATGTCTCCTAAACCTGTACGGTTTACATATCCCCTGTATCAGTATTTGCCAATGTCAACGGCTCGTTCGTGCACTTGCTTCAGCTGATGTGCCGTTACCGGCGGCTCCCGCGCAGGAGTGACCTCATCACAGCACCGGAGCCCGCGATACCTGTCAATACCTCCGGGATCGATGTCGCTGATCAGAGCAGTATGCAGGGAGCGCAGAGGGGGCTTTGATCCAAGGTAAGTACCGTATTTAAATCGGCATATAACACGCACTTTTCCCCCCTTAAAAAATCAGGGGAAAAAAAAAAAAACTTGGGTTCGTGTTATACGCTGATCCCCACTGATTCTGAGCATAGCAAGGGCCAAAATACACATAGCCGAGTGTACTTGGCTAGGCTCGGCCCCGCTCCCAATCACGCCCAGTCCCATTCTATGATGACCATAACACAGGGACTGGGCGTGACTTTTAGCGGAGCCAAGAGGAGTCAAATACACTCAGCTATGTGTATATCGGCGGCACTCGGCTCCGCTCAGTCACGCCCAGTGCTGCCATTGGACCTGTGTTATGTCCATCATAGGGTGGGACTGTGAGAGGGGCTGAGAGGAGCCGAGCTCCACCGAGATGCACTGGACATCCAGCTCTGTATCTGGGCGGCACCATATTTAAACTGGAAGGCTACAATGACACCGATAAGGCTGCAGTGATGGGCATATAAATGTAAGGTTGTTTTCCTTAAACTTCCCTCCTAAACTTGGGGTGTGTGTTATACACCGATAAATACGGGTATTTCATAATGCTATGCACGTTAGCTCATTATGTCTTTGTCTTTCAGTTGTTTTTTTTTTTTGTAGTGGGTTTACAAGCACTTTAATGGTGGTGCGGTACTCGAAGTCCAGACATGGATTTAAAAAAAAAAAAATTAAATAACCTACTTCTATCCAGTGCTGGCTATAGATATTGAAAATACAACAATAGGTTATAAACCTTCATACAAGTCTGCATTAATGTTTTCCCCAGAGGAACTCTTGAAATAATGTTCAGGTTTTGGAGAAGCCCTGCTAAAACCAATTCACTGGGGAAAAAAAAAAAGCTCCAAAAAAAAAATAAAAATCGGTGTTCAGGGGCAAGAAGGGCCCCATTACAGTGGTGGTCAAAAGGCCCACTTACAGGCAGCTAAAGTTCACTGGTGTCAATCAGCTGGCAATGCCAAGTGGCATTGGCCCTGAACTATGCAGGCACCATTTAAAGGTCGGGCCAGTCAGCCACAGCTCAAAGAACCCTGGCTGAAAATGTCTGCTTTAGGCCTCTTTCACACGGGGCGGATCAGTAATGATCCGCCCCGTGAAGATCCGCTCGCTCAGCGGGGATCGCTCCGTTGTCCCCGCTGAGCTGGCTGCGGACAGGGCGGTCTCCGCACACTGTGCAGGGACCGCCCTGTTAGCTCTCCGCTCTCCTCTATGGGGATCGGACGAGCACGGACCGTGTGTCCGTGTTCGTCCGATCCGCTCTGCAGACGGATAGAAAAATAGGATTTTCCTCCGTCTGCAGAATCGGACTGTTGCGGAGGCGGACTAAATCGGGTGTCTGCGGATGCTCATCCGCAGACACCCGCTATCCCATAGGGATGAATGGATGTCCGTATTTCATCCGCAAACGGATGGATGAAATACGGACATACCATCAGCATGTGTGAAAGGGGCCTTATACTTTGTACTACTTTTTTTACTTGTACTGTTCTTTCTGTATCCATTTACAACATAATCATAACAAAGTATTAAATAAAATAAAAAAAACTCTAGATTCAAAGACTTCCATTCTCTTGGTTATGTTTCAAGACGTTCTTAAGCCTTTCACAGCCAGAAGCTATGCCTCAAATCCATCGCAACTTCGCTTTTAGCCATACTGCCTGCTGACATCACGCTGACATCGGTGATTAAAAAAACTGAAGAAAAGAGCACAGAGCGGATCCACACAGCACAATATCAACTACAGCAAGACATACAGCTACACAGCAGGACAGGCCATAACTGTAATAGCAGCTGGCTCCAAATCCATTCATTTTATTTCAGGTGTTCTTCATAGGCTTCCTACTAGGGAGTGTTAATAAACAGCAACCGTTTTAGTCTGCCCATACACTATACAATCTGACTACATATTTCTTTTGTATGTTTCATGACAAACTTTATACTCTACAAGTATGTTCTGCAAAAAAATAAAAAAAAATGTATATAGCTTTCAATTGCTTGATAACACAAGTTGCTAATCAGCCAATCACATGGCAGCAACTCAATACATCTAGGACGTGGTTAATAAGTTCAAACCAAGAAGCAGAATGGGGATTTAAGTGGCTTTGAATGCAGCATGGTTGTTGGTTCCAGACGGGCTGGTCTGAGATATTTAAAAACTGCTGATCTTCTGGGATTGTCACACACACACACACACACACACACAAAACCATCTCTCCAGTTTACAGAGAACGGTCCAAAAAAGTTGTCAGAGATCACAGAAGAATGGGCAGAACTGGTTCGAGATGATAGAAAGGCAACAGTAACTCACATAATCAAGGTATGCAGAATGCCAGCTCTGAGCGTAAAACACATTGAACCTAGAAGCTACATCAGCAGAAGACCACACCACATACCATTCCTGTCAGCTATAAACAGGAGACCGAGGCCACAATTTGCACAGGCTCACCAAAATTGGGCAATAGAAGATTGGAAAAAATGTTGCCTGGTCATGACAATGCCGCAGTCATGCCACACTGTGCCCATATGACATTTTTATCATTTTGTTTACACAAAGAGCTTTCTTTTGGTGGTATTTAATCACTACTGTTTTTGCTAAATAAGCAAAGACAGAATTTTTTTTTAAAAAAAATAAATAAAAACGCAAATTTTTCTTCGTTTCTGTTATAAAAGTTTGCAAACAAATAATCTTCATAAATTTAGGTCACAACGTATTCTGCTACATTTCTTTGTGTGTGTGTGGGGGGGGGGGGGGGGAATCACAAATCAGTGTATAATATTTAGTCTGTAGGAAAGTTAGAGAGTCCACAAACTATGGTATGTATCTGAAAACCAACTAATCCTGATGTACCGACGCCCCATCTCTTTTATTGAGGCCCTAAAATTCCAGGACAGTACAATTATCCCCCAAATGACTCATTTTTGGAAAGCAGACAGTCCAAGGTATTTAGTAAGAGGCACGGCGAGTTTTTGAAGTTGCAATATTCTTTGGAAAATTAAGATTTTTATTTTTTTTTTTAACATATTGTCACCGGTGCAGTACAGCGTTATCATAGAATTTGTGTGGTGGTGATCAGTTACACTGATTAGTGACAGTATGTAACAAAAAAAAAAGTTAATCAATCAATTATTTTTTTTTTTTTTCCACAATTGTTTAACACACTGTGAGCAGAGCAATATACAGTGTTACCAAAGTACGTTTTTTTTTAGAACAATGATTGCTTATACCAGTGAATTTTTAGTCTTATAAAGCAACCATTTTTAGTGAATGAAATTGATATTCAGTGTGTATTGTTGTTATTGGCCACAGCTAACCACATGGTACAAATAGACTGTGATCAGCCCTGTTTGTACCATGTGATCACGGTGACCAAACACAATTGTACACATTGAATGGTATAAATCAAAGCCATTTATGTGCACAATTGCCATGTGATCTGCTCTGATCAGGGTGGGAAATTTTTTTTTTTTTTTTTTTTTTAATCAAATTTATTTGAATAAAATTCTTTTGGAGTAAAAATCTAGCCAAAGATAGTTTTCCATTTAAGATTCATTAATAATTTAGTTTATTCAGCATGAAATGGAGCTTAGGTATGCAACATGAGGCTGTATATTCTGCAATATTTATATTTTTGCTAAATTTATTCAACGAGTCCAAGTTCTGCAAGCTGAGATAACATGCACGGCATTGATGCATTCCCACAATTTCACAGTAACCATGAGATAAAACAAAGTTCAGGAATATTCCTTTATCCCATTGTTTTCCAACTCTATGTACGCTACAAATTGTATGATTGGAGGGAGATGGATCTGTACCTGGCTCTAAGTGTGAGGAGGAAGGGCAAGCAGTAAAACTGAAAGTGAAACCCCAGCAGCTTATAAACCTTGTGATCTTTCTGCGCATAGCTTGAAGTGCTTTATTCCTCCACCGAGGAGCAAAATGGCAGCAGGCCGTAAAAAAGATCCAGTTTAGGAATATTTTAATGAAGTTCCTCTAGCAGGTATGCCTGCAAAATGCAACTAAGATACAGGGCCTGGTGGCCCGATTGAAACATCATGAGAAGTCGTGCTGTGATCAAAAAGGATCGTGTCTGAAGTTTCTTTATGTGGATCCAGCTGATATATTCTGTTTGAGTTCTTTTGTTTGTTTTTTCAAAGATATTTTGTTTATGCTCTTCGGTTACTAAACATTAATGTTTAGGCAAATACAAGAATATGTAACATAACGTTATTGTTTTAGTTAAATAAAAAGAATTTGAGTTGTTGTATTAACCTAAAATCGGTTCTGATAATCTGTTTTACTAACCTGAAAGCTTATTATTCTAAATAGGAAACCTTCATTTTGTTTGCAAATATTAAAGATTCTAACAACTGGCAAGAATAAGTCTTTATATTTAAAGAGCACCTGTCATTTCAGATCCATCATGGCAGCGCCTGTTATCGGGCATTCAATCACCTGCTGCCGCCACGTCCCTCACCTTGTTGTGTCACTGCCACATCACCAGCCGTCCTTATCTAATCCACCCTGGCTTTGACCAATTACAGCCAGGGTGGATTAGATTTAAATCACATGGTACCGGCAGCGGCCGCTGGACACAGCGGGCGACAGCTCGCTCCACAACACAGCCCGTGGGGCATGCGTGTTCCGGGAAGACATCATAAGACACCCACCCAGTCAGGAACTGGTTAAGGCTCCATTCACACCTGAGCGTAGCCACAGCAGCTAGTTTTTTTTTTTTAGCTTTTTTTTGTTTGTTTTGTTTTTAGCGGCGTGTTTTTTGGAAAGGCACCATTCATTTGAATGGGCCCCCCTCCACTCCAAAGCAGCTCAGGTACCAAATCTTGGCACAGAGCCAGGAGCTATTGTTGTTGCGATTGTAGCACATTTTTTCGCCCAACAATCACTGGGAAAAAAAATTGCACCACCAGGTTTCGGGGTGCCATTAAGAAATAGCGGCATCGCAAAATGCGCTGCGCATTTTGTCACAATTCTGGAATTTCAGGCAGAATCGCAACGCGTTTTGTGCTGTCTGCGATCCAAATCAGGTGTGAATGGAGCCTTATGCCGCGTACACACGAGCTGAAATTTCGACTGACTTTCCGCAGACTTTCTGAATGAACGGACTTGGCCACACACAATCACACTGAAGTCCAACGGATTCGAACGTGATGACGTACGACCGGACTAGAATAAGGAAGTTCATAGCCAGTAGCCAATAGCTGCCCTAGCGTCGGGTTTTGCCTGTCGTATTAGCATACACTCGAGCAGATTTCTCTATAGGAACTGGGTCCGGCGGAGTTCCGGCAAAAAAATCTGAAACCTGTTCTATTTCTAAAGTCCGTCAGATTTGTGGACAGCAAAGGTCCGATGGAGCCCACACATGATCAAATTGTCCGCCGGATTCGTTCCGTCTGACCTTTGCTGTCGAAAAGTTTGATCGTGTGTACGTGGCATTAGAGATCTGTAGCTGGCTGGAGGCGTGGAAGGACAGGTTGCAGCCGGGTGGTTGAGAACCACTGGTGTAGTATATGGGCAACATTTATATAGACAGCAAGGGGGTGGTAACAGCAAATGTTTAGGCTGTAGTCTTACCACCCACCTAAAGATGGTTTTAGGCTTCACTCACACTAGAATGCAGTGCAGGAAACCCCTGTTCTGTGCCCGCTTCCCACGCCGCATTCAAATCGCACTGCCCTTGTAACGTGCAGCAAGTAGCAGTGCAATCTTAATGACACCCCAAGTGCAAGTCATAAACGCAGTGCATTTGCTCACACGGTACAGAAGTACGGTGTGATCCGGTTACAGTACGCTTCCAAAAGTAGTACTTTCATTCATTCAAAATGAATGGGCTGAAATCACACCACAAAAACCTGCATGTGAATCGCACAGCGCCATCCTGTACAATCCACATGCAGTTCTCAGTGTGAAGGGCCTCAGTCCCTGCTGACAAAAATCAAACTGCAGGCTGCAATCAGCAGGTAGTACAATTACCAAATGCAACGCAATTAAGTGTATGGAGCCACAACACAACTGCCCTACAACCACAACACACAGCTGGCGTGCAACCATTTATAGGGTGACATACTGTATCTCCTTGCATGATGTATGGTCACAAAGAGGAGACTGCACGGGAGCGCGAGTGGTCACCTGCAGGAGACTGCACGGGAGCGCGCGCGGTCACCTGCAGGAGACTGCACGGGAGCGCGCGCGGTCACCTGCAGGAGACTGCACGGGAGCGCGCGCGGTCACCTAGAGGGGATTGCACGGTGCGTGTGTGGTCACCTAGAGGGGATTGCACGGTGCGTGTGTGGTCACCTAGAGGGGATTGCACGGTGCGTGTGTGGTCACCTAGAGGGGATTGCACGGTGCGTGTGTGGTCACCTAGAGGAGATTGCACGGTGTGTGTGTGTGTGTGTGTGTGTGTGTGGTCACCTAGAGGAGATTGCACGGTGTGTGTGTGGTCACCTAGAGGAGATTGCACGGTGTGTGTGTGTGGTCACCTAGAGGAGATTGCACGGTGTGTGTGTGTGTGTGTGTGTGGTCACCTAGAGGAGATTGCACGGTGTGTGTGTGTGGTCACCTAGAGGAGATTGCACGGTGTGTGTGTGTGGTCACCTAGAGGAGATTGCACGGTGTGTGTGTGTGTGTGGTCACCTAGAGGAGATTGCACGGTGTGTGTGTGTGGTCACCTAGAGGAGATTGCACGGTGTGTGTGTGTGTGTGGTCACCTAGAGGAGATTGCACGGTATGTGTGTGGTCACCTAGAGGAGATTGCACGGTGTGTGTGTGGTCACCTAGAGGAGATTGCATGGTGTGTGTGTGTGTGTGTGTGTGTGTGGTCACCTAGAGGAGATTGCACGGTGTGTGTGTGTGTGGTCACCTAGAGGAGATTGCACGGTGTGTGTGTGTGTGTGTGTGGTCACCTAGAGGAGATTGCACGGTGTGTGTGTGTGGTCACCTAGAGGAGATTGCACGGTGTGTGTGTGTGGTCACCTAGAGGAGATTGCACGGTGTGTGTGTGTGTGTGGTCACCTAGAGGAGATTGCACGGTATGTGTGTGGTCACCTAGAGGAGATTGCACGGTGTGTGTGTGTGTGGTCACCTAGAGGAGATTGCACGGTGTGTGTGTGTGTGGTCACCTAGAGGAGATTGCACGGTGTGTGTGTGTGTGGTCACCTAGAGGAGATTGCACGGTGTGTGTGTGTGTGGTCACCTAGAGGAGATTGCACGGTGTGTGTGTGTGTGGTCACCTAGAGGAGATTGCACGGTGTGTGTGTGTGTGGTCACCTAGAGGAGATTGCACGGTGTGTGTGTGTGTGGTCACCTAGAGGAGATTGCACGGTGTGTGTGTGTGTGGTCACCTAGAGGAGATTGCACGGTGTGTGTGTGTGTGGTCACCTAGAGGAGATTGCACGGTGTGTGTGTGTGTGTGTGGTCACCTAGAGGAGATTGCACGGTGTGTGTGTGTGTGTGTGGTCACCTAGAGGAGATTGCACGGTGTGTGTGTGTGTGTGTGGTCACCTAGAGGAGATTGCACGGTGTGTGTGTGTGTGTGTGGTCACCTAGAGGAGATTGCACGGTGTGTGTGTGTGTGTGTGGTCACCTAGAGGAGATTGCACGGTGTGTGTGTGTGTGTGTGGTCACCTAGAGGAGATTGCACGGTGTGTGTGTGTGTGTGTGGTCACCTAGAGGAGATTGCACGGTGTGTGTGTGTGTGTGTGGTCACCTAGAGGAGATTGCACGGTGTGTGTGTGTGTGTGTGGTCACCTAGAGGAGATTGCACGGTGTGTGTGTGTGTGTGGTCACCTAGAGGAGATTGCACGGTGTGTGTGTGTGGTCACCTAGAGGAGATTGCACGGTGTGTGTGTGTGGTCACCTAGAGGAGATTGCACGGTGTGTGTGTGTGTGTGGTCACCTAGAGGAGATTGCACGGTGTGTGTGTGTGGTCACCTAGAGGAGATTGCACGGTGTGTGTGTGTGTGTGGTCACCTAGAGGAGATTGCACGGTATGTGTGTGGTCACCTAGAGGAGATTGCACGGTGTGTGTGTGGTCACCTAGAGGAGATTGCATGGTGTGTGTGTGTGTGTGTGTGTGTGTGTGTGGTCACCTAGAGGAGATTGCACGGTGTGTGTGTGTGTGGTCACCTAGAGGAGATTGCACGGTGTGTGTGTGTGTGTGTGTGTGGTCACCTAGAGGAGATTGCACGGTGTGTGTGTGTGTGTGGTCACCTAGAGGAGATTGCACGGTGTGTGTGTGTGGTCACCTAGAGGAGATTGCACGGTGTGTGTGTGTGGTCACCTAGAGGAGATTGCACGGTGTGTGTGTGGTCACCTAGAGGAGATTGCACGGTGTGTGTGTGGTCACCTAGAGGAGATTGCACGGTGTGTGTGTGTGTGGTCACCTAGAGGAGATTGCACGGTGTGTGTGTGTGTGGTCACCTAGAGGAGATTGCACGGTGTGTGTGTGTGTGGTCACCTAGAGGAGATTGCACGGTGTGTGTGTGTGTGGTCACCTAGAGGAGATTGCACGGTGTGTGTGTGTGTGGTCACCTAGAGGAGATTGCACGGTGTGTGTGTGTGTGGTCACCTAGAGGAGATTGCACGGTGTGTGTGTGTGTGTGTGGTCACCTAGAGGAGATTGCACGGTGTGTGTGTGTGTGTGTGGTCACCTAGAGGAGATTGCACGGTGTGTGTGTGTGTGTGTGGTCACCTAGAGGAGATTGCACGGTGTGTGTGTGTGTGTGTGGTCACCTAGAGGAGATTGCACGGTGTGTGTGTGTGTGTGTGGTCACCTAGAGGAGATTGCACGGTGTGTGTGTGTGTGTGTGGTCACCTAGAGGAGATTGCACGGTGTGTGTGTGTGTGTGTGGTCACCTAGAGGAGATTGCACGGTGTGTGTGTGTGTGTGTGGTCACCTAGAGGAGATTGCACGGTGTGTGTGTGTGTGTGGTCACCTAGAGGAGATTGCACGGTGTGTGTGTGTGTGGTCACCTAGAGGAGATTGCACGGTGTGTGTGTGTGTGGTCACCTAGAGGAGATTGCACGGTGTGTGTGTGTGTGGTCACCTAGAGGAGATTGCACGGTGTGTGTGTGTGTGGTCACCTAGAGGAGATTGCACGGTGTGTGTGTGTGTGGTCACCTAGAGGAGATTGCACGGTGTGTGTGTGTGTGGTCACCTAGAGGAGATTGCACGGTGTGTGTGTGTGTGGTCACCTAGAGGAGATTGCACGGTGTGTGTGTGTGTGGTCACCTAGAGGAGATTGCACGGTGTGTGTGTGTGTGGTCACCTAGAGGAGATTGCACGGTGTGTGTGTGTGTGGTCACCTAGAGGAGATTGCACGGTGTGTGTGTGTGTGGTCACCTAGAGGAGATTGCACGGTGTGTGTGTGTGTGGTCACCTAGAGGAGATTGCACGGTGTGTGTGTGTGTGGTCACCTAGAGGAGATTGCACGGTGTGTGTGTGTGTGGTCACCTAGAGGAGATTGCACGGTGTGTGTGTGTGTGGTCACCTAGAGGAGATTGCACGGTGTGTGTGTGTGTGTGGTCACCTAGAGGAGATTGCACGGTGTGTGTGTGTGTGGTCACCTAGAGGAGATTGCACGGTGTGTGTGTGTGTGGTCACCTAGAGGAGATTGCACGGTGTGTGTGTGTGTGGTCACCTAGAGGAGATTGCACGGTGTGTGTGTGTGTGGTCACCTAGAGGAGATTGCACGGTGTGTGTGTGTGTGGTCACCTAGAGGAGATTGCACGGTGTGTGTGGTCACCTAGAGGAGATTGCACGGTGTGTGTGTGTGTGTGGTCACCTAGAGGAGATTGCACGGTGTGTGTGTGTGTGTGTGGTCACCTAGAGGAGATTGCACGGTGTGTGTGTGTGTGTGTGTGTGTGTGGTCACCTAGAGGAGATTGCACGGTGTCTGTGTGTGTGTGTGTGTGGTCACCTAGAGGAGATTGCACGGTGTGTGTGTGTGGTCACCTAGAGGAGATTGCACGGTGTGTTTTGTGTGTGTGGTCACCTAGAGGAGATTGCACGGTGTGTGTGTGTGTGTGGTCACCTAGAGGAGATTGCACGGTGTGTGTGTGTGTGTGTGGTCACCTAGAGGAGATTGCACGGTGTGTGTGTGTGTGTGTGGTCACCTAGAGGAGATTGCACGGTGTGTGTGTGTGTGTGTGTGGTCACCTAGAGGAGATTGCACGGTGTGTGTGTGTGTGGTCACCTAGAGGAGATTGCACGGTGTGTGTGTGTGTGGTCACCTAGAGGAGATTGCATGGTGTGTGTGTGTGTGTGGTCACCTAGAGGAGATTGCACGGTGTGTGTGTGTGTGGTCACCTAGAGGAGATTGCATGGTGTGTGTGTGTGTGTGTGGTCACCTAGAGGAGATTGCATGGTGTGTGTGTGTGTGTGGTCACCTAGAGGAGATTGCATGGTGTGTGTGTGTGTGTGTGGTCACCTAGAGGAGATTGCACGGTGTGTGTGTGGTCACCTAGAGGAGATTGCACGGTGTGTGTGTGGTCACCTAGAGGAGATTGCACGGTGTGTGTGTGTGTGTGTGTGTGTGTGGTCACCTAGAGGAGATTGCACGGTGTGTGTGTGTGTGTGGTCACCTAGAGGAGATTGCACGGTGTGTGTGTGTGTGTGGTCACCTAGAGGAGATTGTACAATCAGATTGCATGGTGTATGGACAGGCCAGGGCCACCACTGATCAGATTTGTACACAATCTGATCACACCAATCAATGATCTCATCCATGCATTGCGATCAGGTATACATGACCAATCAGAGCCCCTCCATGCCATGTCACACATGGATCCTCCTGCTCTCCTCCATGCTCTGGTCATGCACTCCCTTTGTTTTCTGTGGCCTACACATAGGAAGTGATGGCGGAGCACCATTCATACATCGTATCTCCTCCCCGACTCACGTTCTCTGCATCCCCGGGGAAGACACACTCTTGCAGGCTTCAGGCCGGGCTGCTCTACCCCGGATCTCTGCTGGAGGGGAGCACAGGGATTGCCAGCAACACGCTACCAGTACCTCCTGCCCGGGAACCACGTCACTCCCCCGCCACTCCCACTGGACGGAGACCTCAGGGCTTGCAGCCATTGGCCGAGCGGGAAGGAGATCCCACCTTCCTTCAGCATGTTCGGCCTCGCCATAGTTACTGTTGCTAAGGAGCACAGGCTAGTCGCCTCCCACTGGTAGATGAAATCTATAGACCTTAAGCCCGTTCAGTAGTATAGAGCGATCTGCCAGTCTGTGCTGTGATCTGACATCTCTATGGTCTCCTTCCAGAGACATAAGACTCGGCTGGCTGCCCCCTCCCAACCCCCTTCTTCACACTGCACTGGGGGGGGACGTTCTCTGTATGGAGGCGGAGCCTGAATGGAGGGACACACTCCCCCCACACAGAGGAGACAGGCATGGATGTGACAACACACTGATCACTCATGGCTCGGGGTGTCACCTTCCAAGGGGGCGGGGCTCCTTCACATAGCAATCATGCAGAGGTCTGTCTGATCTCATATCCCCCTGACCGTCCAATCAGATGTGTGCTCTATGGTGGAGGCACAAACATCAACCTTCCTAGCCTGGTAATGTGTGAGAGGGAGGAGAACACAGACATCCCTGGCACCATCCTCTCCCGGGGGTCAGCCATGCTCCATCCCTGGCACCAGCCTCACCCAGGGGGTCTGCCATGCTCCATCCCTAGCACAAGCCTCTCCCCCATTATGAAATATATCTCTTCAATCATATTCCCTGTCTCTATATCATGTTCTCAGTCTCTGCCCTTCTCTATATCATGTCCTCAGTCTCTGACCATCTCTTCTATCATGTCCTCAGCCGTCTCTTCTACCATGTCCTCAGTCTCTGACCATCTCTTGTATCATGTCTCTGACCGTCTCTATATCATGTCCTCAGTCTCTGACCGTCTCTTCAATCATGTCCTCAGCCATCTCTTCTATCATGTCCTCAGTCTCTGACCATCTCTTCTATGATGTCCTCAGTCTCTGACCGTCTCTTCTATCACGTCCTCTATATCATGTCCTCAGTCTCTGACCATCTCTTCTATCATGTCCTCAGTCTCTGACCATCCCTATATCATGTCAGTCTCTGAACATCTCTTCTATCATATTCTCAGTATCTGACCATCTCTTCTATCATGTCCTCAGTCTCTGACCGTCTCTTCTATCATGTCCTCAGCCGTCTCTTCTATCATGTCCTCAGTCTCTGACCGTCTCTTCTATCGTGTCCTTAGTCTCTGACTGTCTCTTCTATCATGTCCTCAGTCTCTGACAATCTCTTGTATCATGTCCTCAGCCGTCTCTTCTATCATGTCCTCAGTCTCTGACCGTCTCTTGTATCATGTCCTCTATATCATGTCCTTAGTCTCTGACTGTCTCTTCTATCATGTCCTCACTCTTTGACCATCTCTTGTATCATGTCCTCAGCCGTCTCTTCTATCATGTCCTCAGTCTCTGACCGTCTCTCGTATCATGTCCTCGATATCATGTCCTCAGTCTCTGACCATCTCTTATATCATGTCCTCAGTCTCTGACCATCTCTATATCATGTCCTCAGTCTCTGACCATTTCTTCTATCATGTCCTCAGTCTCTGACCGCCTCTTGTATCATGTCCTCAGTCTCTGACCGTCTTTTCTATTATGTCCTCAGTCTCTGACCGTCTCTTCTATCATGTCCTCAGCCTCTGTCAGTCTCTTGTCTCTTGTATCATGTCCTCAGTCTCTGACCATCTCTTGTATAATGTCCTCAGTCTCTGCTTGTCTCTTGTATCATGTCCTCAGTCTCTGACCGTCTCTTGTATCATGTCCTCAGTCTCTGACCATCTCTTCTATCATGTCCTCAGTCTCTGACCATCTATTGTATCATGTCCTCAGTGTCTGACCATCTCTTGTATCATGTCTCTGCCCGTCTCTATATCATGTCCTCAGTCTCTGACCGTCTCTTGTATCATGTCCTCAGTCTCTGACCATCTCTTCTATCATGTCCTTAGTCTCTGACCATCTCTTCTATCATGTCCTCAGTCTCTGACCGTCTCTTCTATCATGTTCTCAGTCTCTGACCATCTCTTCTATCATGTCCTCAGTCTCTGACCATCCCTTCTATTATGTCCTCAGTCTCTGACCGTCTCTATGTCATGTCCTCAGTCTCTGACCATCTCTATATCATGTCCTCAGTCTCTGACCATCTCTTCTATCAAGTCCTCAGTCTCTGACCGCCTCTTGTATCATGTCCTCAGTCTCTGACCGTCTCTTCTATCATGTCCTCAGCCTCTGTCCCTCTCTTGTATCATGTCCTCAGTCTCTGACCGTCGCTTGTATCATGTCCTCAGTCTCTGCTTGTCTCTTCTATCATGTCCTCAGTCTCTGACCATCTCTTGTATCATGTCCTCAGTCTCTGACCATCTCTATCATATCCTCAGCCGTCTCGTCTATAATGTCCTCAGTCTCTGACCATCTCTTCTATCATGTCCTCTCCATCATGTCCTAAGTCTCTGACCATTTCTTGTATCATGTCTCTGACCGTCTCTATATCATGTCCTCAGTCTCTGACCATCTCTTGTATCATGTCCTCAGCCGTCTCTTCTATCATGTCCTCAGTCTCTGTCCGTCTCTTCTATCATGTCCTCTATATCATGTCCTCAGTCTCTGTCCGTCTCTTCTATCATGTCCTCAGTCTCTAACCATCTCTGACCATCTCTATATCATGTCCTCAGTCTCTGACCATTTCTTCTATCATGTCCTCAGTCTCTGACCGCCTCTTGTATCACGTCCTCAGTCTCTGACCGTCTCTTCTATTATGTCCTCAGTCTCTGACCGTCTCTTCTATCATGTCCTCAGCCTCTGTCAGTCTCTTGTCTCTTGTATCATGTCCTCAGTCTCTGACCGTCTCTTGTGTCATGTCCTCAGTCTCTGACCATCTCTTCTATCATGTCCTCAGTCTCTGACCATCTATTGTATAATGTCCTCAGTGTCTGACCGTCTCTTGTATCATGTCTCTGCCAGTCTCTATATCATGCCCTCAGTCTCTGACCGTCTCTTGTATCATGTCCTCAGTTTCTGACCATCTCTTGTATCATGTCCTCAGCCGTCTCTTCTATCATGTCCTCAGTCTCTGACCGTCTCTTGTATCATGTCCTCTATATCATGTCCTCAGTCTCTGACCATCTCTTGTATCATGTCCTCAGTCTCTGACCATCTCTATATCATGTCCTCAGTCTCTGACCATTTCTTCTATCATGTCCTCAGTCTCTGACCGCCTCTTGTATCATGTCCTCAGTCTCTGACCGTCTCTTCTATTATGTCCTCAGTCTCTGACCGTCTCTTCTATCATGTCCTCAGCCTCTGTCAGTCTCTTGTCTCTTGTATCATGTCCTCAGTCTCTGACCATCTCTTCTATAATGTCCTCAGTCTCTGCTTGTCTCTTCTATCATGTCCTCAGTCTCTGACCGTCTCTTGTATCATGTCCTCAGTCTCTGACCATCTCTTCTATCATGTCCTCAGTCTCTGACCATCTATTGTATCATGTCCTCAGTGTCTGACCATCTCTTGTATCATGTCTCTGCCCGTCTCTATATCATGTCCTCAGTCTCTGACCGTCTCTTGTATCATGTCCTCAGTTTCTGACCATCTCTTCTATCATGTCCTCAGTCTCTGACCATCTCTTCTATCATGTCCTCAGTCTCTGACCGTCTCTTCTATCATGTTCTCAGTCTCTGACCATCTCTTCTATCATGTCCTCAGTCTCTGACCATCCCTTCTATTATGTCCTCAGTCTCTGACCGTCTCTATGTCATGTCCTCAGTCTCTGACCATCTCTATATCATGTCCTCAGTCTCTGACCATCTCTTCTATCAAGTCCTCAGTCTCTGACCGCCTCTTGTATCATGTCCTCAGTCTCTGACCGTCTCTTCTATCATGTCCTCAGCCTCTGTCCCTCTCTTGTCTCTTGTATCATGTCCTCAGTCTCTGACCGTCTCTTCTATCATGTCCTCAGTCTCTGCTCGTCTCTTCTATCATGTCCTCAGTCTCTGACCATCTCTATCATATCCTCAGCCGTCTCGCCTATAATGTCCTCAGTCTCTGACCATCTCTTCTATCATGTCCTCTCCATCATGTCCTAAGTCTCTGACCATTTCTTGTATCATGTCTCTGACCGTCTCTATATCATGTCCTCAGTCTCTGACCATCTATTCTATCATGTCCTCAGCCATCTCTTGTATCATGTCCTTAGTCTCTGACGTCTCTTCTATCATGTCCTCAGTCTCTGACCATCTCTTGTATCATGTCCTCAGCCGTCTCTTCTATCATGTCCTCAGTCTCTGTCCGTCTCTTCTATCATGTCCTCTATATCATGTCCTCAGTCTCTGTCTGTCTCTTCTATCATGTCCTCAGTCTCTAACCATCTCTGACCATCTCCATATCATGTCCTCAGTCTCTGACCATTTCTTCTATCATGTCCTCAGTCTCTGACCGCCTCTTGTATCACGTCCTCAGTCTCTGACCGTCTCTTCTATTATGTCCTCAGTCTCTGACCGTCTCTTCTATCATGTCCTCAGCCTCTGTCAGTCTCTTGTCTCTTGTATCATGTCCTCAGTCTCTGACCGTCTCTTGTATCATGTCCTCAGTCTCTGCTTGTCTCTTCTATCATGTGCTCAGTCTCTGACCGTCTCTTGTATCATGTCCTCAGTCTCTGACCATCTCTTCTATCATGTCCTCAGTCTCTGACCATCTCTTCTATCATGTCCTCAGTCTCTGACCGTCTCTTCTATCATGTTCTCAGTCTCTGACCATCTCTTCTATCATGTCCTCAGTCTCTGACCATCCCTTCTATCATGTTCTCAGTCTCTGACCATCTCTTCTATCATGTCCTCAGTCTCTGACCATCTATTGTATCATGTCCTCAGTGTCTGACCGTCTCTTGTATCTTGTCTCTGGCAGTCTCTATATCATGTCCTCAGTCTCTGACCGTCTCTTGTATCATGTCCTCAGTCTCTGACCGTCTCTCTTGTATCATGTCCTCAGTCTCTGACCATCTCTTCTATCATGTCCTCAGTCTCTGACCATCTCTTCTATCATGTCCTCAGTCTCTGACCATCTCTTCTATCATGTTCTCAGTCTCTGGCCATCTCTTCTATCATGTCCTCAGTCTCTGACCATCCCTTCTATTATGTCCTCAGTCTCTGACCATCTCTATGTCATGTCCTCAGTCTCTGACCATCTCTATATCATGTCCTCAGTCTCTGACCATCTCTTCTATCATGTCCTCAGTCTCTGACCATCTCTTCTATCATGTTCTCAGTCTTTGACCATCTCTTCTATCATGTCCTCAGTCTCTGACCATCCCTTCTATTATGTCCTCAGTCTCTGACCATCTCTATGTCATGTCCTCAGTCTCTGACCATCTCTATATCATGTCCTCAGTCTCTGACCATCTCTTCTATCAAGTCCTCAGTCTCTGACCGTCTCTTGTATCTTGTCTCTGCCAGTCTCTATATCATGTCCTCAGTCTCTGACCGTCTCTTGTATCATGTCCTCAGTCTCTGACCGTCTCTCTTGTATCATGTCCTCAGTCTCTGAATATCTCTTCTATCATGTCCTCAGTCTCTGACCATCTCTTCTATCATGTCCTCAGTCTCTGACCATCTCTTCTATCATGTTCTCAGTCTCTGACCATCTCTTCTATCATGTCCTCAGTCTCTGACCATCCCTTCTATTATGTCCTCAGTCTCTGACCATCTCTATGTCATGTCCTCAGTCTCTGACCATCTCTATATCATGTCCTCAGTCTCTGACCATCTCTTCTATCATGTCCTCAGTCTCTGACCATCTCTTCTATCATGTCCTCAGTCTCTAACCATCTCTGACCATCTCCATATCATGTCCTCAGTCTCTGACCATTTCTTCTATCATGTCCTCAGTCTCTGACCGCCTCTTGTATCACGTCCTCAGTCTCTGACCGTCTCTTCTATTATGTCCTCAGTCTCTGACCGTCTCTTCTATCATGTCCTCAGCCTCTGTCAGTCTCTTGTCTCTTGTATCATGTCCTCAGTCTCTGACCGTCTCTTGTATCATGTCCTCAGTCTCTGCTTGTCTCTTCTATCATGTGCTCAGTCTCTGACCGTCTCTTGTATCATGTCCTCAGTCTCTGACCATCTCTTCTATCATGTCCTCAGTCTCTGACCATCTCTTCTATCATGTCCTCAGTCTCTGACCGTCTCTTCTATCATGTTCTCAGTCTCTGACCATCTCTTCTATCATGTCCTCAGTCTCTGACCATCCCTTCTATCATGTTCTCAGTCTCTGACCATCTCTTCTATCATGTCCTCAGTCTCTGACCATCTATTGTATCATGTCCTCAGTGTCTGACCGTCTCTTGTATCTTGTCTCTGGCAGTCTCTATATCATGTCCTCAGTCTCTGACCGTCTCTTGTATCATGTCCTCAGTCTCTGACCGTCTCTCTTGTATCATGTCCTCAGTCTCTGACCATCTCTTCTATCATGTCCTCAGTCTCTGACCATCTCTTCTATCATGTCCTCAGTCTCTGACCATCTCTTCTATCATGTTCTCAGTCTCTGACCATCTCTTCTATCATGTCCTCAGTCTCTGACCATCCCTTCTATTATGTCCTCAGTCTCTGACCATCTCTATGTCATGTCCTCAGTCTCTGACCATCTCTATATCATGTCCTCAGTCTCTGACCATCTCTTCTATCATGTCCTCAGTCTCTGACCATCTCTTCTATCATGTTCTCAGTCTCTGACCATCTCTTCTATCATGTCCTCAGTCTCTGACCATCCCTTCTATTATGTCCTCAGTCTCTGACCATCTCTATGTCATGTCCTCAGTCTCTGACCATCTCTATATCATGTCCTCAGTCTCTGACCATCTCTTCTATCAAGTCCTCAGTCTCTGACCGTCTCTTGTATCTTGTCTCTGCCAGTCTCTATATCATGTCCTCAGTCTCTGACCGTCTCTTGTATCATGTCCTCAGTCTCTGACCGTCTCTCTTGTATCATGTCCTCAGTCTCTGACCATCTCTTCTATCATGTCCTCAGTCTCTGACCATCTCTTCTATCATGTCCTCAGTCTCTGACCATCTCTTCTATCATGTTCTCAGTCTCTGACCATCTCTTCTATCATGTCCTCAGTCTCTGACCATCCCTTCTATTATGTCCTCAGTCTCTGACCATCTCTATGTCATGTCCTCAGTCTCTGACCATCTCTATATCATGTCCTCAGTCTCTGACCATCTCTTCTATCATGTTCTCAGTCTCTGACCATCTCTTCTATCATGTTCTCAGTCTCTGACCATCTCTTCTATCATGTCCTCAGTCTCTGACCATCCCTTCTATTATGTCCTCAGTCTCTGACCATCTCTATGTCATGTCCTCAGTCTCTGACCATCTCTATATCATGTCCTCAGTCTCTGACCATCTCTTCTATCAAGTCCTCAGTCTCTGACCGCCTCTTGTATCATGTCCTCAGTCTCTACTCATCTCTTCTATCATGTCCTCAGTCTCTGACCATCTCTTCTATCATGTCCTCAGTCTCTGACCATCTCGATCATATCCTCAGCCGTCTCGTCTATAATGTCCTCAGTCTCTGACCATCTCTTCTATCATGTCCTCTCCATCATGTCCTAAGTCTCTGACCATGTCTTGTATCATGTCTCTGACCATCTCTATCATATCCTCAGCCGTCTCGTCTATAATGTCCTCAGTCTCTGACCATCTCTTCTATCATGTCCTCCCTATCATGTCCTAAGTCTCTGACCATTTCCTGTATCATGTCTCTGACCGTCCCTATATCATGTCCTCAGTCTCTGACCATCTCTTCTATCATGTCCTCAGTCATCTCTTCTATCATGTCCTCAGTCTCTGACGTCTCTTCTATCATGTCCTCAGTCTCTGACCATCTCTTGTATCATGTCCTCAGCCGTCTCTTCTATCATGTCCTCAGTCTCTGTCCGTCTCTTCTATTATGTCCTCTATATCATGTCCTCAGTCTCTGTCCGTCTCTTCTATCATGTCCTCAGTCTCTAACCATCTCTATATCATGTCAGTCTCTGACCATCTTTTCTATCATGTTCTCAGTATCTGACCGTCTCTTGTATCATGTCCTCAGTCTCTGACGTCTCTTCTATCATGTCCTCAGTCTCTGACTGTCTCTTCTATCATATCCTTAGTCTCTGACTGTCTCTTCTATCATGTCCTTAGTCTCTGACTGTATCTTCTATCTTGTCCTCACTCTTTGACCGTCTCTTGTATCATGTCCTCAGCCGTCTCTTCTATCATGTCCTCAGTCTCTGACCGTCTCTTGTATCATGTCCTCTATATCATGTCCTCAGTCTCTGACCATCTCTTCTATCATGTCCTCAGTCTCTGACTGCCTCTTGTATCACATCCTCAGTCTCTGACCGTCTCTTCTATTATGTCCTCAGTCTCTGACTGTCTCTTTTATCATGTCCTCAGCGTCTGTCAGTCTCTTGTCTCTTGTATCATGTCCTCAGTCTCTGACCGTCTCTTCTATCATGTCCTCTATATCATGTCCTCAGTCTCTGTCCGTCTCTTCTATCATGTCCTCAGTCTCTAACCATCTCTATATCATGTCAGTCTCTGACCATCTTTTCTATCATGTCCTCAGTCTCTGACCATCTCTTCTATCATGTCCTCAGTCTCTGACCGTCTCTTCTATCATGTTCTCAGTCTCTGACCATCTCTTCTATCATGTCCTCAGTCTCTGACCATCCCTTCTATCATGTTCTCAGTCTCTGACCATCTCTTCTATCATGTCCTCAGTCTCTGACCATCTATTGTATCATGTCCTCAGTGTCTGACCGTCTCTTGTATCTTGTCTCTGGCAGTCTCTATATCATGTCCTCAGTCTCTGACCGTCTCTTGTATCATGTCCTCAGTCTCTGACCGTCTCTCTTGTATCATGTCCTCAGTCTCTGACCATCTCTTCTATCATGTCCTCAGTCTCTGACCATCTCTTCTATCATGTCCTCAGTCTCTGACCATCTCTTCTATCATGTTCTCAGTCTCTGACCATCTCTTCTATCATGTCCTCAGTCTCTGACCATCCCTTCTATTATGTCCTCAGTCTCTGACCATCTCTATGTCATGTCCTCAGTCTCTGACCATCTCTATATCATGTCCTCAGTCTCTGACCATCTCTTCTATCATGTCCTCAGTCTCTGACCATCTCTTCTATCATGTTCTCAGTCTCTGACCATCTCTTCTATCATGTCCTCAGTCTCTGACCATCCCTTCTATTATGTCCTCAGTCTCTGACCATCTCTATGTCATGTCCTCAGTCTCTGACCATCTCTATATCATGTCCTCAGTCTCTGACCATCTCTTCTATCAAGTCCTCAGTCTCTGACCGTCTCTTGTATCTTGTCTCTGCCAGTCTCTATATCATGTCCTCAGTCTCTGACCGTCTCTTGTATCATGTCCTCAGTCTCTGACCGTCTCTCTTGTATCATGTCCTCAGTCTCTGACCATCTCTTCTATCATGTCCTCAGTCTCTGACCATCTCTTCTATCATGTCCTCAGTCTCTGACCATCTCTTCTATCATGTTCTCAGTCTCTGACCATCTCTTCTATCATGTCCTCAGTCTCTGACCATCCCTTCTATTATGTCCTCAGTCTCTGACCATCTCTATGTCATGTCCTCAGTCTCTGACCATCTCTATATCATGTCCTCAGTCTCTGACCATCTCTTCTATCATGTCCTCAGTCTCTGACCATCTCTTCTATCATGTTCTCAGTCTCTGACCATCTCTTCTATCATGTCCTCAGTCTCTGACCATCCCTTCTATTATGTCCTCAGTCTCTGACCATCTCTATGTCATGTCCTCAGTCTCTGACCATCTCTATATCATGTCCTCAGTCTCTGACCATCTCTTCTATCAAGTCCTCAGTCTCTGACCGCCTCTTGTATCATGTCCTCAGTCTCTACTCATCTCTTCTATCATGTCCTCAGTCTCTGACCATCTCTTCTATCATGTCCTCAGTCTCTGACCATCTCGATCATATCCTCAGCCGTCTCGTCTATAATGTCCTCAGTCTCTGACCATCTCTTCTATCATGTCCTCTCCATCATGTCCTAAGTCTCTGACCATGTCTTGTATCATGTCTCTGACCATCTCTATCATATCCTCAGCCGTCTCGTCTATAATGTCCTCAGTCTCTGACCATCTCTTCTATCATGTCCTCCCTATCATGTCCTAAGTCTCTGACCATTTCCTGTATCATGTCTCTGACCGTCCCTATATCATGTCCTCAGTCTCTGACCATCTCTTGTATCATGTCCTCAGTCATCTCTTCTATCATGTCCTCAGTCTCTGACGTCTCTTCTATCATGTCCTCAGTCTCTGACCATCTCTTGTATCATGTCCTCAGCCGTCTCTTCTATCATGTCCTCAGTCTCTGTCCGTCTCTTCTAGTATGTCCTCTATATCATGTCCTCAGTCTCTGTCCGTCTCTTCTATCATGTCCTCAGTCTCTAACCATCTCTATATCATGTCAGTCTCTGACCATCTTTTCTATCATGTTCTCAGTATCTGACCGTCTCTTGTATCATGTCCTCAGTCTCTGACGTCTCTTCTATCATGTCCTCAGTCTCTGACTGTCTCTTCTATCATATCCTTAGTCTCTGACTGTCTCTTCTATCATGTCCTTAGTCTCTGACTGTATCTTCTATCTTGTCCTCACTCTTTGACCGTCTCTTGTATCATGTCCTCAGCCGTCTCTTCTATCATGTCCTCAGTCTCTGACCGTCTCTTGTATCATGTCCTCTATATCATGTCCTCAGTCTCTGACCATCTCTTCTATCATGTCCTCAGTCTCTGACTGCCTCTTGTATCACATCCTCAGTCTCTGACCGTCTCTTCTATTATGTCCTCAGTCTCTGACTGTCTCTTTTATCATGTCCTCAGCGTCTGTCAGTCTCTTGTCTCTTGTATCATGTCCTCAGTCTCTGACCGTCTCTTCTATCATGTCCTCTATATCATGTCCTCAGTCTCTGTCCGTCTCTTCTATCATGTCCTCAGTCTCTAACCATCTCTATATCATGTCAGTCTCTGACCATCTTTTCTATCATGTTCTCGGTATCTGACCGTCTCTTGTATCATGTCCTCAGTCTCTGACGTCTCTTCTATCATGTCCTCAGTCTCTGACTGTCTCTTTTATAATGTCCTTAGTCTCTGACTGTCTCTTCTATCATGTCCTTAGTCTCTGACTGTCTCTTCTATCATGTCCTTAGTCTCTGACTGTCTCTTCTATCATGTCCTCACTCTTTGACCATCTCTTCTATCATGTCCTCAGCCGTCTCTTCTATTATGTCCTCAGTCTCTGACCGTCTCTTGTATCATGTCCTCAGTCTCTGACCATCTCTATCATATCCTCAGCCGTCTCGTCTTTAATGTCCTCAGTCTCTGACCATCTCTTCTATCATGTCCTCTCCATCATGTCCTAAGTCTCTGACCATTTCTTGTATCATGTCTCTGACCGTCTCTATATCATGTCCTCAGTCTCTGACCATCTCTTGTATCATGTCCTCAGCCATCTCTTCTATCATGTCCTTAGTCTTTGACGTCTCTTCTATCATGTCCTCAGTCTCTGACCATCTCTTGTATCATGTCCTCAGCCGTCTCTTCTATCATGTCCTCAGTCTCTGTCCGTCTCTTCTATCATGTCCTCTATATCACGTCCTCAGTCTCTGTCCGTCTCTTCTATCATGTCCTCAGTCTCTAACCATCTCTGACCATCTCTATATCATGTCCTCAGTCTCTGACCATTTCTTCTATCATGTCCTCAGTCTCTGACCGCCTCTTGTATCACGTCCTCAGTCTCTGACCGTCTCTTCTATTATGTCCTCAGTCTCTGACCGTCTCTTCTATCATGTCCTCAGCCTCTGTCAGTCTCTTTTCTCTTGTATCATGTCCTCAGTCTCTGACCGTCTCTTCTATCATGTCCTCAGTCTCTGCTTGTCTCTTCTATCATGTCCTCAGTCTCTGACCATCTATTGTATCATGTCCTCAGTGTCTGACCGTCTCTTGTATCATGTCTCTGCCAGTCTCTATATCATGTCCTCAGTCTCTGACCGTCTCTTGTATCATGTCCTCAGTCTCTGACCATCTCTTCTATCATGTCCTCAGTCTCTGACCATCTCTTCTATCATGCCCTCAGTCTCTGACCGTCTCTTCTATCATGTTCTCAGTCTCTGACCATCTCTTTTATCATGTCCTCAGTCTCTGACCATCCCTTCTATTATGTCCTCAGTCTCTGACCATCTCTATGTCATGTCCTCAGTCTCTGACCATCTCTATATCATGTCCTCAGTCTCTGACCATCTCTTCTATCAAGTCCTCAGTCTCTGACTGCCTCTTGTATCATGTCCTCAGTCTCTGACCGTCTCTTCTATCATGTCCTCAGCCTCTGTCCCTCTCTTGTCTCTTGTATCATGTCCTCAGTCTCTGACCGTCTCTTGTATCATGTCCTCAGTCTCTGCTCGTCTCTTCTATCATGTCCTCAGTCTCTGACCATCTCTTGAATCATGTCCCCAGTCTCTGACCATCTCTATCATATCCTCAGCCGTCTCGTCTATAATGTCCTCAGTCTCTGACCATCTCTTCTATCATGTCCTCTCCATCATGTCCTAAGTCTCTGACCATGTCTTGTATCATGTCTCTGACCATCTCTATCATATCCTCAGCCGTCTCGTCTATAATGTCCTCAGTCTCTGACCATCTCTTCTATCATGTCCTCTCCATCATGTCCTAAGTCTCTGACCATGTCTTGTATCATGTCTCTGACCATCTCTATCATATCCTCAGCCGTCTCGTCTATAATGTCCTAAGTCTCTGACCATTTCCTGTATCATGTCTCTGACCGTCTCTATATCATGTCCTCAGTTTCTGACCATCTCTTCTATCATGTCCTCAGTCTCTGACGTCTCTTCTATCATGTCCTCAGTCTCTGACCATCTCTTGTATCATGTCCTCAGCCGTCTCTTCTATCATGTCCTCAGTCTCTGTCCGTCTCTTCTATCATGTCCTCTATATCATGTCCTCAGTCTGTGTCCGTCTCTTCTATCATGTCCTCAGTCTCTAACCATCTCTATATCATGTCAGTCTCTTACCATCTTTTCTATCATGTTCTCAGTATCTGACCGTCTCTTGTATCATGTCCTCAGTCTCTGACGTCTCTTCTATCATGTCCTCAGTCTCTGACTGTCTCTTCTATCATGTCCTTAGTCTCTGACTGTCTCTTCTATCATGTCCTTAGTCTCTGACTGTCTCTTCTATCATGTCCTCACTCTTTGACCATCTCTTGTATCATGTCCTCAGCCGTCTCTTCTATCATGTCCTCTGTCTCTGACCGTCTCTTGTATCATGTCCTCTATATCATGTCCTCAGTCTCTGACCATCTCTATATCATGTCCTCAGTCTCTGACCATTTCTTCTATCATGTCCTCAGTCTCTGACTGCCTCTTGTATCACATCCTCAGTCTCTGACCGTCTCTTCTATTATGTCCTCAGTCTCTGACCGTCTCTTCTATCATGTCCTCAGCGTCTGTCAGTCTCTTGTATCATGTCCTCAGTCTCTGACCGTCTCTTGTATCATGTCCTCAGTCTCTGCTTGTCTCTTCTATCATGTCCTCAGTCTCTGACCGTCTCTTGTATCATGTCCTCAGTCTCTGACTATCTATTGTATCATGTCCTCAGTGTCTGACCGTCTCTTGTATCATGTCTCTGCCCGTCTCTATATCATGTCCTCAGTCTCTGACCGTCTCTTGTATCATGTCCTCAGTCTCTGACCATCTCTTCTATCATGTCCTCAGTCTCTGACCATCTCTTCTATCATGTCCTCAGTCTCTGACCGTCTCTTCTATCATGTTCTCAGTCTCTGACCATCTCTTCTATCATGTCTCTGCCTGTCTCTATATCATGTACTCAGTCTCTGACCGTCTCTTGTATCATGTCCTCAGTCTCATACCATCTCTTGTATCATGTCCTCTGTCTGCCCGTCTCTTGTATCATGTCCTCAGTCTCTGACCGTCTCTTGTATCATGTCCTCTATATCATGTCCTCAGTCTCTGACCATCCCTTTTATTATGTCCTCAGTCTCTGACCGTCTCTATATCATGTCCTCAGTCTCTGACCATCTCTTCTATCATGTCCTCAGTATCTGACAACCTCTTGTATCATGTCCTCAGTCTCTGACCATCTCTTGTATCATGTCCTCAGCCGTCTCTTCTATCATGTCCTCAGTCTCTGTCCGTCTCTTCTATCATGTCTTCTATATCATGTCCTCAGTCTGTGTCCGTCTCTTCTATCATGTCCTCAGTCTCTAACCATCTCTATATCATTTCAGTCTCTTACCATCTTTTCTATCATGTTCTCAGTATCTGACCGTCTCTTGTATCATGTCCTCAGTCTCTGACGTCTCTTCTATCATGTCCTCAGTCTCTGACTGTCTCTTCTATCATGTCCTTAGTCTCTGACTGTCTCTTCTATCATGTCCTTAGTCTCTGACTGTCTCTTCTATCATGTCCTCACTCTTTGACCATCTCTTGTATCATGTCCTCAGCCGTCTCTTCTATCATGTCCTCTGTCTCTGACCGTCTCTTGTATCATGTCCTCTATATCATGTCCTCAGTCTCTGACCATCTCTATATCATGTCCTCAGTCTCTGACCATTTCTTCTATCATGTCCTCAGTCTCTGACTGCCTCTTGTATCACATCCTCAGTCTCTGACCGTCTCTTCTATTATGTCCTCAGTCTCTGACCATCTCTTCTATCATGTCCTCAGCGTCTGTCAGTCTCTTGTATCATGTCCTCAGTCTCTGACCGTCTCTTGTATCATGTCCTCAGTCTCTGCTTGTCTCTTCTATCATGTCCTCAGTCTCTGACCGTCTCTTGTATCATGTCCTCAGTCTCTGACTATCTATTGTATCATGTCCTCAGTGTCTGACTGTCTCTTGTATCATGTCTCTGCCCGTCTCTATATCATGTCCTCAGTCTCTGACCGTCTCTTGTATCATGTCCTCAGTCTCTGACCATCTCTTCTATCATGTCCTCAGTCTCTGACCATCTCTTCTATCATGTCCTCAGTCTCTGACCATCTCTTCTATCATGTCCTCAGTCTCTGACCGTCTCTTCTATCATGTTCTCAGTCTCTGACCATCTCTTCTATCATGTCTCTGCCTGTCTCTATATCATGTACTCAGTCTCTGACCGTCTCTTGTATCATGTCCTCAGTCTCATACCATCTCTTGTATCATGTCCTCTGTCTGCCCGTCTCTTCTATCATGTCCTCAGTCTCTGACCGTCTCTTGTATCATGTCCTCTATATCATGTCCTCAGTCTCTGACCATCCCTTTTATTATGTCCTCAGTCACTGACCGTCTCTATATCATGTCCTCAGTATCTGACCACCTCTTGTATCATGTCCTCAGTCTCTGACCATCTCTTGTATCATGTCCTCAGTCTCTGACCATCTCTTCTATCATGTCCTCAGTCTCTGACCATCTCTTCTATCATGTCCTTAGCCGTCTCTTCTATCATGTCCTCAGCCGTCTCTTCTATCATGTCCTCAGTCTCTGACCGTCTCTTCTATCATGTCCTCTATATCATGTCCTCAGTCTCTGACCATCTCTTCTATCATGTCCTCAGTCTCTGACCATCCCTTCTATTATGTCCTCAGTCTCTGACCGTCTCTATATCATGTCCTCAGTCTCTGACCATCTCTATATCATGTCCTCAGTCTCTGACCATCTCTTCTATCATGTCCTCAGTATCTGACCACCTCTTGTATCATGTCCTCAGTCTCTGGCCGTCTCTTCTATCATGTCCTCAGTCTCTGACCGTCTCTTCTATCATGTCCTCAGTCTCTGACTATCTTGTATCATGTCCTCAGCCATCTCTTCTATCATGTCCTCAGTCTCTGACCGTCTCCTGTATCATGTCTTCTATATCATGTCCTCAGTCTCTGACCATCTCTTCTATCATGTCCTCAGTCTCTGACCATCTCTTCTATCATGTCCTCAGTCTCTGACCATCTCTTCTATCATGTCCTCAGTCTCTGACCGTCTCTTCTATCATGTCCTCAGTCTCTGACCGTCTCTTCTATCATGTCCTCAGCCTCTGTTTGTCTCTTGTCTCTTGTATCATGTCCTCATTCTCTGACCGTCTCTTTTATCATGTCCTCAGTCTCTGCTCGTCTCTTCTATCATGTTCTCAGTCTCTGACCGTCTCTTGTATCATGTTCTCAGTCTCTGACCATCTCTTCTATCATGTCCTCAGTCTCTGACCGTCTCATGTATCATGTCCTCAGTCTTTGACCATCTCTTGTATCATGTCTCTGCCCGTCTCTATCTCATGTCCTCAGTCTCTGACCGTCTCTTGTATCATGTCCTCAGTCTCTAACCATCTCTTCTATCATGTCCTCAGTCTCTGACCATCTCTTCTATCATGTCTCGGACCGTCTCTTGTATCCTGTCCTCAGTCTCTGACCGTCTCTTCTATCATATCCTCAGTCTCTGACCATCTCTTGTATCATGTTCTTAGCCATCTCTTCTATCATGTCCTCAGCCGTCTCTTCTATAATGTCCTCAGTCTCTGACCGTCTCTTGTATCATGTCCTCTATATCATGTCCTCAGTCTCTGACCATCTCTTCTATCATGTCCTCAGTCTCTGACCGTCTCTTGTATCATGTCCTCAGTCTCTGACCCTCTCTTCTATAATGTCCTCAGTCTCTGACCGTCTCTTCTATCACGTCCTCAGCCTCTGACCGTCTCTTGTATCATGTCCTCAGCCTCTGACCGTCTCTTGTATCATGTCCTCAGTCTCTGACCATCTCTTGTATAATGTCCTTATTCTCTGCTCGTCTATTCTATCATGTCCTCAGTCTCTGACCATCTCTCTATCATGTCCTCTGTCTCTGATTGTCTCTTGTATCATGTCCTCAGTCTCTGACCGTCTCTTGTATCATGTCCCCAGTCTCTGATCATCTCTTCTATCATGTCCTCAGTCTCTGACCGTCTCTTGTATAATGTCCTCAGTCTCTGACCGTCTGTTGTATTATGTCTCTGACTTTCTCTATATCATGTCCTCAGTCTCTGACCATCTCTTCTATCATGTCCTCAGTCTCTGACTGTCTCTTCTATCATGTCCTCAGCCGTCTCTTCTATCATGTCCTCAGTCTCTGACCGTCTCTTCTATCATGTCCTCAGCCTCTGTCTGTCTCTTGTCTCTTGTATCATGTCCTCATTCTCTGACCGTCTCTTTTATCATGTCCTCAGTCTCTGCTCGTCTCTTCTATCATGTTCTCAGTCTCTGACCGTCTCTTGTATCATGTTCTCAGTCTCTGACCATCTCTTCTATCATGTCCTCAGTCTCTGACCGTCTCATGTATCATGTCTCTGACTTTCTCTATATCATGTCCTCAGTCTCTGACCATCTCTTCTATCATGTCCTCAGTCTCTGACTGTCTCTTCTATCATGTCCTCAGCCGTCTCTTCTATCATGTCCTCAGTCTCTGACCGTCTCTTCTATCATGTCCTCAGCCTCTGTCTGTCTCTTGTCTCTTGTATCATGTCCTCATTCTCTGACCGTCTCTTTTATCATGTCCTCAGTCTCTGCTCGTCTCTTCTATCATGTTCTCAGTCTCTGACCGTCTCTTGTATCATGTTCTCAGTCTCTGACCATCTCTTCTATCATGTCCTCAGTCTCTGACCGTCTCATGTATCATGTCCTCAGTCTTTGACCATCTCTTGTATCATGTCTCTGCCTGTCTCTATCTCATGTCCTCAGTCTCTGACCGTCTCTTGTATCATGTCCTCAGTCTCTAACCATCTCTTCTATCATGTCCTCAGTCTCTGACCATCTCTTCTATCATGTCTCGGACCGTCTCTTGTATCCTGTCCTCAGTCTCTGACCGTCTCTTCTATCATGTCCTCAGTCTCTGACCATCTCTTGTATCATGTTCTTAGCCATCTCTTCTATCATGTCCTCAGCCGTCTCTTCTATAATGTCCTCAGTCTCTGACCGTCTCTTGTATCATGTCCTCTATATCATGTCCTCAGTCTCTGACCATCTCTTCTATCATGTCCTCAGTCTCTGACCGTCTCTTGTATCATGTCCTCAGTCTCTGACCCTCTCTTCTATAATGTCCTCAGTCTCTGACCGTCTCTTCTATCACGTCCTCAGCCTCTGACCGTCTCTTGTATCATGTCCTCAGCCTCTGACCGTCTCTTGTATCATGTCCTCAGTCTCTGACCATCTCTTGTATAATGTCCTTATTCTCTGCTCGTCTATTCTATCATGTCCTCAGTCTCTGACCGTCTCTCTATCATGTCCTCTGTCTCTGATTGTCTCTTGTATCATGTCCTCAGTCTCTGACCGTCTCTTGTATCATGTCCCCAGTCTCTGATCATCTCTTCTATCATGTCCTCAGTCTCTGACCGTCTCTTGTATAATGTCCTCAGTCTCTGACCGTCTGTTGTATTATGTCTCTGACTTTCTCTATATCATGTCCTCAGTCTCTGACCATCTCTTCTATCATGTCCTCAGTCTCTGACTGTCTCTTCTATCATGTCCTCAGCCGTCTCTTCTATCATGTCCTCAGTCTCTGACCGTCTCTTCTATAAAGTCCTCTATATCATGTCCTCAGTCTCTGACCATCTCTTCTATCATGTCCTTAGTCTCTGTCCGTTTCTTCTATCATGTCCTCAGTCTCTGCTTGTCTCTTCTATCATATCCTCAGTCTCTGACCATCTCTTCTATCATGTCCTCAGTCTCTGAACATCTCTTGTATCATGTGTTCAGTCTCTGACCATCTCTTGTATCATTGCTTCAGTCTCTGATCGTCTCTTGTATCATGTCCCCAGTCTCTGACCGTCTCTTGTATCATGTCCCCAGTGTCTGACATCTCTTGTATCATGTCCCCAGTCTCTGACCGTCTCTTGTATCATGTCCCCAGTCTCTGCCCATCTCTTCTGTCATGTCCTCAGTCTCTGCCCATCTCTTCTATCATGTCCTCAGTCTCTGCCCATCTCTTCTATCATGTCCTCAGTCTCTGCCCGTCTCCTCTATCATGCCCTCAGTCTCTGACCATCACACTTGGCTAACCATCTGGGGGAGAATCAAGGTTTCTCAAGGGCATTGCACCCAACCCTTATTGTATTGCAGCAAGCAACATCTTGCAAAGGCTTTAATTGACCTTCTTTTGGGAAAAAAAAGGTCAACAGCATCTGGTAAATAGACATCTATATAGGGAGCACTTTGGATGTACAACACATCAGTGAAGGTGGCCTATCTCTAAAGGAAAAAAATGGTTGGCATTCATTCACTGGATTGGACACTTATTTTATTTTATCTTATATTTTTTGATTCGTCACTTCCAGCACAAGTTGTGATTATACTGGTGGACTACATCAACCAGCATATATTGTGGATATATTGTTGGATTTTATATATTTATTTCTTAGCATATGGTGTGCACATATTGTTTTAAAATGTTTCACATGGTTGACATTGTTTCACATTGTTTATACATAGGATACAAACTTATGTGTAATCAACTCACCTAGGATTTTTTCAAGTATAGGTATAATACTAGCGTAATGTTTTAGTATTAGTCACATAATAAGGTTCATTTGGAATTTTACATTCATTTGTATTTATTTTGACACGCTAATTAATTCATTGGTTAGTAATTAATAATTTATTTTATAGCGCCTCCTGTTATATTCATTTTCACATCTCTAGTATCATGTCCACAGTCTCTGACCATCTCTAGTATCATGTCCTCAGTCTCTGACCAGCTCTTTTATCATGTCTGCAGTCTCTGACCATCTCTTTTATCATGTCTGCAGTCTCTGACCATCTCTTGTATCATGTCTGCAGTCTCTGGCCATCTCTTTTATCATGTCTGCAGTCTCTGACCATCTCTTGTATCATGTCTGCAGTCTCTGACCTTCTCTTGTATCATGTCTGCAGTCTCTGACCATCTCTTGTATCATGTCTGCAGTCTCTGACCATCTCTTGTATCATGTCTGCAGTCTCTGACCATCTCTTTTATCATGTCTGCAGTCTCTGGCCATCTTTTCTATCATGTCTGCAGTTTCTGACCTTCTCTTTTATCGTGTCTGCAGTCTCTGACCATCTCTTGTATCATGTCTGCAGTCTCTGGCCATCTCTTTTATCGTGTCTGCAATCTCTGACCATCTCTTTTATCATTGCTGCAGTCTCTGACCATCTTTTCTATCATGTCTGCAGTCTCTGACCATCTATTTTATCATGTCTGCAGTCTCTGACTGTCTCTTGTATCATGTCTGCAGTCTCTGACCATCTCTTGTATCATGTCTGCAGTCCCTGACCATCTCTTATTTTTTATCTGCAGTCTTTGACTATATCCTGCTGTGGGTCTGCTGTCTCTGATAATGAATATTCACTGAATTTTATGTATGGCCCTTAGGTAATGTCAGGGGCCACATTTGAGGCTTCCCATATCAAGAAAGTTGACCACCACTGATGTAAATGTATGGGCATTCCCCAATCTGACTGTGATAGGTCAAGATTGTGTGATACATGTAAGCACCTCTCACCCACATTCATGTACAGCTAAATACATTCCAGGTGTGTAAAAAAAAAGAAGAAAAGTCTTTCATTTGGGCCAAAAGTCCCTTCCTGCAGATTCCTGTGGACACTGGAACGTGGGATCTCAGGGATTACCATCAGCAGCACATGGCAGGCGCACCTCCATGCCGTTATAACTCTCAATACGCATTGAGTGGTTTCCTGCAGTTACAGACAGATGTCTGCCCCTCAATTCAATCTCTCTGGGTGTGGAGTGTGGGGGGGGGGGAGTTTGTAGGGGGGGTGATTTCTGTGGCTAACCCCATTTAACCAGTAGATGTGCTGATACCTGCATATAGATGTGTACAGCAGCAGAGAGGCGGGGCTCTTTTCAGCCTGTCATTCCGTTAGAAAGTTCATTCACATGGGTGTTCCATGCATCTATCTGCAGGCTGTCCCTTTCATGTCTACTGGGATGCAGCAGCTGCACAGACACAGCCGCTGGTCCCAATATGACAGCTGTGCCGGTATGGGTGTATGTCCTTGAACGCAAACACCTGTGCATCCAATGAGGTCAAAGACAGGAGAGGTAAGTATGAATGAGGCCATACAGCAGGGGTCAACAAACTTTCTAAACAAAGAGTCAAGTTATTATCTTTTAGACTGTGGCTAGTAGTAACAGAAATTGTCCTAATGTTGGTAGAAATGCCCCATCATTAGTGTCAGACGGAGGAAGAGTGCCCCACCATTAGTGTCAGACAGAGGAATAGTGCCCCATCATTAGTGTCAGAGAGAGTAAGAGTGTAACATCATTAGTGTCAGAGAGAGGAAAAGTGCCCCATCATTGGTGTCAGAGGGAGGAATAGTGCCCCATCATTGGTGTCAGAGGGAGGAAGAGTGCCCCATCATTGGTGTCAGAGGGAGGAATAGTGCCCCATCATTGGTGTCAGAGGGAGGAATAGTGCCCCATCATTGGTGTCAGAGGGAAGAATAGTGCCCTATCAGTGTCAGTGAGAGGAATCATTCCCCATCATTGGTGTCAGTAAGAGCAACTGTGCCCTATCATTGGTGTCAGTGGGAGAAAAAGTGCCACATTGTTGGTGTCAGTGAGAGAAATAGTGCCCCATCATTGGTGTCAGTGAGAGGAACCATGTCCTACTGTTGCTGTCAGTGGAAGGAATGGTGCCCCATCGTTAGTGTCAGTGAGAGGAACCGTGCCCTATTGCTGGTGACAGTGGGAGGAATAGTGCCCCATCATTGGTGTCAGTGAGAGAAACTGTGCCCTATCATTGGTGTCAGTGGGAAAAATAGTGTCCCATCATTGGTGTCAGTGAGAGGAATAGCATCCCGTTGTTGGTGTCAATGAAAGGAACCATGCCCTATTGGTGTCAGTGGGAGGAATAGTGCCCCATCATTGGTGTCAGAAAGATGAATAGTGCCCCATTGTTTGTGTCAGTGGGAGGAATAGTGCCCCATCATCAGTGTCAGTGGAAGGAATAGTGCCCCATCATCGGTGTCAGTGGGAGGAATTGCACCCAATCGTTGGTGTCAGTGGGAGGAATAGTGCCCCATTGGTGTCAGTGGGAGAATAGTGCCCCATTGTTGGTGTTAGTGTGAGGAATAGTGCCCATTGTTGGTGTCAGTGGGAGAATAGTGCCCCATTGTTGGTGTCAGTGGGAAGAATAGTGCCCCATTGTTGTTGTCAGTAGGAGAATAGTGCCCCATTGTTGGTGTCAGTGGGAGGAATAGTGCCCCATTGTTAGTGTCAGTGGGAGAATAGTGCCCCATTGTTGGTGTCAGTGGGAGGAATAGTGCCCCATTGTTAGTGTCAGTGAGAGAATAATGCCCCATTGTTGGTGTCAGTGGAGAATAGTGCTGCATTGTTGGTGTCAGTGGGAGAATAGTGCTCCAAGGGCCTGATAAAAGCCGTTTGGAGTGTGGAGACCACTGTAATACAAGCTGAGCCATCATCGCTGATCGCAATATCTGGGATTCCTGCTGCAGGAACCTATAGCATGCCGCTTTTTGCCCTCCTATAAAAACTTCAGTGCAATGCAATAAGAACACATCAGTACATTGTGTGCTGACTTAGGTATAACTATGGTGAAGCAAGACCTGTACCCTGAGAAATATGGATGCTGCAAAAGCATTGCCTCTCTCCGGCTTCATTACTTTTCTGCAGAGTGGAAAAAGCTGGCCTGAAAGTGCTTCTTATTCAGTAATGAAATGGATTAAACAACAAAAATCTCATCCAGGATGCAAAAGTAGTTTACCATTGTATTGCTTCAATAATAACAGATCACAGGCTCATTTCACAAAGCTAACACACCCGGATAAGGATACTTATTTTAAAAAGTGAGTTATTTTCATTTAAAGTGGAACTTCAGTCATTTTTTCATCTTTCCATCTATTAAATTTTCTGCCCTTGTTGTTTTAACTTTGGATAGTAAAACATTTATTTTTCTGCCAATAAATACCTTATACAGCCCACTTCCTGTTTCTTGTCTGGTCATTAGCCTCAGCTTATGACATCATGCACAGCTATCTCTCTTTTACTCTTGCGAGAGTTTGCCAGGAAGGGGGTGGGGGATGAACCATAAAAGGGCCAATGAGAGCTGCAGAGCTGGAGGTGTGCCTCTTGTAAATCCAGGAAGTACACAGGCAGCAGCTTCACTGCCCACAGTTAAAATTATTGCAGCCAGACTCAGTGGAGTACAGAATCACAGTATATATTAATTAACAAGCAAAGTGGTTGGAGGGAAGCTTCAGAATGGAAAAGATGTTTTTATTACAAATTATATGAGCAGACTACAGTTCCTCCAAGTCCAATGAGATTTTAAAATTGCAGTCACGTGGCTAAAAAAAAATGACTTGCCTTAGGCTTATATAAAGCTTTGAGAATTAAAGTGGAACTAAACCTTCCTCTCCTTTTTAGCCAAGGAAGCTGCCATCTTAGCCTCTGTTTGATCTGCAGCTGCCATGGTGCTGCACCTGTGATCAGCTATGACACCAGCCATTTGGTGGTTTTACAGTTTGGTTAAGAGCACAAGCAACTGTGACAGTTAGCAATCCCGGCATGTTGGGAATGTAGTGTAACAGTTTAAAAAAAAAAAAAAAACATTAAATGGATGGGTTTAGTTCCACTTTAAATGAATTAATCTCTTCTGGACTTACCCCACGCATATACTGCGGCAGGGCGGTCTTCCTGGATGAAATCACATACCTGTATGTGACTTTTAGTTCCAAGTATGAGGCACGTATGTGTGCCGCCGGCGACCCACTCCCGGTGTGATTGGAGGACCCGATGTTCGCCGGCACTCCTTGATCGTTCCCCAGAGAGGCAGAACAGCGATCTGCCTATGTAAACAAGGCAGATCACCATTCTGTGAGAGGGGACGACAGAGATCTTGTTTATCTGCTAATCAGGAACACGGATCTCTGTCTACCCCCAGTCAGAGCAATCCCCACAGTTAGAAAGCACTCCCAGGGGACACATTTAACCTAGGGTTGCCACCTGTCCAGAATTCACCCGGACAGTTTGGGTTTGGAATCATGCGTCTGGGTTTCAAACTGCCTGAAACCCGGGCACATTATTTAGACTGGACTATGGCTTCCCAGCAGGGTTGCTGGCTGCAGTTGTCTAAGCTGAGAGTGTCTGCTACTCTTTCTGTCTAAAGCCAGCATTAACAGACCCCGCCCCCTTCAAACACACACACAGATTGGGGAGGAGAGAGGGCTCAATCTGCACCTCTTCCCCCTCACCCCTACTCCTCTATGGCTGCCCACATTCCACATTTCCAGCCCCAAGTTTCCTTTTCTGAGCCACAGTGCCAGGGATCGAAGTCCAGCAGTCTCAGATACATCTGGATGATAGGTGCTGACTGCCAAGGGGTGAGTGAGCTCACCATCCATCCCTGTCTGTGACTGAAGTCTCTCCTCTTCTCTCTCCCACCTCTGAGTAAGTACACTAAGGAAAATCAGAGTTCTCAGAGCACCCCTTACATCAGAGTTCCCCTTTACACCAGAGGCTGCAGTGCTCCCCCTTACATCAGAGTCTTCTCCGTACATCTGAGTTCTCAGTGTTCCCCCTTAAATCATTGTTCCCAGAGCATCCTTTATATTAGAGTACCCAGAGTTCTCCCTTACATCAAAGGCTGCAGAGTCTCCCCTTACAGTGAAAGGGAACTCTGCGAGTTCAGATGTAAAAGGGGAACTCTGTGGTCTCTGATGTAAAGGGGACTCTTGTTATTAACTTCATATGATTAGAAATGTTGTTTAATAGCAAAATATATGTATAGTTTATACTAGAGCTGCACAATTAATCGTCAGGAATCGTTATCCTGATCTTAACTAAAGTGTTTCACAATTCTTTCTATGCAGAGAATTCTCTCTGCTCTTCTGAAGCCACAGCAGTCAAAAGAAAGGAAGAGAAAAAACTGGGAAGTCTGCCAAGAATCAAAACATTCTTTATCAGATGAACTTAAGTATAAACATTGTAACAATTTATCAATGGAAAAGACTTCCTGTGTAAGTGAAAAAAGTTTAACCACTTAAACACTAACCTTTTTCTAACATTTGTTGGTTTCAAGTTAAAATCATTTTTTTTTTGCTAGGAAATTACTTAGAACCAAAAACATTATATATTTTTTAGAAGACACCCTAGAGAATAAAATGGTGGTTGTTGCAATATTTTATGTCATATTGTATTTGCGCCGCGGTCTTTCAAATGCAATTGTTTTGGAAAAAAAGTCTTTAATGAATTAAAAAAAAAAAAAAAACGAACCTGTAAAGTTAGCCCATTTTTTTTTTTTTGTATAATGTGAAAGATTTTACATCGTGAGAATCGTGATCTTTTCATTTTAAGGAAAAAAATCGTGATTTGTCCAGAATCGTGCAGCTCTAGTTTATACTATAGAAAAAAATGCTGTGTGCCCGCAAAAGTGTTCGGGTTTGACTTGAAGAAAAGGTAGCAACCCTAATTTAACCCTTTGACCACCCCTGATGTTAACCTCACCCCTGCCAGTGTCATTAGTACAGTGACAGTGCATTTCTTTTAGCACTGATAACTGTATTGGTGTCACTGATCCCCAAAAAGTGTCACTCAGTGTCCGATTTGTCCACAGCTATGTTGCTGTCCTGCTAAAAATCGCTGATCACCACCATTACTAGCTAAAAATGTAAAAAAAAAAAAATTCCATAAAGATATACCATAGTTTGTAGACGCCATAACTTTTGCACAAACCAATCAATATACACTTATTGGTACTTTTTTTTTTTAAAACCAAAAATATGTAGCAGAATACATACTGACCTCAATTGATGAAGACATTTTTTTTTTTTTTTAATTGGAGGTTTTTTTTTTGTTTTGTTTGGCAGAAAGTAAAAAATATTGTTTAGTTTTCAAAATTGTCAGATTTTTTTGTTTATAATGCAAATAATAAAATCTGCAGAGGTAATCAAATACCACCAAAAGAAAGCTCTGTTTGTGGGGGGAAAAAAACCCACCAATTTTATTTGGGTAAATCATCGCATGCCCGCGCAATTGTCAGTTAAATAAACGCAGTGCCGTATAACAAAAAATGGCCTGGTCATGAAGAGGGTAAAACTTTCCGGGGCTGAAGAGGTTAAACAACAAGAATCCCATCCAAGATTGCAAAAGTAGTTTTACTGTGCATTGCTTTGATACAAACAGGTTATTGGCTCAATTCACAAAACTAATACCCAGGAGAAGAATTCTTATTTTCAAAAAAAGTGACAGTTATTTTCAGTTTAGTCCAATGAGATTTTAAAATTACAGTCATTTGGCTATAAATAATCTTCCTTAGGCTTGTGTAAAGCTTTAAGAATTATTCCCTATGAGAATTCCACTCAGTTTTCACATTTATAACACAATCGTTCAGATTTTAACCACTTCCATACCGGACACTTTTACCCCTTTCTTGCCCAGGCCAATTACCAGCTGTCACATTTTGAATGACAATTGCGCGGTCGTGTAACACTGTACAATAAGACATTTATATATTTATTTTTTTTTCACACAAATGGAGCTTCCTTGTGGTGGTATTTAACCACTTCAGTAACAGGCACTTAGACACCTTCCTGCCCAAGCCAATATTCAGCTTTCAGCACTGTAGCAATTTGAATGACAATTGCGCGGTCATACAACACTGTACCCAAACAATTTTTTTATCATTTTGTTCCCACAAATAGAGCTTTCTTTTGGTGGTATTTGATCACCTCTGCGTTTTTATTTTTTGCGCAACAAATAAAAAAAAGACCAAAAATTTGGGGAAAAAAACAAGTTTTTCTTTGTTTCTGTTAATTTTTTTGTAAATAAGTACGTTTTCTTCTTCAATGATGGGCACTGATATGGCTGCACTGATGAACACTGATAAGGTGGCACTGATGATGAGGTGGCACAGATAATGGGCACTGATAGGCGGTACTGATAGGTGGCACTGATAGGCACTGGTATGCAGCACTGATGGGCACTCATAGGTGGCACTGATGGGCACTCGTAGGCGGCACTGATGGGCACTCCTAGGCGGCACTGATGGGTACTTATGGGTGGCACTGATAGGTGGCAATGATGGGCACGGATGGACACTGATGGGTGGCACTGATGACACTGATTGGTGACACTGATGGGTGACATTGCTGGGCATCACTGATATCAAATGTTATATAATGGTGCCAGTCAGTGCCCATTTGTGGGCACTGATTGACACAGATTGGGCATAATTTGCACATGTGGATGGCCATGGGGTACATACCTGGCCATCTACATGTTGCCCCCTTTCCTGGTGGTCCTGGCGGCTTCCCTGGTGATCTTGTGTGGGCATCCGAGGGGGGGCTGCACTGATAAACAATCAGCACAGACTCCCCCTGTCAGGAGAGCCACCGATCGGCTCTCCTCTACTCGGGTCTGTCAGACGCTAGTGAGGAAAAGCCAATCAGCGGCTTTTCCTGTTGAAATTGTGATCAGCCATGATTGGACATGGCTAATCACGTGGTAAAGAGCATCCGTCGTAGGCTCTTTACCAATATCGGTGTAGCGGTTTGTCAGTCTGACACACCGCACCATCGATCGCCGCGATGCATGCCCCCATGGGCGTGCGACGGCTCTTATCCTGAAGGACATCATACGATGCCCAGTCAGGATAACTAAACCACCGCCCAGCCATCATTTTGGAATAGGCTGGGCGGGAAGTGGTTAATCACCACTGGGTGTTTTAATTTTGTTAAATAAACGAAAAACGGTCCTGTTATAAAATTTAGCAAATGAACCTTTCTTCATAAATTTAGGCCAAAATGTATTCTGCTACATTTCTTTGGTGAAAATAACCAAAATCAGTGTTTATTAGTTAGTCTGTAAGAAAGAGTCCACAAACTATGGGATATACAATGGGGAAGTCATTATTTGAACCCCTGCAGTTTTTGTAAGTTTTCCCACTTACAAAGCAATGAAGGGTCTATAATTTTTTATCATAGGTGTATTTTAAATGATAGAGACAGAATATTACCAAAAATCCAGAAAAAACACATGATACAAATGTTCTAAATTGAGTTGCAGTTCAGTGAGTAAAATAAGTATTTGATTCCCTACCACCCAACAATAATTCTGGCTCCCACAGACTGGCTACATTAGATTGGATGGTACACAGATTGGTCCTATCAATTTAAGATGTTCCTAACAACAACTTGTTATGTGTATAAAAGACACCTGTTCACAGAATCTCTTTCTTCCATTCACACCTCACCATCACAGATAAGACCAAAGAGCTGTCAAAGGACATCAGAGACAAGATTGTAGACCTGCACAAGGCTGGAATGTGCTACAAGACCATCAGCAAGAAGCTTGGTGTGAAGGGGACAACTGTTTGAGCGATTATTCGCAAATAGAAGAAATACAAAATACCATCAATCGCCCTCAGTCTGGAGCTCCATGCAAGTTTTCACCTAATGGGGTAAAGATGATCATGAGAAAAGTGAGGGATCAGTCCAGAACTACACGGGAGGAACTTGTGAATGATGTGAAAGCAGTTGGGACCACAGTCACCAAACAAACCATTGGTAACGCAATACCCCTCCATGGATTGAATTCCTGTAGCACCTGCAAGGTCCCCCTTTCTCAAGAAGGCATATGTACAGGCCCATCTGAAGTTTGCCAATGAACATCTAAATAATTCAGAGATTGGGAGAAAGTGCTGTGGTCAGATGAGATGAAAATTGAGCTATTTGACATTAACTTGACTCGCCATGTTTGGAGGAAGAAATAGTTGTTGGTATATCTAAAGGAGAATAATTGGCACCCCCACACATCCGCTAACACACACGTGTTTGTGTGCACCAAACTGCATGGTGTTGCAGCTCTATATGGTTCAGTGTGTTGGGATTTTAGAAAAGGGTCAGGGACTTCTTTTCTGCATTTTCCACACACAGGGCAGCCTATTGAAATCGATGGGTTGCAATAAATGCGATGCCCAGGAATGCGTGGAAACAGTTAGAGCACCTGTGGTGGGAACCTAGCCTGAAGTTAGTTCACTACTTTACGTTTAATTCAGAGTAGCTGTAAGCTACTGTATTTTTCGCTCCATGAGACACACTTTTTTCCTCCCAAAAAATGGGGGGAGATGTCTCTGTGTCTTATGGAGCGAAAACTGACCAGCCTCCCACCCGTCGCCACCGCCATGTTACAATACCGGGCTGGCGAGTGCCGAGTGATCTCCCGCTGGGCCTGTCACTCGGAGAAGACTGAAGAAAGAGCAGCCCGAGCGCCCAAATGGATTTCATGACACAGGTCAGGCTGCATTTCATGGCACAGATCAGGCTGCATGTCATGGTACAGGTCAGGCTGCATTTCATGGCACAGATCAGGCTGCATGTCACGGCACAGGTCAGACTGCATTTCATGACACAGATCAGGCTGCATTTCATGACACAGATCAGGCTGCATGTCATGGCACAGGTCAGGCTGCATTTCATGGCACAGATCAGGCTGCATTTCATGACACAGATCAGGCTGCATTTCATGGCACAGATCAGGCTGCATTTCATGACACAGATCAGGCTGCATGTCATGGCACAGGTCAGGCTGCATTTCATGGCACAGATCAGGCTGCATTTCATGGCACAGATCAGGCTGCATTTCATGACACAGATCAGGCTGCATGTCACGGCACAGGTCAGGCTGCATTTCATGGCACAGATCACACTGCATGTCATGGCACAGGTCAGGCTGCATGTCATGACACAGGTCAGGCTGCATTTCATGGCACAGATCAGGCTGCATTTCATGACACAGATCAGGCTGCATGTCACGGCACAGGTCAGGCTGCATTTCATGGCACAGATCACACTGCATGTCATGGCACAGGTCAGGCTGCATGTCATGACACAGGTCAGGCTGCATGTCATGAAACAGGTCAGGCTGCATTTCATGGCACAGGTCAGGCTGCATTTTTTGGCACCGGTCAGGCTGCATTTTATTGGCACCGGTCAGGCTGCATTTCATGACACAGATCAGGCTGCATTTTGTGACACAGATCAGGCTGCATGTCATGGTACAGGTCAGGCTGCATGTCATGGCACAGGTCAGGCTGCATTTCATGACACAGATCAGGCTGCATGTCATGGCACAGGTCAGGCTGCATTTCATGACACAAATCAGGCTGCATTTCATGGCACAGATCAGGCTGCATGTCATAGCACAAGTCAGACTGCATTTCATGGCAAAGATCAGGCTGCATGTCATGGCACAGATCACACTGCATGTCATGGCACAGGTCAGGCTGCATGTCATGACACAGGTCAGGCTGCATTTCATGGCACAGGTCAGGCTGCATTTTATTGGCACAGGTAAGGCTACATTTAATTGGCAGTGGTAAGGCTGCATTTAATTGGCACTAGTAAGGCTGTATTTAATTGCCACTGGTCAGGCTGCATTTCATGGGCACTAGTAAATATTTTAGTACACCATTAGGTTAAGAATATTTTTTTCTTGTTTTCCTCCTCTAAAACCAAGGTGCGTCTTATGGTCAGGTGCGTCTTATGGAGCGAAAAATATGGTAAGTACACCCAGGCCTTGGATGTAGACCTACCAGAGCAAACAGATGCTGCGGCCTCCATTACCTTCAATGCAGCATGAAAGAATCGCTTCACTGACTACTTGTCTGTTTGGAGGCATTCAGCTCCTCTTTTCCTCTCCTTTACAGACAAAGGCTTTGAAAAATCTTTCTCTAACAGAATATACAAGGTCTGATATTTGACAAGCATAACATGTGAAATCTGTACTCTGTAATTAAATCAAAATAAAGACAGCAGGCTCCACGGTAGTAATTTAATGTCTATATTTGCAGGCAGTCATTACTCTACGCTATTTACATTGCTTACATTTGCTTTTTGCAGTGAGGATTAGAAATCATTTTGGGTTTGAGTGACTAGAGTACATATACATAGCTCCCAACTGCCTCTGATTTTGAGGGACGGTCCCTGATTTGGAAAAAAGTCCCTCTGTCCCTCTTTCCTCCTCATTTGTCCCTCATTTGGGCCTGATCTATAAAGTTGTTAGGGATGGTCCGGATGTGTTCGGCGTGAACATTGGGTGCTCATTTGTTTGCAGAACAAATTAACATATGGGGCGTTCGCGACAAATTTGAGCACCACAGAGCACCCTATAATGCGCTGCGAGATCAAAGTGCATTGACGGCTGCTAATTGGCCAAAGCATGCACCTGACCTGCATGCCTTGGCCAATCACAGCACGATCTTCTGTGAGAGCCATAAATGGCAGGATGCCTTTGGCCAATCATAGCTCAGGGGCTAAGTCCATGCACCACACACATACTATACACCGCCTGAAGTGTATTATATACTGCACACACTGTATTATATAGAGTGTACACTGCCTGCACTGTATTATATACTGTACACCGCATGCACTGTATTATATACTGTACACCGACTGAAGCGTATTATTTACTGTGTACACCACTCGCACTGTATTAGATACTGTACACCGACTGAACTATATTATATACGGTACACCGCCTGAAGTGTATTTTATACTGCACACATTGTTTTATATACTGCGTACATCACCTGCACTGTATTATGTACTGTAAACCGCCTGCACTGTATTAGATACTGTACAACGACTGCACTGTATTATATACTGTACACTGCCTGAAGTGTATTATATACTGTACACACTGTATTATATACTACACACCGCCTGAAGTGTATTATATACTGTACACTGTGGAGGCCATATGTACCAGCGGAGGAATGTGATGGCTGGAGAAGCTGCTATATTATTCTTATGCTGTTTGTGACCCTCTGGATCGGGGGTCAGAATCTTCTAGTAAGGAGCCAATCTTCACATAGTTGATGGTGGATTTTAGACGGCTCACAATTTGTGAAGATATTTGTGGATGGACTTGTATGTCATCTTTTTTCACCTATTTTCACATATGGGTGCATACGTTTTGCTGGACTTTATTCTGTGGGACTCATTTTTCAATTTTTATTTTTAATTTATTAATTTGAGATTGATTTTCATTAATCTATATAATACCCTAATTTTTCACTTGCACATTTATTTTGTTCACGATTTATTTAGCACACGTGAATTACTGGATACTTAATTTGTGCTCATTTTGGTTTTGATGTATATTTCAATAACCTGGGATTTGATTTTACAGGTTTTGTATTAGACACCAATACATTAATTTTGTTTTTATATTAAGGGTGTCTAAGAGTGGTGTGACCACTGACTGTATTTGTGTGCCTGAGAGAAGAGAGGAGGAAAGGGAGGAGGAGGCACAACTCCAAAGAGGCAGTATGTCCTCCAGGGGCCAGCTTAAAGCGGTTCTTCACCCTAAAGGGGAAGTTCCGCTAATCTGATCCCTCCCAACCTCCGGTGCCACAATCGGCACTTTTCAGGGGGGAGGGGGGTGCAGTTACCTGGATAATCCAGGTATCTGCACCCACTTCCGGGCAGACCGCCGCAGACCCCCGCAGACGCCCCCCCCCCCCCCCCCGTTGTGTTCTGGGAAACACACAGTTTCCAGGACACAGCGGGGAACCAGAAGAGATGCGCAGCGCGACTCACGCATGCGCAGTAGGGAACCGGGCAGTGAAGCCACAATGCTTCACTTCCCGATTCCCTGACAAGGGATGGCGGTGGGGGCAGCAGCGAGACGAGCTATCGCTCGTCATCTGCCGCCGACATCGCTGGACCCTGGGACAGGTAAGTGTGATTTTATTAAAAGTCAGTAGCTGGAATATTAGTAGCTGCTGGCTTTTAATATTTTTTTTTTAGGTGCAGAACCACTTTAAGTGGAGCCACTCTATTGAATCACACCACAGAGCTCCACAGGTGCAGGGCGCTGCTGACTCCCTGCTGACTTCCAAAAGTTCATTGGTGTTGGCTTCTTTCCTCATGTGCAGTAGATCGTACCATTGCTGTTTGCAATCTATGTCTGAAGCGGATCAAGCGTGGCCAGATCAGAAACCGCTTGGGCACCACATGCTTGACAAGACATATGATCACCTGGATGGACCACTGGCCAGAACTTGCTCAATATGCAATTGAGCTACTGGCCTATCCTGTATCCAGCATGCTTTCTGAACGGACATTCAGTGTTGCTGGAGGGTTTGTAATGGATCAAATGCCGCATACCTACGACTGGACTTTCCAGCAGAAAAGGTCCGACAGACTTTCGACAGAGTTACGATGAACTTCCGAACGAACAGACTTGCCCACACACGGACGGACTAAAGTCCGTTCAAAAGTCTGTTTGTTTTGAACATGATGACGTATGACGGGACTAGAAAAGGAACTTCAATAGCCAGTAGCCAATAGCTGCCCTTGCGTCGTATTTGGTCCGTCGAACCAGCATACAGACAAACGGTTTTCCCGATAGGAATTGAGTCCGTCGGACAGATTTGAAACATGACCTATTTCTAGGTCCGTCTGAATTTTTTTAAAGAAAAATGATCAGACTATCCCACACACAATAGGACTATCCGACGGAATCATTCCGTCTGACCTATTCTGCCGGAAAGTCCGGTCATGTGTGCGCGGCAAAAGAGTGCGCCTGTCCACAGACTCCATTAATAGGTTCACATTTATAAAAGTGAATCAGTAGTGAATCAGCAGCTATCAAGCCCCTGATGTTGATGGAACTGATTGAATTTGCTACAGATCAGTGATCCCTTGAAGACTGCCTATCATGCCTAGCCTATTCTTCCTGAATCCTAATGATGCTAGCTTCCAACAATATTTTTGTTTCGGGCACCACCACAACCACCACTCAAGGCACAATTATTCTGCCCCTGTTTAAAAGGGGCATGTAATTTGAAATGTTTGACTTAATTTTTAACAGCAGGACCCATTCCTACACCCAACAAGAGTAACTGTGAGGGGTTACAGTGCTCTGGCACCACCAACACCCAAGGCCCAATTTTTCTGCACCTGTTTGACTGGGGCATGTCATTTCAATTATTGAACAAATTTTTCACAGCAGAGCCCGTGGTTAGGAGTGGTTACGGTGTTCTGGCCTTAAAGTGGTTGTAAACCCTCCTGGAAAAAAAAAAACACATTGCAAGATAAAGGCATAATGAGCTAGTATGCAAAGCATACCTTGGTTGTAACAAGGGGTTATTTGAGTTAATGTTGCCTTTCTATCATCTGAAACCAGTCTGCCCATTCTCCTCTGACCTCACAAAAAGGCATTTTCCTCCACACAACTCCTGCTCACTGGATATTTTCTCTTTTTCGGACCATTCTCTGTAAATCCTAGAGATGATCGTGTGTGAAAATCCCCGATGATCAGCAGTTTTTGAAATACTCAGACCAGCCTATCTGGCATCAAGAACCACGCAACGTTCAAAGTCACTTCCCCATTCTGCTGCTCGGTTTGAACTTCAGCAAGTGTTCTTGACCGTGTCTAGATGCCTAAATGCATTGAGTTGCTGCCATGTGATTGGCTGATTAGCAATTAGTGTTACCAAGCAATTGAACAGATGTACCTAATAAGTGGCCAGTGATCGTATATGCAAATGTATGCCAAAAATTGGTACAGTGCATCTAATTTACCATTTACTATATGGCAAAAGCAGACAAACGCTGACCATACACTTAGTCCTGGGACAAGGTCCTCTAGTGCCCAGAGTAATGATAGGGACTGCACCCACCCCCACTTCCCCCCGTACCCCCCAACAAACACAACTTTCCCCAGTACCCTCCTCCCCACAAATTCTCCCATCTATCAGGCACTTCAAGGGGAAGGGGACAGCACAAATAACATCGCACACCAAAATGTTTTTGGTATGCACTGAAGTAGCACAAGTGTTTGTAGTACACTCCAGCAAACTGAAAAGCTTAAAGTGGTTGTAAACCCTTACAGACCACTTTGACCTACAGGTGAGCCTAGATTAAGGCTTACCTGTAGGTCCAAGAAATATCTCTTAAACCTACACGGTTTAGGAGATATTTGCAAATAACAGGCACTGCTGTCTACGCACTAAGCATGCCGCTGCTAACAGCAATCAGGGGTGATGTCATTATGGCTCCGGCCTATCACAGCACCGTAGCGGTAATACCCGGAAGTCACTCCGGGTATCATGGCGGCATCGGAGGAGGACAACGAGGGTCACTTCGGAGGCTTCCATCTCAGGTAAGTTATTCATAATGAGCTAGTATGCTATGCATACTAGCTCATTAAGCCTTTGCCCTGTCTATTTTTATTTTTATTAAGGCTTTACTTCCTCTTTAAGATCAGTGCACTAATATTGTACTAACAGTGGCAAAGACACAAAATGCCCCTGGGTTGGTGGTGTCACTGAAAAGAAAGAAATGTCCCTGCATCAGGAGTGTCACTGAAATTAAAAAAGGTCCCTAAATTGGTGGTGTCACTGAATGTTTAAAGATGTCTCTGAGTTAGTAGTGTCACCTAGAAGAAAAAATGCCCCTGAGTTAGTGGTATCACTAAGGGAAAAAAGTGACCCTGCCTTGGTGGTGTCTCAGAGAAAAAATGTCTCTGAGTCTGTGATCTCAGTAGGAGGAACAAATCTCCTTGCGTCTGTCATGTCACTGGTGGGAAAAAAGTCCCTGTCGTGATGGTGTCACTGAGAAGAAAAAATGACTTTGTGTTGGTGTCACTGAAAGGAAAAGATGTCCCTGTGGTAGTGATGTCACTGGAACAAACATCACTACAAAGCTCCTCCCCCGCTCCCACCCCAGTACTACAAAGCTCATCACTAGGGATAAGCACAGACATGTTAGACAACAGCCAACATACACATAATGCCCATCTAGCAACTAATATCTGATGGTGATTTAATCAACCTGCGCTAATTAACTAGTCACCTAAACAAACCTAGGTGACCAGTCCGTACTTTGATTAATCAGGGATCCCACTTATTCAGACTTTCCGGCACCAGTTTACAATTTGTGGGATAAACGCATACAATGTTCCAACAGTCTGCAAAGGTGGAATTCATTTATCTTTATAGATCTCTTAAAGATTATGGTTGCTTAATATTTCTGTCCCAAGTGAAGGAGTCTCTCCAACTATGTCTGCAAGAGGGCCACCATATACCCTCTGGCCATTAACCTGTACCAGATGAATATTACACCTCCTCATTCACTCCAGAAGGGAAGCTTTATGGTCCTTATTCAGAGAAGTAATCCAAGCCTCGCTCTCAGGGTCCATTAAATGGTTGTCCATCATTAGAAAATGATCTGCTCTTCATGGGCCATATTCAGTGGGTAGGAGGCTTGCCCCTAATCTTCTCCAAAAGCCCCTGTCCTGGTTGGGTCTGTCGCAACCACTGTCAGTTTTTTTGCCATCTGTGCCCCATCAGGGAGATTTCCTTCCCTTTTCCATAGCCAAACAGGAAATGAGAGGAAATCCCTCCAATGTCACCAGATCACCAGAACTACTGTCCTCATTTCTCTCCAATTCCTGTTCCGGTGGCTATACAAAATGTGAGATTTTCTTTCACTTTCACTGATAACAGTGACCAGGACAAATAGAAAGGTTGAATCTCCCCAACAGAGGCGTAGGCAACTATAAAAACCTGACAGGTGTTCTAATCCCTCTCCAATTTACCCAAAACCAACAAAAAGTTTCCCTTCAATTATACTTGAGGCTATGTTCACACTTTGTGCGCGTCGGGAAGGCGTGCAAATTTGTGCAATTTCCTGACACAGACAGAAGCATGCCGCACTTTAGCACGTGGTGCCTTTCATTCATAATGGTATATGTTAATGTGTGCATTTTCACATACACTAAAATGTAAGGCGCAACAACACCATGTGGTCTAATGCAGTGCAATTTTGTTAAGGCCCTCAGAGACTTCCTTTGCACGTTTCTCACGCATAGAGCAGCCCGTTAAAATGAATGGACTGCTCTACACATGATGTGCGGAAACATGCAGAAAACTTGCAGAAACAGATGCATGCTGCATTGCACCTGCATGGTGTGAACAGAGCCTAAGCCCTTGTACACACGGTCGGAGATTCTGTCGGAATGTTTCCTATCGGAGCGTTTTGTCGGATATTCCGACTGTGTGTGGTCTGCATCGGACTGTTTCCGTCTGAATATCCGACGGACCAATTTTTCCAACTTGCCGGTAAAATTTTCCAACAAAATGCTCCGATCGGACATACTCCGATCATGTGTAGCCTACTCCGACGGACAAAGTGCCACGCATGCTCAGATCAAATTCCTAGACCAAAGCTATTGGCTACTAGCCTGAACCTAGTCCTGTCGTAACGAAATAACATCATCACGTTATGTACAATCGGATTTTCCGACAACTTAGTCCAACCGTGTGTATGCAACATCACTTACGGACCTCTTCCGGAATTAATCCGTCGGAATTACTCCGACGGATTTGGTTGTCGGAATCTCCGACCATGTGTACAAGGGCTAAAGCTGGTCACCCGGGACATTTCTCATTACAAAATAAAGAAGACATAGCCAACACCTCTTGGGGAGAGAAGCAGAGAGGAGGACATGTTTTCTAACCTACCCTCTCCTGACAGCTGTCAGCTGGTGGATGTCTGCCTGCCAACTTAAATACTGACTTTAATTTAGTCTAAAACCCCTATGGTGACTATAGGCTGTAAAGTGCATGTTAATTGGCATAATCTTCACAGAGGTCCATTAGGTTGGTTGGGTTTAAGAATAAATCTGCATTTTTCAGATGTTAATGTGCATAAGTCTTTTGTTATGAGTTCATATTCTTTAATACATGAAAAAAATATGATTGATAACATCTGAAAACATTTACTTTCATTTACTTTGTATGCGATTATTACTGTAAACATTTAAAAGTAGAGAATAAAATAAAATATAATTAAAATACAATGAGAAAATAATATAATAATATAGACACAATATAATCAAAAGAATAACATTTAAAAACATAAAAAGAGTAAAGAATAAAAACAAATGGCCATGTCCCCAAATGCCGGAAAAAGCAACATAGCAACATATATTTTCCTGGTGTTGTACCTTCTACTAACATAACACATACTAGCATCCAATGACTTTTAGCTGCACCAATGTAGTTGACCACAAAGTATGTGATACAACACCCAAACCGGTATCATTGCTGAGCTTCTGCTTGACCCTACACACTTGATCTGCTACCAGCTTGTTCACCTCCTGGTGGGGAGAGCCTGAGGAACGCTACTTGGCACTAGCACACAAGCAAAACCGGTTTCCACCATGAGGAGCTCTGGTGAAGACTGATTAGTGCTTGGACCCTGCACCTTGGGTGAGCCCACATCATCCACCACTGTAACCTTCTCATGTACTTATCCTGCTGGTTGGTGGGAGCAGATCTACTGTTGTAGCTACTGGTCTCCGAACCTAACCCCTGACCATGACGTTTATTTTTTTGGGGGCATTATATTATTTTAAAAATAGAATTCTAAAAGAAAATGACATGTTTAAGTATTTTTGTATGACATTTGTCAAGTCATATGAATACTAGTGCGAATGTTCATTAAGAAAATCCACTAGTCAATGACTATTGCCAGCATAAGGCTGTCCATACATGGACAAATTTGATAACGTTTAAGAGGAGTCCCCCCCCCCCCAGAAAAAAATGAAAAGTCAGCAGCTACAAATACTGTAGCTACGACTTTTAATATTAGGATACTTACCTGTCCTGGAATCCAGCAATGTCGGAACCCCAGCCGATGTTTCCATCGGCTCTCGGGTGCTGCCGCCACCATTCGTAGTAAGGAGGCCCAGCAGTGCAGCCTTTCGGAATAGCCTGGCGGTGAGGGAAAGGAGGAGAAGGTCCAAACTTCTGAGGGATCTCGCCACGGGGAGATCTCTCGGAAATGGGGATAGGTACTAGGCTGAGAAGTGTAGCATCCACTTTTAGGTGGACTGATCCCAGGCTTTAAACTTGTATTCTTTGAAAATTCAAAATATATTGAGATAAATGTATAAATTCTTGGCAAAAAAAGAAATTATTGATTACAGATAAGAAGGGAGAGATTGGATGAAAACATTTTACAATTTACTGGAGAAGTTATTATCTGTGGTGCTCCAATATGAAAAAAACTGGCTTAGTTGATGCTTGCCCTTGTCACTTGATTGATCAGGGACGCTGTCCATCACATTGATGGTTGAATCAGTACGATACCTTTATAGGCCACTGAGGAACTCACAATTGATAGGGGTTGAGGTGGCAGTAGGAAGGACAATTTAGGCTAGGTTCACACCTTGTGTGTTGGTAATGCATGCGAAATCGCACTCTTTCCTGACATGCACAGAAACAGGCTGGCCTTTAGCAGACACATGGGGGTGCCAGTAATTGTCAAAGGGATCCCAATGCATCTGCTAACACACATGTTTTCTTGTGCCCAAATCCGTATGGTGCTTCACAATTTTGAAAAAGGGTCAGGGATTTATTTTGCGCATTTCTCTTGAAATTAATGGGCTGCCCCATGCATGACACATGAAGAGGCACGTGCACTCGACCACACCTGTATAGTGTGAACCTAGTCTTAGGCCACATTCACAATGGCGACTTAGACAAATTGTAGTGTCAGAAAATGTCTTATTTCTGCTGCAGCTCTGAGCGGCTAAGTACGGCTGCCGGCCCCATTCATTATAACGACAGGTTGCTGTGCTACAATTTGCACCAGTCTAAATTGCCAGTGTGAATGTAGCCTTAAAGTTTAGTGCATAGAGACATGACTCAATTAGCATGGCACCACATCCATTACAAAATTCAATTGAAAAAAAGGAAAGGAGCATAGGACTTTATGGGTTGTGAAACATAACCTCAAAAGAAGTAAGCAAGTACTAAAAAAATTATATATAAAATATACAAAAGTTTGTTTCATAACATGGTTAAAACCATAAAAACATGTTCAATGCAGATAAGGCTATCTATCCTGCATTTCCCAACTGGCTATGATTGACACTCCTAGTGCACATGTACCTGTTTTTAATGGCCCAATCAACTTGTAGTATAACTGATTATCGGTCTCCGCGTATAGGACCAAGTACAGGAATCAAAATAGCATCACTATTATGGATCTCTACACGTTTCGCCGGATGGCTTCTTCAGGGGATCCTATCAACCTATTAAGGACTGCCCCACACAGATATACTGCGGCAGGGTGGCAAAAAATGCTCAAAAGCTTTAAAAAAATCTTTATTAAGCATATAAGGAGAAGCAACATTTTGGAGCCTTGACCAACTGCCTGATGACAAAGTCCTACAGGATTCTGAAGATTTTCTACTCTTCTTGTGATTATTAAATGTGCTCTTGTTGATCATGTTAGTGTGCTGATAAATATGCAAACATAAAATGTAAAAGTCTTGCATTCATTAGTCAGAAAGACCATTCTATAATTTAAAAAATTGTAATGCACTTTGTAAATCACGTGACCGTGGGGGATATTTACTAAAGGAAAATCCACTTTGCATTGCAAGTGCACTTGGAAGTAAAGTCACTGTAGATCCGAGGGGGACATGCAAGGAAAATAAAAAACAGCATTTTAGCTTGCACATGATTGGATGATAAAATCAGCAGAGCTTCCACTAATTTCAGATCTACCCCTTAGATTTAGAGCGACTTCACTTCCAAGTGCACTTGCAGTGCAAAGTGGATTTGCTTTTCGTAAAATAACCCCCCATGTTTCCATTGTGTGTATAATTTACACATCCCTGTTCTAAAATAAAATGATTGTGGAAGTATCAACTGGCGTGATAGTCACTTATACAAATTGTTGTATTGGTTCTGGATAGTTACAGCCAGGAATTTTTTTAAAACACAACACAAAGGTAATTTGTGACACCCTGTGTCATTATGCAAAGCAGGGGGGTTGTCCCCTGAGTGTATATCTCTTTGTGCCTGTGTTTGAATAAACAGTCTTATATTTTCCACCCTACACTAATGTCTCAACAAGTAACTGGGTGAGCTAAGGGGTCTTGGATCATGCTGGTACCAGGCAAAGGAAGATTATATGGTGGACAGACACTTCTTGACTAGGGGGGTCCGTCACACTTCTGAGCCCTTTTCCCTGTGCAATAATGCACTCCTGGTTCCTGCACCCTGTGTGTTACACACTTGCTCTCTGCAGGATGCACACTCCTGAGCCCTGCACCCTATATGATACACACTTTTGAGCCCTGCTCCTTGAACAATAAGCACTATTGATGCTTCCTGTACAATGTGTCTTTTCCCTGCGCCCTACACAATATGCACTTCTGATCCCTTTACCCTGTGTGCTATGCACGCTTAAGCCCTGCATCCTTTTAAATGCTCAGTGCTGAGCCCTGCATCCCTGCTCAGTAGGCTCAGATTTTATGTAACTATGCACCCGTAGGTGGGGTGCAGTGTGGTGGAGAGACAATAGTTCACATAGGCAGGTGCAATAGAACGTGTATTGAAGGGATGCAAAAAGAGTTCACAACAAGCCCGATGGGACAGCCATCCAGCGGGGCACACTCACAGTTCAGTAGAGTGACAGGGTAGATTCCAGCCTGAATGACAGCACTTGTTGAGAGAGGACTGAATGCGGCCTAGAGCATCTGATCCCAATTGAGAATCGGTCAGAAGAGGTGAGGCCCTAGGCTTACCCTCCATGTTAGAAACCTTTTCCTAGTGCTGTTACTGTCCCTAATAGATGGAGTATTCTGTCCACTCACTAAGCATGCCAAAACCTGGGAGCCAGGGCCTTAAATAGGTTTTGCCTGACCCTGGCTTCTTGAGTCACATGGGGTGGCAGCATCCAATAGGATAGCTCCCATGGTGGCCCAGGAAAGCATTGATGAACCTTGTACCTCTTGACTTCCTCTCCATCAACAGTGCCACTATGCCGCGCACCACCTGCTGTGGAGAAAATAGACTGTGCCTGCCTACAGCTTTTATTGTAGAAAGATCACATCACAAAAGAACAAATGTAATGTTTTGGAGTCACGCAGGACCCCTTCATCAGGCATGTAAAAACATCACATGCCTAATGAAGTGGTCCTGCAAGGCTCTGAAACATTGCACTTGTTCTTTTGTGATGTGATCTTTCTGCAATGAAAGCTTTGGACAACATTTGAAGATCCACAATGTGCTGGCGATTATGTGCATTTATCTGAGATGCATCCAGTATCCAGCTGGTAGTCGCTGCAGCACCCGCTACTAACCAGCCCTGTTCCAGGAAAGTATGCAATGAAAATATAGACAAGATTGCACTTTCCTACACAGGTTCGTGCAATTTGACCAGGGCGCTGCTTTGCTACTCTTTCTCTATTCTATGCTTTGCTACTCTGCCTGGGGTAGCTGCAGGGTGACTACCTACACTTATTCTGTGCTGGCAGCAGGGCTGGTTGGGACACTTATGCTCTTCCCTTGCATCTAAACGGCAGAGCCCCATGCACCAATGCTAAATGGCCAGTGCCCTGTGCATGGTAGAAGCCCCAGGCAGACAGTGTTTTCCAGCAGCAGTAGTGGTCTGGGCCAATGGTTCTAAACCCTGTCCTCAAGTACCCCCAACAGGCCTTATTTGCAGGTTTTCCTTTATCTTGCACCGTGCTTTAAATCAGGGTCAATGGCTTGGTATTTTGAACAGCTATTTTATCTAAGAGAAATTCCCAAAGCATGGCCTGTTCGGGGTACTTGAGGACAGGGTTGAGAACCACTGGTCTGGACCACCTTCAGAGGTTGTTGAACCCTGGGGTTCTGAACCTCACTGACCAGAACTAGAGATGAGCCTTTTCTAGCTAACAAAGCCAATAGTGGGTACCTTGTGGTATATGCTTCTAGGCAGAACTTTTTTTTTTAACATGACAAGCTGATTTGCTTTAGTGAAGGAAGATAAATAATAAATACCATTTTCTCAGCTTATTATTTTATTTCACTGCCCTGCTTTTTACACTATCAATCTTCTCGACATCATCTGTATTGTTCCGCCATGATCCTCCCCTTGCTGCTGTGATCTGTGGGTTGTCTTCTTCTATGATACAAACACCCGCTGCTCCCTCAGTCTAGACTGAATAATGTCTGTATTCATTGTTAAACAGGTTTAACTAAATAAAGGAAAATTTCGGCACTCCTGTACATCACTTCTAAGCAGTAGACAGAGCATGTACTTAGATGCTAAAGGACAAAGTGCCACCTAACTACTATTGTTGGCACCAGCACCCAATTTAATCTGTAGCATATCTCCCTATTCAAGCAAAGCAAAAAAATTAAAAAATAGCCCCATCTTACTTGTCTTTAGAATGGTTGTGTGAAGACAGAAATATGGACGTTGACATTGCTGACTTGTTTTTAGAAGATGCATGCTCCACCTTGAACCTGGCATCACTACCCAGTAATTCAACAAACAAGCCTGTGGGGCTTGCAGACTTCACTAGCTGCTTGTTATCTGTCAGGGACTTACTACATTACTGTACATAACTACAGTGAAGCATGGATGAAGGTGGCAGTCCCAGAGCCAGCAGCTTTTTACAAAATGCGCCTATATCTAAATTCTCCCATTTTATTAAAACTATATTAATTATTGCATAACTGCCAATATTTGAATATGTTTCTGGAACATAAAAGATCTTAGGCCCCTTTCACATGGGGCGGATCAGTGATGATCCGCTCGCTCAGCGGGGATCGCTCCATTGTCCCCGCTGAGCCGGCGGCAGACAGGGCGGTCTCCGCACACTGTGCAGGGACCGCCCTGTCAGCTCTCCATTCTCCTCTATGGGGATTGGATGAGCATGGCCCGTCTGTCCGTGTTCATCCGATCCGCTCTGCAGACTGATAGAAAAATAGGATTTTCCTCCTTCTGCAGAATCGGACAGTAGCGGAGGCGGACAATAGCAGGTGTCTGCGGATGTTCATCCGCAGACACCCGCTATCCCATAGGGATGCATGTATGTCCGTATTTCATCCGCAAACGGATGGATGAAATACGGACATACTGTCCGCATGTGTGAAAAGGGCCTTATCCTGAAAACAGTCCCTGCATCAAAATGCAAGTTAGGCTGAAATTGCTGGAGGTTCTTTTACAAATCATCTACTGTTAGATGTACAATCCCAATTCCAAAAACGTTGGGAAGCTGTGTAAATTCAACAAAAACAGAATGCAATGATTTGTAAAACTCATAAACCCAAATATTATTCATAATAGAAAATGGTTGCCAAAAAGAATGTCAAATTTAAATTCATATGACAACAGAACATTTTTCCACTTTGCAACAGACCATTTTAAACGAGCTTTGGCCCAGAGAAGATAACGGCGTTGATGAATCATGTTCAGATATGGCTTCTTCTTTGCAAGCTTTACCTTGCATTTTTGGGTGGCACAGCGAACTGTGTTTACATGCAGTGATGTCCTTCACAGAATCTTGCATGTTTTTAATGCAATGTCATCTGAGGGCCTCAAAATCATGGGCATCAAATATTGTGGTTAGGCCTTGTCCCTTGTGCACTAGGAGATTTCTTTGAATTATTTAAAGTATTTGCAATTTTACATTGACAAACATTCTGAAATTATTCAACAATTTTTAGATGCAGCTTTTCGCAGATTGGTGAACCTCTGCCCATCTGTACTTCTGAGACTCTCTGATTCTCCAAGATGCTCTTTTTATACCCAAATATCTTACTGACCTGTTGCCAATTGACCTAATTAGTTGAAAAAGGTTCTTCCAGCTCTTCCTTGTTAGTGCCACTTTCTTTGCCAGCTTTTTGTTGCCCTGTCCCAACTTTGTTGAGGCGTGTTGCTGTCATCAAATTCGAAATTGCCTTTCTCAGTCTAAACATTTGATATGTTTTATATTTTCTATTAAGAAAAATGTGGGTTTATGAGATCTGAAAATCAATGCATTGTTTGTATGTATATTTTACACAGTGTCCCAACTTTTTTGGAATTGGGGTTGTAAAATGTACCTAAAAAAAAATTTGATTTATACTTACCTTATCCCTATCCCAGCACTGGTTGTGATGTCACCATCCTTTCGGGAAGATTCCCGGGCAATGCAGAGCAGGTGAAATCTCTTAAGAAGACACTCCAGCCCATGGCAAGATTTCAGCTAGCTGGAAGCAGTGTGACATTAACCTCACCTAATATCGTAAAATAGGGATCTTTACCAGAACACCTTGGTATAGTCATCATCTTGCTCTTTATTCACATAAAGTAACAGGCATCACAGGTGTCACAGAATGAAGGACAAGATTATTCCACTACCAAGATAGGCTGGTGAAGATTCCCATTTTACAATTATTATTGTAGCGCCATCCATGAATTCACTACAGCACCCTACATGAACTGTTGGTGAGCCTGTAAGGAGTGTGACCAATACAATACAACTTCTCTGTAAACCATCATCACCTAGGTGCCATGAGCAGAAACAGGGGAGAAGTAAGAATGAACCCTAACTTTTTGAAATTTTTGTTATTGGTTGTAGATATACTTTCTTAACCCTTTTACTCCACAGGAACCTTTGAAATATTCTTCAGGTCTTGGAGAGTCCTTGCTAAAATTAAAAATAATACCTAAAGTTCATGGAGTTAGCTCCCTAAACTGTAGAATTGTCAGGGCTGGGCTCAGCCCTTCCTTCTCAAAGCTGGCCGCTCAGCTGTGACTCATTTGTTGATGATATCCAGCTCGTCAGTCCTGCCTACTTAAAGTGGAAGTAAACTCCCCTATCGTTTTCAGCCAAGGAAGCTGCCATCTTTGCCTCTGTTTAATCTTCAACTGCTATGGTGCTGAACATGTGATTCGTTATGACACCAGCCATTGGATGGTTTGATAGTTTGGCTGAGAGCACAGCCAATGTGCAGTTAGCATTCCCGGCATGCCTTTTTTTTTTTAACTGTTTAAATCGATGGGTTTACTTCCACTTTAAGCTGTCCAATCCAGATGATCTCTGCCTTCGCCTTGGTCACATCACTAGAGACACTCTCCTGTGTTCCTGTTAAAGACTTTTTTTCTTGTGAAAAAAAATAAAAAAGACTTGCTTGGCTGACATTTCTTCTGCCTCCAGATCCTACTTGCTGTTCTACTATGCTCATCTCTGGCTCCCTGATGTTTTGGTTTGTCTGACTATCCATTCAGTTTTCTGAATTCTGTTTTGACTACATTTACTCTGTTTACCTGTTTATTATTATTATTATTATTATTATTAAACAAGTGTGATTTAACTGTATTTCTGTCTAAATCTGATTAATTGGATGAGCAGGATCACCACATGGATCACTTTGCCATAGCGTTACAAATTCTCCTGAGTCACACGGCTCACCTGGAATCTCCCACTGTGGCTGCTCCGGTACAACCTGTATTGCAGGCTGTCCCTGCTGCTCCAGTCTCTGTGCAGGCACCCGCCTTGAGTATTACCTCTAGGGATGTCTGGTTCTGTTCCACTTTCCCAGCGATTTGGGGGCAATCCAGTCCAATGCAGAGGGTTTCTCAACCAGGTTGAGATATACTTTGAGATGCTGCCCCAGGCGTTTCCCACGGACATAAGCAAAGTAGGTTTTGTGATATCTTTGCTATCTGAGAGAATCTTGGGCTGGGCAAACCCTCTATGGGAGACACAAAAACCTGTTGTCTTGAGTTACCCAGAGTTTGTGGCTTCTTTTAAAAGGGTATTTGATGTTCCCGCATGCTCCGCTTCTGCTACCAAGTGCCTTATGTCCATTAAACAGATTATGAGAACTGTTGCCGATTACGCCATTGAATTCTGTACTCTGGCAGCAGAGGTTGCTTGGAACAATGAGGCCCTCAGGGCTGCTTTTTCTCATGGTCTCTCAGATACCATCAAGGATGAGATAGCAGCCCGAGATATACCCACTGAGCTGGAGAAGTTTATCTCATTTGCCATTCTCATTGACTCCAGACTCAGATAAAGACTTCCTTTTAAGGAGCGCTTGCGGAAGCCTCCTGTACATTTGTCTCCGAACTTTGCAGTCCCACCATTGACTTCCTCACCTCTCATGCCTCCTGGTACCGAGTCAGTCTTTGAAGATGAACCTATGCATTTGGGCTTCACGTGTCTCTCTGCAAATGAGAGAACCCTTAGGAGGAGGGAGAGATTGTGCCTTTATTTTGACCAGGCAGGTCACTTTTTGAAGTCTTGTCCTACCCGTCCAGGGAACGCCCGAACCTTAAGGTCCTGTCACGGACAGACTTTAGGTGGCGATGTTTCGTCCCCAGTTATCCAGAAGGATAAGCCCCTGGTTTCGGTTACCCTTTCTTGAGTAGTCCGTCGAGATAGAGGCTCTAATCGACTCTGGGGATGCAGGACTGTTCAATAATGCTGCCTTTGTATCAAAGCACTCGATACCGCTGCAGCTGCGTAACACTACAGCCTTCCCTTGTGACTCATGAGACTGTTCCGTTGTCCATGGCTGTAGGGCAGGGGTCTCAAACTGATGGCCCTCCAGCTGTTGCAGAACTACAAGCCCCATCATGCCTCTGCCTTTGGGAGTCATGCTTGTAACTGTCACCCTTGCAATGACTCATGGGACTTTTAGTTTCACAACAGCTGGAGGGCCGCCAGTTTGAGACCCCTGCTGTAGGGGCTCTTCACCATGAGATAATCCAATTCCAAGTTATTTCCTCACCTAAGTTATTGGTTTTCCTTGGTTACAGATGCATAAACCTTCTTTTGATTGGCTCCGTGCTGAGGTTCTCTCCTGGTCACCACAATGCAGTAAGATATGCTTCCAGAAAGTAGCCAGGGTCCTGTGCACCTCTTCACTCTCCTCCCTGCCGGAGGAGTACCACGATTTTAGCGATGTCTTTCAAACCGGTAGTTTGCTTCCACACCGGTCATATGATTGTGCAATTGACCTTCAACCTGGTGCCATACCCCCTCGTGGCCGGGTTTACCCTTTGTCGGTCTTGGAGGATAAGGCCATGGAGGAGTATGTTCCGGATGCACTTTCTCAAGGTTTCATCCGCAAATCCTCGTCTCCTTCTGGTGCTAGTTTCTTCTTTGTGAAGAAGAAGAGTGGTGAACTGAGACCTTGTATTGATTATAGGGGTCTCAATAGTTTCAGGATTAAGAATGCCTATTCGTTGATTACGGAGTTATTTGAACGCCTCAAGGGAGCAACGGTTTTCGCGAAGCTTGATTTGAGAGGGGCATACTGAGTCTAATACCAGAACAGACTATTATGAGTACCTTGTTATGCCTTTTGGCCTTTGTAACGTCCCAGCAGTTTTCCAGGAATTCATTAACGATGTCCTCTGAGATTTGTTGCAGTTTTGTGTGGTGGTTTATCTCAACGATATCCTCATATTTTCCAAGTCCCTGGAGAGCCACCACACAAATGTCTGTCGTGTGCTTTGGAAACTAAGAGAGAACAAATCTCTTTTGTAAATTGGAAAAGTGTGAATTCCATTGTGAACAGGTTACATTCCTGGGTTATGTAATTCCCACTGCTGGATTTTCGATGGACCCAGAGAAACTTTCAGCAGTCCTACAGTGGCCCTGACCCATGGGTTTACATCCTCTGCAGCGTTTTCTTGGCTTTGCCAACTATTATCAGAAGTTTATTCGTAACTTTTCGTCTCTGGTCAAGCCTGACTGATATGGCCAGAAAGGACAGTAACCCACAGAGTTGGTCTCCGGAGTCCATTAAGGCCTTTGAGAGTCTCAAGGCTGCCTTTGTTTTTGCTCCTGTGTTGGTACATCCTGATCCTACATTACCTTTTATCCTTGAGGTTGATGCTTCTGAGACTAGAGTTTGCGCCCTTCTGTCTCAACGCCCTACCTCTGAGAGCACTATGCATCCTTGTGGCTACTTTTCCAAGAAATTGTCACCTGCGGCGTGCAATTACAAGATTGGTGACAGAGAGCTTTTAGCGATCATTTTGGCCCTAAAAGAATGGAGGCATCCCCTCGAAGGTACCACTGTGCCGGTTCTCATTCTTACTGACCATAAGAATCTCACATTCTTGTCTGAGGCTAAACGCCTCTCTCCCAGAAGGGCAAGATAGGCTCTATTCTTGTCGAGTTTCAATGACATTGTCTGATTCTTACCAGGTACTAAGAATGTAAGGACTGACGCTTTGTCACAACAATTTTCCTCCACTTCCAAGATGGAGTCGGTTTCGGTTCCTGTGATTCCTCCCGATTGTATTTTGGCTACGGTTCGCACCAGTCTCACTTCTCCTTTGGGTGACAAAATTCTTGCTGCTCATGCCCATGCTCCTCCTGATAAACCTTGTGACCGCTGCTTTGTCCTAGAGAGTCTCCGTACTGCCATGCTCCAAACTTACCATTCTCTGAGGGTTGCTGGCAATCCTGGGAAGAACCAACTCTTTTGGGTCATTTCCCAACAATTCTGATGGTCTTGTCTATGTGCTGATGTAACCGCCTTGGTAGCTGCCTGTTCCGTGTGTGCTCAGAGTAAGACTCCACGACACCTTCCAGTGGGCCTTCTACAACCCATACCCAATAGAGTGAGGCCCTGGACCTACCTGTCTATGGATTTCTTTATGGATTTACCCAACTCCCAGGGCAACACAGTTATCCTTATGGTGGTTGACCGGTTCTAGAAAATGTCCCATTGTATTCCACTTAAGAAGTTGTGATATGCCGTTAGTGGCGGCTCCTGTGGGCATGCGCGGGAGTGACGTCATCGCTGCTCTGGCGCTGTGAGTGGCCGGAGTAGCGACACCCAGAAGAAGATGGACGCTCTGTACTACAGGGGACAGCGGTGACATCGCTGGCTCTTGTGTCAGGCTCCTGTGTCGCTGGCTCCTGTGTCAGGTAAGTGACACATAATGGGCTACTATGTGATGCATAGTAGCCCATTATGCTTTACCTTTGCCGGGAGACAAAGAGGAAGTAAACCCATCAGGGTTTACTTCCTCTTTAAACTGATGTAGTTCTTCTTTCAGCATCCTTTATGGTCATGTTCAGAAAACAACTCTACTAAATGTACTCCAAAATATACATAGTGGTCCACACTTCCAGGTTTGGGAGTCCTAATGGAATCCCAGAATGTGTAGTTTGGGTCTCCAGATTACCAGATTTGTAATAACTCTGTACTGTATGTTAAAACTTAAGAGGTTGTGGAACAATGGCACAGCTTATATTTTGGTGTCCAGACAAATGATACACCAACGCTTGGCACCCAATGCAGATGAACACCACTCAACTGAGACAATTCTAACACGCTCTTATGGAAGCAGCGGCGCACAAACAATAATATAGATAATATTTGTGTTTCCATTTTGCCAGCAGAGTAAAGATAAAATATTGGGGGTAAATTTTAAAAACTGGAAGCAATAAAAGAATGTTGCCCATATCAACCAATCACAAACCAGTTGTCACTTTTCTAATGCATGTGCATTCAGAGCCCATATCTATTTCTTTCCCCCCTAGTTTTTATTACCGTGCCTAAAAAAAAAGGATAACCTACCTTGATTGAATCTTAATCACTAATCTACAGTATTTGCTATCATCACAGCTGTAAACTAAATCTGAATCCAAAACACAGATAATGATGATACAGAGGATTATCAGACATTAAAGTTGTACTACACTGCATATGGGCATAACAAACCTAAATTGATTTTTAATGAATCTTTATCATGCAAACTCCCCCATCTATGTCTCTATGCTTTATTCTACTGAGAAATTACTTTATAAACACCCCCTAGCATTTCAGGATGTGCCCATTTTGAGTAAGGGCAGATGATTTATGTAGCATTTACTTCCTGGCATCCTTCTGCCCTTAGTTTGGGGATGCAGGCAGGGGGGTGTGCTTAGCTGAGAAAACCCTTCCTCCCCTCCTGAACATTCCTGGGATGTATGACATCATTGGCCTAACACTGGAAACCAGGAAGTAACTAAAGAAATGTAAAAAAATAAAAAAGTTTAAAACAAGTAAATATTACATACTTTCCTATCTATTTACTAATGGCAGCAGCATAAAATGAATTAAGCAAATTCAAATATTAAATTAATAAAATTAAAGTATTAAAATAGTCAATGTTGATTGAGAGAGTGAAGTTCAGCTTTAACTATCATTTATGCTGCGTACACACGATCAAACAATCGGGTGGAAAAGTCGGGCAAACTCAAGTCCGCCGGACAATCCCCCCGTGTGTAGTCTCCGGCGGACTTTTTTTACCCGAAAGTACGGCGGACTTAGAAAGTAGTTTTGCACTCCAATCTTCCCACCGGACTTGCATTTCGGCGGACAATCCGGCTGTGCGTATGCCAGTCCGCCGTACTTTGAAATAAACTGACTTTTCCCGCCCGGAGACATGTCCCAGAGGATGCTGGGACTGTGACATCATACTGGGCGGGGACATCATCCGGTGATGTCCCTATATAAGTCGCTGTGCGCCCGGTCCCCATCATTGAGAGTGGAGGGAGCGATGAGGCAACATCTGAAGAGAAGAAGAGAAGAACAGAAGATGGCGGCGGCGACAGAAGACCGGGCCACCGCCTGTAAAAGAGCTAGAAGAAGGCGCGGTGGTCCGGCAGAAGAACCGAAGAGGGGGACAAGACCCCCGAAGTCGGAAGAAGAGGCCGGCGGCGAGGAAGAAAGCCGGGCTCCTCCGCTAGCAAAAGAGCTAGAAGAAGATAGCGGAGGAGTCTGGCAAGAAGACCCCCGAAGACAGAAGACCCCCGGAGCTGTGCAATAAACTATTTTAACCCTTGTGTGTTGTGTTTTTTTACTTTTTTTTACAGGTGAATGGGTAGCGGTACATTGTACCCCATACTCATTCACATAGGGTGGGGGGCTCCCGGATTCCAATAAGCCCCCCGCCCGCAGACCCCGACAACCAACGGCCAGGGTTGTTGGGAAGAGGCCCTTGTCTTTATCAGCATGGGGACAAGGTGCTTTGGGGTGGGGGGCCACGCGGCCCCCCCTTCCCCAAGGCACCCCCCATGTTGAGGGCACACGGCCTGGTACGGCTCAGGAGGGGGGGGGGGCGCTCGCTCGTCCCCCCCTTTCCTGGCCGGCCGGATAGCGTGCTCGGACAAGGGTCTGATGTGGACCTGGGGGGGACCCCCACGCCGATTTTTTCGGCGTTGGGGTTCCCCTTTAAGTCCATACCAGGTGGCGGGGCCAGCGACGTCTCCTTTGCGGGCCCCGCCTACCTGGAGACGCGCTCAAAATGAGCGGACTTTCCTCCGCGTGTGTGGGCGAGTCCGTTCATTTCAAAAGTATGGCGGATAGTCCGGTGGACTTAGCACGCCGTATTAGTCCGCTGAAAAAGTGCCGTGTGTGGGCAAGTAGCCCGTTCGGAAAGTCCGCCGGACAGTCCGGTGGGAAGTCCGCCGGACTAAGTCCGCCGGATAGTCGGCTACGTGTGTACGCGGCATTAGAAATATTTGTTGACAATATTAGATCAGTGGCCTTCAAATCCAGTGATCAGCGAACCAGATTTTTCAGGATTTACTTTAATGAAATTGGCTGCCTAATTACTAATCTACTTGGCAAAAAGCATATCACATTGTGTTTTGTTTCTGTCTCATGTGACTTGAAGACATGTTGGATCACGTGACCAACAGCAAAACAGTGTGTGTTATCCCTCTCAATCTCTCATACTGGTCACTGGAAGTTCAACGTGGCACCTCATGGCAAAGAACTCTCTGAGGATCTAAAAAAAAGAATTGTTGCTCCACATAAAGATGGCCTAGGCTATAAGAAAAATTGCCAAGACCCTGAAACTGAACTGCAGCATGGTGGCCAAGACCATACAGCGGTTTACCAGTACAGGTTCCACTCAAAACAGGTCTTGCCAAGGTCGACCAAAGCAGTTGAGTGCACATGCTCAGCGTCATATGTCAAGTGTGTCTTGCCTACAGTCAAGCATGGTGGTGGGAGTGTCATGTTCTGGGGCTGCATGAGTGCTGCCGGCACTGGGGAGCTACAGTTCATTGAAGGAACCAAGAATGCCAACATGTACTGTGACTTACTGAAGCAGAGCATGATCCACTCCCTTTGGAGACTGGGCCGCAGGGCAGTATTCCAACATGATAATGACCCCAAACACACCTCCAAAATGACCACTGACTTGCTAAAGAAGCTGAGGGTAAAGATGATGGACTGGCCAAGCATGTCTCCAGACCTATACCCTATTGAGCATCTGTGGGGCATCCTCAAACATCCACCAGCTCCGTGATGTCATCATGGAGGAGTGGAAGAGGACTCCAGTGGCAACCTGTGAAGCTCTGGTGAACTCCATGCCCAATAAGGTTAAGACAGTGATGAAATATAATTATGGCCAGACAAAATATTGACACTTTGGGCCCAATTTGGACATTTTCACTTAGGGGTGTACTCACTTTTGTTGCCAGCAGTTTAGACATTAGTGTGTTGAGTTATTTTGGGGGGGACAGCAAATTTACACTGTTATACAAGCTGTACACACACTACTTTACATTATAGCAATGTAAGGGGTTAATTCTATACTGATCACCAATGTAAAGGTCACTTCTACACTGATCACCAATGTAAGGGTCACTTCTACACTGACCACTAACGTAAGGGGTCACTTCTACACTGATCACAGAGGTGTACACTTCTCCGTTATCAACGTAAGGGGTCATTTCTACACTGATCACCATTGTAAGGTGTCACTTCTACATTGACCACCAACGTAAGGGGTCACTTCTGCACTGACTACCAATGCAAAGGTGTCCACTTCTACGTTGACTATCAATGTAAGGGGTCACTTCTACACTGACCACCATTGGTACACTGACTACCAATGTAAGGGGTTACTTCTACACTGACCACCAATGTAAGGGGTTACTTCTACATTGACCATCAATGTAAGGGGTCACTTCTACACTGACCACCAATGTAAGGGGTTACTTCTACATTGACCATCAATGTAAGGGGTCACTTCTACACTGACCACCAATGTAAGGGGTTACTTCTACATTTACCATCAATGTAAGGGGTCACTTCTACACTGACCACCAATGTAAGGGGTTACTTCTACATTGACCATCAATGTAAGGGGTCACTTCTACACTGACCACCAATGTAAGGGGTTACTTCTACATTGACCATCAATGTAAAGGGTCACTTCTACACTGACAACCAATGTAAGGGGTTACTTCTACACTGACCACCAATGTAAGGGGTTACTTCAACATTGACCATCAATGTAAGGGGTCACTTCTACAATGATCATCAATGTAAGGGGTCACTTCTACACTGACCACCAATGTAAGGGGTTACTTCTACACTGACTACCAATGTAAGGGGTTACTTCTACATTGACCATCAATGTAAGGGGTCACTTCTACAATGACCATCAATGTAAGGGGTTACTTCTACAATGATCATCAATGTAAGGGGCCACTTCTACACTGACTACCAATGTAAGGGGTTACTTCTACATTGACCATCAATGTAAGGGGTCACTTCTACACTGACCACCAATGTAAGGGGTCATTACAGTTTTCCCTGTTTGTGTTTCTTTTCTGGCCATTAATTACTATTTGTTTCACTTCATGACTATTACATAACCCCATTCTTTATTCTTTAATTTAAAATGTACCATGAGCTGTAGGTCTAATAATTTTAGGAGGGTTTCCATAAGACCTGAGAGCCATTCCTCTGGGGTAAAAAAGGTCGAGAAACACCGGGCTACATTACAGCTAGATAACTTGTGGCCTTTCCAGGACCTGCCTGGGCATGCTAAGCCTTGTAGTTCATTGGCATTCAGAACTACCCAGATGACTCGTGGCTAGACTGAATGGTCCAATTGTCTTCACCAGACTTCATTGCTCTCTATTCCAATAGACAGATCTGATGTATTACTAACATGCTAACAACATTTCTAAGATTCTTCATTGTGTTCAATGCTTCTACTGTCATGTAACATTCACCTTGTCCCTGATCATCATGTGATTGAACCATACCATGAATATTATGATTTATTGCTTTTTAATGCTTTCCGATGATCGGGGTCTGTGTACCATTTCTGTTAAATCATTATAGAGAACAAAGCCCTTATCCACCTATTCCCTAACGAAATTGATTTATATTGTATTTATGTTTTTTCATATATATATATATATACACATACATACATAAATATATCTATATATATTTTTTTTCTTCCTCTTTTACGTTTCTGATCAATAGATCAATATTGCAATTGCTAAACGACATTATTTTTCGTTATATTGAATGCCGTCGTCGCTTGTTTGTACATCCCAACTGCTCGGTGTCAACCAAATCAGACCTGCATACGTATGTAAACAGATGTGCATGGGGTGCACCGCTAATACAGATGTGTAAATAAACAATACGGCTTTACAAGAGTGACATCATCCAACATTATAGACACAACAAGGTTGACATGGTACTCCTCCAGCAGGAGACTGCAGGGCAAAGGATGCTTGCAGAAATCTCAGTTCATTCTTCTTTAGGCAGAGAACAAAGAAGCTCTCCTCTACAGAAGAAGGACCAAGCTACAATGAGGTTTTATGGATGTCACCCCCCAAGACATGCAAAGTTCTGGGGTGCTCAGACCTTGCTAACGCCATCTGCTACTCCTAGGACATGATATACGTCATAGCATCCCTTGTAATGGGGGAATGAATGAAAGCATTACGCAGCAAACCTGCCATTGTACACTTCAGATTCTATGATTGTGCACCCTAGTATTTTTTTTAACCCTTGCATTCAAATATGCTTAAAGCAGAGGCATGCATGATCCTAACCAATGTTCAGATGTTAATGCAGATTTACTATACCTCAATGGGCTCAGCAGCTGTAGAAAGGAAAGCAGGCAAGGATGGGAGGAACACAGGCAAGAATGGTTTCTGCTGCTGTAGGATGCTGTTCATATGGGTTGCAGTTCACTAGACTGCCAGTGGTGGAGCTGCTGCTTTAATAGGTGGAGTTCTTTGTAATGACAAATGACAATCAATTATTGTTATAGAACATTAATGGCTCATTCAATCATTTTTGTATTTCAACATTGTAGCTTGTGTAGTTTATTCTATTCCAGTGTATCAAAAACTATTCCGGAGATAGTTTTACAGTGTATACTGTGTACAGTGTATGATTTTTAAACCCATAGCTTTCCAACTGCTATGGGACTACAAGTTCCAGCACCCTATACTATCCCAACCAGGCAAGACCAGGGATTTTACTTGTAACAGTCATCAGAAAATGGGATAATAAATGCTGCTATATAATCAGTATGTTCTGTATATGTAATTTAAATCAATTAAAGCTGTATTAACTCTTTAGCTGCTAGAGCCGCTTTCGCGTTTTTCTTGCACATGTTTAATCACCTCAATACCGGGCACTTTACCCCCTTCCTGCCCAGGCCAATTTTCAGCTTTGAGCGCTGTCACACTTTGAATGACAATTGCACGGTCATGCAACACTGTAACCATGTGAATTTATTTTTATTATTTTCTTCCCACAACTAGAGCTTTCTTTTGGTGGTATTTAATCACTTCTGGGTTTTTTATTTTTTCCTAAAAAAAAACAACAAAAAAAAAAATTGAAAAAAAAAAGATTTTCTTAGTTTCTGTCAGTAAATTTTGTAAATAAGTAATTTTCCTCCTTCACTGATGGGCGCTGATGAGGTGGAATTGATGGGCACTAATAGACTGCACTGATGGGCACTGATAAGGTGACACTTATGGGTACTGATTAGGTGGCACTGATGAGGAGGCACTAATATGCCGCACTTATGGGCACTGATAGGTGGCACTAATATGTGGCACTGATAGGCGGCACTGATGGGTGGCACTGGTGGGCACTGATAGGCGGCACTGGTGGGCACATTTAGGTGGCACTGGTGGGCACAGGTGGGTGGGACTGATGGGTGGCCTTGATGTCCCTTGATGGGCAGCAATGATGGGCATTGATGGGCAGGACTGATAGTCAGCACTGACTGGTACCACTAATGGCCACTGATTTCTGACATTTGTGGGCACTGATTTTTGGCACTTGCGGGCACTGATTGCTGGCACTTGTGGGCAAAGGTGGGCACTGATTGCTGGCAGTGGAAGGCCTACATTGCTGGCACTGATGGGCACTTAATTGTGATCAGGGAACTGATGATCAGCGCCTTGATTACATCCCTAGATGTCCTCTGTGAGGAGATGCCACTGTTCGGCTCTCCTCTCCCCACACTCAGTGTGTCAGTGTGAGGTGAGAAGTGCCGATTACCGGCATCTCCGTGTTTACATGTGACCAGCTGTGATTGGATACAGCCAATCACAAGGTAAGAGAGCCGCGGCAGAGAAAAATATCGGGGTCACGCTGTGTCCTAGCAACACTGCGTGGCCACAACCTTCGCGCACCCACCGAGGGCGGTCGTTCTGGGAAGCTGTCATATGCCACCCACCCAGAACGAGAGCCACACCGCCCAGCCATCATTTCACGGAGGGTGGGCGGGCGGCAAGTGGATAACCACTTCAATACAGGCCACTTTCCCCCCTTCCTACCAATTTTCAGCTTTCAGCGCTGTCACATTTTAAATGACAATTGCACGGTCATGCAACACTGTACTCAGACTAATTTTGTGTTACCAAAAATAGAGCTTTCTTTTGGTGGTATTTGATCACCGCTGAGATTTTTATTTTTTGCTAAGCAAACATTTTGAAAAAAAAAAGGTTTTCTTTGTTTCTGTTATAAAATTTTGTAAATAAGTAAGTTTTCTCCTTCACTGATGGGGACTGATGAGGCTGCACTGATAGGCACTGATGAGGTGGCACTGATAGGCACTGATGATGAGGCACTAATAGGTGGCACTGATGGGCACTGTTAGGTGGCACTGATATGCAGCACTGATGGACCTTGATAGGCTTCACTAATGGGCACTGATAGGTGGCACTGATGGGCACTGATAGGCGACACTGATAGGCACTGAAAGGCCACACTGATGGGCACTTATAGGTGGTACTGATGGGCACTTATAGGCGGTACTGATGGGCACTGATAGATGGCACTGATAGCATACCTCCCAACATTTTGAGATGGGAATGAGAGACACCTACTAGCAGATGCATGCAGGCATAGGACACGCCCCCTTATAGAATAATTAACCAAAAAAAGGTTAATTAAATCCACAAGGGACTTTTTTAACCACTATTCCTTTATATTGGCTTTCTAAAATTTACAAATGAAGCAATTTATAATTTGGATGAGAGGTTTAGCACTGGGAAACACTTTTTGAAAGATAAAAAGTGCATTTTATATACATCTATATAGATCAGACCAAAATGAGGGACAAGTGAGGGGGAAAGAGGGACAGAGGGACATTGCTCCAAATCAGGGACAGTCCCTCGAAATCAGGGACAGTTGGGAGCTATTCTGATAGGCAGCTCTGATGAGGAGGCACTGGCAGGCATTACTGATGGGCACTGATTGGCACGTCTAATGGGCACTGATTGGCATCCCTGGTACTCATGGGTGCGCATCCCTGGTGGACACGGGTGTCAACGTGTCTGCACTGATAATCATTCATTCATTATTTTATATAATGACAATTAAAACCAAAATTACATTTATCAGAAAGTCAGATTTACATGCAACATTGGTGGTGGGGTTCAGACAGAAGTGGCGGCGGTGGTAGGGGGGTTAGACACAGACAGAGGTGGTAGGGAGGGGGTTAGACACCGACAGGGGTGGTAGGGAGGGGGTTAGACACAGACAGGGGTGGTAGGGGGGTTAGACACAGACAGGGGTTATAGGGAGGGGGTTAGACCAATGGTACCATCGGGTCCCATGGTAGGCCCGGCCCTGGGTGTGTCAGACTGATACACCACACCAACAATACCCCCGCTGCGCACCCGGCAGGGGCATAATGGTGGCTTATCCTGCTGGACATCATATGACGCCCAGTCAGGATAAATGTACCACTTTCCGGCCATCATTTTGCTATATGGTGGGAGCGAGAAGTGGTTAAAAAATAGTTTTAGGCCTGAATATTAGTTAAAACCCCAAAACATTATATCTTTACTGAAAGCAGAGACCCCCTGGAGCGTATAATGGTAGTAGATACAATTTTATCTCATATGACATTTGCACATTGGTTTATCAAGCCCATTAGTTAAAGCGGAGCTCCACCGTAAAAAAAAAAAATATTAAAAGCCAGCAGCTACAAATACTGCAGCTGCTGACTTTTAATAAATGGACACTTACCTGTCCAGGGTGCCCACGACGTCGGCAGCAGATGACGAGCAATCGCTCGTCTCTCGGCTGCCCCCACCACCATCCTCGGTCAGGGAATTAGGAAGTGAAGCGTTGCGGCTTCACTGCCCGGTTCCTTACTCTGCATGCGCGAGTTGCGTTGCACATCTTCACTGGTCCCCGTTGTGTTCTGGGAACTGTCTGCGGCTATTCTGCGGCTAGCTATGCCCCGAAGTGGGTGCAGATACCTGTATTATACAGGTATCTGTACCCCCCTCCCCCCTGAAAGGTGCCAATTGTGGCACCGGAGGGGGGTTATGAATCCGCTGAGCGGAAGTCCCATTTTAGGGTGGAGCTCTGATTTAAGGGGTGGAGGGGCTCAAAACATTTTTGGGGAAGGTTTAAGTACTTGGGTATTTTTTTTTTTTTTAACTCTCACTAAAACTTTACAGTATATCACCTAGGAGACACAAGTCTCCTATGTGAGATATTATTTTTAAGACAGGTTCTCTTTAATGAGATGTAGCACTAACCCCCGAAGGAGCTGTTGGTTAGATTTGGGCTTACCGTTACCTTCTGTTTTCCTCGTTGCACGTCCCGTGGTAAATGGCCCGGTAACTTGAGACTGACAACAGATCCACTTGAATGGATTTTATTTGCAAAACTTAGACAATTAACAGTCTCTTAAATTGGGATCAGAGGGTTGGAAAGGAAGTTCAGGTACTCTTAGTGTCAACATTTTGAAGAACTTGCTTTGACCGCATCCAGAGAATAGCCATTCTTAACTGAATGATCACTCAGGTTGGACAGTCCCTCTCTCACAAGGCCTAGCAGCTAACAAGGTGCTTACTCAGGAACAAGTCTCTGCCACAGATGCTGTTGTAGAATGTACAAGATAATGTCTCTGTCACAGACGTTGTTGTAGAACACGTAGGGAAACTAAGCTTGAAACCACTTGTAGGATACCTGGATCTCTCAGCCTGCTTGGTGATATCCACAAGATCGGATTCTCTCGGTTACTTCAGCCCTTCCAGGCTCTTACTAAGAAACCAACCTGTACGTGGTGTTCTTCTGAAGAGTCCTCCCCTGGAATGCTTGAAGTCACTGGGTCTCTCCCGAACCGGAGACGGCACCCAACCATCTCAGAATCCTTCTGTTAGTTTCCTTGCCTCGGGCTAGCTAGCCCCGAGACATCAAAATCAGGTGGATCCGCACCCCAGGTCATAGCCTTCCTGGGGGCTGGTCAGGAGGACCAGGACCATGAAGTCAGTACATCATTCTGGACCGCAACCGCGAACCACGTGACGTCCGCATCTTAAATACCCTCTCCCAGAAAGCACAGCGAAAGCGCCACTCCCACTGGGCAGGCTCAGAGAGAGAGTAACTTAAGCACCTAACCAGACCATACTTACATGCCTGCCAAAAGAGACAGTGCCCCCTGTGGCCAGGCTGAACATCTCATAGTCCAGTCAGACTGATGCCGAAATCTAATTTAGACAATTGTACCCAAGCCGAACTGCAGTTTAGGCAAAACTATACAGGATGGATAATGTATATCTGCAGTCAGTGGTGATGGAGGAAGATCTCTATATACAGGAAGGAGGGGGGTGTGGCCTGACGCTGCATGGGGTAGGATGTGCTGATCAGAGCTCCGGCTATTAATCCTGCAAATTACTCCCGTGGCACCTGAATCGATCACTACATCGCCTGTAAAGGTACCTGGGCATCTTCACCATCTCCCAGCTAACCTCCGGAGGCCCTTGGTTTAGTGGCAACCCATGCTGAGCAGCGATCTCCCGCTCGGCGGCCGGCAGAATTAGGAAAGTCCCCGGCTTCGGCCTACTCCTGGAGCTGGCGGCCATCTTGGTACACCCAAATCACCAGACGACGCTGTATTTGGGCCCTGCGGCCTACAGGAGCACTCTGCGTGTGCTTGGCATTGATTGCAGAGTCACCCCAGACCCTTAAGGTATGTCACCAACAAAATCGCAAAAGGCGGCAGCGTCAAAACTAGATACATTTCGCAGACAGGAAAAGAGTGCTATGGAGGTCGAGGACACTTCACAGAAGGTGAGGGAGGTTGAACAACCTACAAATGACACCGATAGACTGTTGGAAGCAATTACTTTATGCAGAACCTCACTGGATGGATATTTCCCTCATTAGGCAAGACTTTCAAAAGCTCAGAGACCGGGTGATGGAGACAGAAACCAGGCTGAGCATAGTGGAGGACGCTGTTCCGCCCCTTGCAGTCATCCTCCGACCGCATGAAACAACAGATCCGCCAACTCCAGGCTAAGCAGGATGACATGGAGAACAGGCTGAGACGATGCCATTTTACGCTTCATTGGCCTGCCAAAGGGGACTGAGGCGAAAGGGCACTACCACGTTCCTGGAACAACTCCTTATTACTGCCTATGGGCGGGAATCCTTCTCCCCATGTTTGCAGTGGAGCGGGGGCGCACCGCATGCCAGCCAGACCCCCCCCCCCCCCCCCGCACCTTTATAGCTAAACTTCTCAACTATAAACACCGGGATGCAGCACTGAGAATGGCTAGAGAGAAGGGTAATATTCCAGTGGGTAATGTTAAAGTGGCCATTTTCCCGGACTTTTCAGCAGAGATACAACGCCGCCGACAAACCTTTATGGAGGCCAAGCACAGAGATCAGTGCTACAAATACTCCATGCTTTTCCCCGCTCGCCTTTAGGGTGGAACATGATGGCCGCCCAATATTTTTTGAGGATCCGGAGGATGTTATTTCTTGGCTGGAGCAACGAGCCCCACCTGAAAGAGTCGCATGATCACGACCCAGGAGCTCAGCCCGAACCTGTACATTCTTGCAACTACCCCTTTGTTTTACTTTTTGATTGTTGTGTTTTTTTTTCCTTTCTCCTTTATCTGTGCTCACGACAGTTCCTAGTATGGATCCCTACTGTACCTGAATCACATGACTGCGTGGTTCCTACAGCTGGATGGGAAGCTTGCTAGAATATGCACGTTTACAGCCAGGGAACACTCTATATACAGGAAGGAAGGGGGTATATACATATAGAGTTGCCACCTCATCCCTTTAAACCCCGAACACACACGAATTACACAGGTTCTGAGGCTAATTAAATTCAGTTAAAGCACCGAGTTTAATTACCACCTTAATCAGCCACAGAACCTGTGTAATTAATATGTGTTTGGGTTTAAAGGGATGAGGCGGCAACCATATATATACAGCTACCTGTATATACAGACCTTCCTCCATCATCACTGCCTGCAGATATACATCATCTGTCCTGTATACAGCTAAATATACAGGACAGATGATGTATATCTGCAGTCAGGAATACAGGAAGGAAGATGGGTGTATATAGCTGTATACAGGACAGGAAAGATGATACAAGGCAGCAAACACAAGGGGCAGACATACAGGAAGCAGCCAGAGGTGGCAGTAAAGTGCTCTGTAAGCTCAATGACACAGATCTGCAGCAGCTTGGAGCCAACTCGCACAAACACAGAGAGCCCAGCACAACTGCAGATACAACCAATGGCAGACCCTTGCTGATTCCAGGGGGGTTACTCGCCCCCCCCTTGCCCCTACCTGCAGATGTCCATGCGTGTATGGGTAGGGTTGCCTCCTTTTGTTTAAGCCAAACACGAACATTTAGTAATGCAATGCACATAGTGTGCTGCACCAAAATGTGGGTGTGACCAAATTGCCCTGTCCCCCAGTGATGCCGAACCTGCTCCCAGACAGCTGCCCGCAGCATAGCAACAGATTTGTGTGTGACTATCTTGGTTACTTAGGGAGCCACAGACCAGTCTAAATAATGTGCCCGGGTTTCAGGTGGACTGAAACCCGGACACATGATTCAAAACCCAGACTGTCCAGGTAAATCCTGGACAGGTGGCAACCCTAGCTTCCATGTGCCTCTCGTCACCAGAGCCCTGGCCCATGGTCACCCCCCCCCAGACTGGGGAGCTCCCCGTGGGCCCTGACAGCCTCCACACTCTCTTACTCCAGCTCTTCCACCCGACAACTCCTCCACAGCTGGGCTGACCCCAGGTATTTAAGGAGGCCTTCCCCTTGGCAATCCAAGTTGGGGATTGGTCAAGGCTTCCCAGAATACCCCAGGCAGCTCCACCTCTCCTCCTCTCCTTCCAGGACCTTTGAGAAAGAAAAGGGAGGGGAAAAGGGAGGGGACAGTGATGCTGTCTGTGAGTCACCAGCTGCTGCCCTGAGCCACTCCCAGCCCAGAATGAAAACAAACAGGCCTAGCCACCAGCTAGACCTGCCTTTCCTACTCTGCCAGAAAATCCTGACTCTAGCACCTCCCTAACTAGAGGGTGCTACATAAACATTTAAATATATATTTTTTAAAGCATTCTTACTTTACAACATTTCTTCACACCTGTCCAAAACGTGTTAACAGTACTGTACATTGCAAGGATTTTAACAAATATTGTTGCAGATTCCTATCTGTTTCTGCTCTGAAGAAAATGCTGTTTGTTTGTTTATGACAATATTCAGAGTAAATCTGAATGGGAGTTTGTTTTTCATGGTTAATCAGTTAAACACTTGCAGTGTCCTAATGAGGAAAACGCAGAGTCCCTTTAGAAGTGATTAACCATTTGGAAGTATCTCACCAAAAATCAAAAAATTTAATTTTGTTGCAGGGGATGCCTAAAATCAGATTTCTGGGAAAATCAATGAGCCAATAACGCAAGCAGGAAATTCAAATTCTCGGGTGTTCTCTACACCAGTGTTGTACGGAACACCCCCAGGCTGCCATACTGCATTGAATTTTGCATAAAATGACAGAGCTGCAGATTAAAAAGGAAAGATAACTTTGAATAACATTCAATTACAATGTGGACTGTGTAGAAATTGTATATGCTATATTATTTTTGTTCTTATTTGATATTTTTCCCCACAAAAGTGAAGTTGACCTATAGCTTTAAAACATTTAAAATATTATTATTTATTTTTATTTATTAAATTTTTTTCTAAAAGAATGTATGTAGTATATTCATGTATCTATCCTTGATATATACAGCCTTGCACTATGGTTACCAATACATCAAAGGTCAAATTCTGTCCTATTAGGCATATATATCTATATATAAATGCATTCACTGCATTCACCGCATACATTATGTGACAGGAGACAGACATTAACCACTTGACAACTGGGCACTTAAACCTCCTTCCTAACCAGACTAATTTTCAGCTTTTGGTGCTCTCACACTTTGAATGACAATTACTCAGTCATGCAACACTGTACCCAAATGACATTTTTGTCCTTTTTTTCACACTAATAGAGCCTTCTTTTGGTGGTATTTAATCACCGCTGGACTTTTTATTTTTTGCGCTGTTAATCAAAAAAGACAAAAAAAATTGGTAAAAAAAAAAAATTATTTTTTCTTTTTAAATTTATTGGCGAGTATTGGCAGAGTATTGGCAAGTATTGGCAGAGTATTGGCCGGTTATTACAGAGTATTGCAGAGTATTGGCAGAGTATTGCACAGTGTTGCAGAGTATTGGCAGAGTATTGCACAATGTTGCAGAGTATTGCACAGTGTTGCAGAGTATGGGCAGAGTACTGCAGATTATTGTCACTGTGTCACTGTGCCCACAGCACTGCTGCAATCTCTCCCCCTCTCCCCTCTAAGCCCCCGTACACACGGTCGGACATTCCGGCAACCAAATCCGTCGGATTAATTCCGACAGATTTAGTCCGGAAGAGGTCTGGAAGTGGTGTTGCATACACACAGTTGGACTAAGTTGACGGAAGTTCTGGTTGCCAAGAACGCAGTGATGTACGCCCCGTACGACGGGACTAAAAAAAGGAAGTTCAGCACCACGTCCGGCACCCTTTGGGCTCCTTCTGCTGATCTCGTGTTTATCGCGTGTTAGTAGAAGTTTGGTGAGAGACCATTCGCGCTTTTCAGATTTGTGCTTCAGTTCGGTACTGCTCTTCAGTTTGTGCTTGTCTTGTGTATCTGATTATCAGTGCGTGCAGTCAGTAAGCATTTGTTTCTCATTGTGGACTATATCTTGGTATAGTACTCTTTGATTTGCATTGCTTATTGTCTGCTTGCTTCTGCTTTTCAGGTCGTTCTCTCAGGCATTGCTGTTTATCAGCGCTTTCTGTTGTCCATTCTGACCAGCCGACCGTTTTAAACCATGTTTCGCGTACGTACTCATCGTAGAGTTTGTGCTGTGAAGGGGCTTGGTGTTGGGCTTTTAGCTTTCACACAAGCCCGGTCCATGAACAGGGCGAGGAGGCGTTTGTGGACCAAGAATTGGTTGCACCAGCGTGGCCAGTTCTCGCACATACCTTTGCCCCGTGAGATCCAGGAGAATAATCCTGATGATTTCAGGAATTATCTCCGGATGATGGACCCCGTTTTTCACCGTCTGCTGGCTTTGCTGTCCCCTTATATCACCAGGCAGGATACCTGCATGCGGCAAACCATCACTCCGGAGCAGAGGCTCATCGCCACATTGCGCTACTTGGCAACAGGGTGAAGCCTTCAGGACCTCAAGTTCTCTACAGGCATCTCCCCCCAGGCTCTGGGGATCATTATTCCAGAGACCTGTTCTGCCATCATTTAGGTCCTGCAGAAGGACTATATGAAGGTAAGTTTTCTCCTTTAACATCACATTCTATGTATTTCATGATTGCTAATGTCTTGGATTTCTTTCCTCATTCCCTAATTACCATGATTGCAATATGCTCTAATTCATATGCTCTGCCCCTTTGTCCTCATGCAGGCTGGAAGCTTTTCAAGTTCCTTTTTTTGTCCTTAATGCATATTTGCCTTCACTAACTTCCCCACCATGCTCTTCTGGGCCCATAAACCTATAGTCTAGTCACTTAGCAATGTCTTTTGTCAGCTCCATAGTATTGTTTTCCCCTAAAAACCCCCTAAAATGTCTACAAATGTTATGTGTGTGCTTCAATTCATGCAGAGTGACATTTTTTTTTTGGTTGGGCCAAACTCATTAGGAACCCCCCTCCCCCCAACTGCTAGGTCAGCTGATAGCAATCTGCTGACTTTACCAAACCCAATACATACTCTACCTACCTTTTTGATTGTCACATTTATGGAAGAATTCACCAAAGCATGCAGTGCAAGGGCCTGCCTCAATACTTTCAAATGCTATATTTTTTTTTCTCCTATTATTATCTTGATAGGTAATAGCAGAATGTCAAAATGTGCTTCCATTTTGTTTTATTTTTTGTATTATGACACTTCTTACCTGTCCGGTGGGCTGCCAATAGTGTAAGTAAGGAGGGGCTGCCAAAAGTATCACACATTATTTAGGCATTGAGCTCTCAATCAATTGGAGAGGGTTACCTGTCCAAAACATCCCCCCCCCCTCATTTTTGGCAAGGGCCCATCAGATGGGGAGGAGGGGGTGATTACTCTGATAAGGGGACCTTATACTTTAGGCTTTAAATACTAATTTCCCAAAATGTTATACTGATCTTGGCCAAAAATGTTGGTGTCTAATCTGCTTGCAATGTTGATGTGCAAAATTACAATTTTTTTTTCTTGTTTCACTCCACAGTTTCCTTCAACGCCACAGGAATGGCAGACTGTGGCCTCCCACTTTGCTAGCAGTTGGGACTTTCCCAATTGTGGAGGTGCAATTGATGGGAAACACGTCCGCATCGTCCCACCCCCCAACTCGGGGTCCTACTATTATAATTACAAGGGGTTTAATAGTATCGTGATGTTGGCGGTGGTGTCTGCGACCTATGACTTCTTGTATGTGGACGTGGGGCAAAATGGCCGGATGTCGGATGGTGGAGTGTTCTCACGGACGGAATTCTACTGGCGTCTCCAGAGTGGCAGTCTGGGCTTGCCACCCCTAGAGAAGAATCAGGACTCCCGTTTGTATTCGTCGCGGATGAGGCGTTTGCCCTGGCAAACCATCTGATGCAGCCTTTGCCAATGAGGACCCTCACCCCGGATCAGAGGATCTTTAATTTCCGGCTAGAGCCAGAAGAGTCTTGGAGAACACTTTTGGAATACTGGCCAGCCAGTTCCGCCTTTTTATAACGCCAATCCACATGGCTGAATATAAAATCAATCACATAGTGCTTGCCTGCTGTGCTCTTCACAATTTCTTGAAAAGACATTCAGCAAACTATGTGGTCTCAGTTGGCCCAGATGCAGACTTGCCAGAAAATGAGAATCTCACGGCCCTTGAAGCTTGCCCCCCCAAAGCGCCCACGAGGTCCGAACCCAATACATGGAGTACTTTGTGGGTAGGGGGGCCATTGATATGCCAGACAATGTCTGAGAGGCATTTTTGTAATAAATTTTTTTTGAAACTACAATAATCTTTGCTTTCATTTACTGCTTGGCTTGGTTTTAGGTGTCTCCTAGGTACATTTTTTTATTTTTGTTGTTGTGCCTTTTTCTACAACAGTGCAAACCCAAGTTCTGAGCGAGATGAGGGGACAGTCTCTTCTTCAGATAATCTTATTATGTTGTGGGTCTGCTACACACACACCTTGTTTTTGTTAACTAATGTATGTAGTCCATTACTGACCAAAATCTTGCTCATTTTCCGCACCATGGCAGAAATATGTGGGGTCAGGAAAATGGCATGATTGGCAAAATGTACACATCACTGTGGGTGTTATTTACTAAAGGCACATCCACTATGCACTACAAGTGCACTGCAAAAGTGCACCTGAAACTGCACTTGGAGTGCAAGTGGAGTTGCCTTTAGTAAATAACACCCATTGTCACCGAAAACAACAATTTTACTCCAAATACTGCTTTTGCGCATTGAAAAAGGAAGCCACACATTTTTGATAATTTAACTTTTTAATCAAAGCACATTCACATGTGCGTTTAGAAAAGGGTTTTACAACAAACCAACATATTGGGTGTATCTAAAACATTATTTTAGGTAACTTTTTTGTAACTTGGCATTTTTGTGTAAACAGGCATGTATCAAAGCATAACATACAGAACACAGGAACATACAAAGTTCAACTTTGAAAAGTGAAGACAATATCAGACATGAGTATGTACAAACTGGGCTGATATTGCCTTCATCACATGGGGTGTCACCCTTGGCAAAGCAAAATTTGGAAGATGCACACAGTGTGTCAACATGTGCTATCTCCCATCATGGGGGATCAATGTACATGTTTTGGGGCTGCAATCCCTTCATCTCAGCCACTTTCCACAAAACATGTACATTGATCCCCCATGATGGGAGATAGGGCATGTTGACACACTGTGTGCATCTTCAAATTTTGGCTTTTTGTAAAATACAAAATGTGTTGTTTCAAAACACAAAAAAAACCCTAGCTAGTTTGGGCTGTTTCAGACTCCCCAAAACATCAATGATGTTCTTCATTTTATTTTGAACATCATTGATGTTTTTCTGTATATTTTCTTAATCCCGATTGCACCCCATTATCTCCCCAATCAGGATCTGGGCAATTTCACTGGTAAAATGTGATTCTTCTTCCACATCACCTAAAAAATAAAAAAAAAGCAAAAAAAAACACCATGTATTATAAATATGACAATATACATTGATGAGCTTACTGGAAGCTGTGGTCTCCGACACTCACCTGTTGTGGTGACAATTTGTCCAACTTCAACGATCTCTCCTTCCTCCTCCTGCTCCTCTGCTTCTGGTGTTGGAATTTCACTTTCTTTGGGAGGTGTGGGGTCCCTGGTGTCCTCAGACTTCCCGAGTCTTCTCTCCCCTATGAGAATGTAAAAAAGGAATACTTAGCACACAGAGGGCAGAAATAGGAATATGAAACATTGCTCGGAAGTGTGGTACAATTGTGTTTTTTTGGCCGAGTTCAAAGGTGAGAACATTATTTTGGACACTTTGTTAAGCTGGAATACTTACCTGCAGTGTGAAGAAATTTAGTGAAGTGTAATTTGTGAAAACTTTGTTTTGGGAGTGGGCTAACGAACGATGTTTATTACGAACGATTGAACACATGAACTTGAAAGTGGCCATTTTAAACTGTACAACATGAAATCAAAGCACATGGAGCAGTATGCAAGCAAGAATAATCATATGAACACACGACAACTACTTCCTTTTTTTAAGAATACGCTTGATCCTTCTGTACTGATCGTGCTCTCTCAGTTTCAGGTCTGACCAGCGTTTTCTCAGTTGATCCTTGGATCGTCGTACCCCAAAATTCTTCTGAAGACTGTTCACAACTTTAGTCATGATCTCGGCCTTTCTGATATTTGAGTTTGGGTAAGGTCCATACTTCCCATCATAGTCGGTCCTCTTCAATATATCCACCATCTCTAACATCTCTCCAAAATACATATTTGAGGCCTTAAATCTTCTCCGCCAGGTTCGGAACGTTTCAGGCTCCGGGCTTTCCTCGCCCTCTTCCTCATTAGTGGAACTCTGATTGCGCACCTGCGTTGTCTCCGCCATGTGCTCTCCCCACTGTCCCGAAAGAGAAGGGGCAGTGAATAGTCTAGAAAGAACGTCAGGGGCGGGCGGAGTTTCACGCATGTGCACTGTATATAAAACGCAACACGCGTGTGTCGTAGGTACGATCTGTGAACAGAGTGAGGAGCTGACGCACCGAATGCGCAAACGAAGGTACAATTTTTAACTTGGTACATCACTAGACTAGACTGCTTCTATCTAGGCCTATGTTGGGAAAAGATTAGGAGGGTTTAGCATGGCATTATTAGTATTTTAGGGTTTGTCTTGTGTTGTGTCTTGCAGACAAGATGGATCCCTTCCAAAACGCCAATTTTATGGGGCTATTCCTTGAACTGCTCAGGGAAGTGCCCTGCCTGTGGCAGATGAACAACCCATTTTATAATGACCGAAGAAAGAGGAAGGCAGCGCTGGAGAAACTTCTTGCTTTGGTGGGGATCATGGTCCCCACGGCAGACATGACCTATGTGATGGCCAAAATTTTGCCATGAAGAGTACATATCCCAGGGAGAGAAAGAAGCACCTGGAGTCCCTGAGATCAGGAGATCCAGATGCCATTTATTACCCCAGGATGGTGTACTTCGAGAGGCTGCATTTTCTGGTAGACCAGGGGGAACCCAGGCCACCACTCTATGGTCTTCCTTCAAGGCTTCCTTCTGACCCAGCTGAGGCTTCCAACGTCCAACCTGGGCCTTCCAGGCAGCAACACGTGGAGGGGCCCAGTTTGAGACAGGTATAGCATTGTTGAACATATTTCTTGTCGTACATTTAATGATGTTAACTAGATGTTATTATTGATCAGTAAGTTGTGATTTAACAAAGTGGTTTACATCTCAATAGACAGTAGTGACCAAAAATGTTTGGGACAAGAATGAAAAATGCTGGGCTCAGAATGATAGTCTGTTCTATTTGGTAACATTCAATTTGCAACAGTCATGAGCACAAAATGGTGTGATTGATGAGCAAAAAACTAAAACTATATCCCATTTTCATACACAGGAAGACCTCAGCCGGGGGGAGGCTGTAGCAAGTGGCAGGCGGGAGGTCGACCATCGCCCTCTTTCTCCTCCTCCTGCCACAACTACAGGAGCCCAGCCACAGCCTGGAAAGAAGCCTGGAGGGAAGTGCCCAAGGAAGACGAGAGAGTGATGGCCTGGGTTCAGTCTGGTCTGACAGAAGATGCAGCCTCTTGTAGAACCACATCCTGGGGACATAGATGCCATCTGCTCTTCCTGATCTCTAGGACTTCTGGACCAGACTTCTCTCCCTGAGATATGTACTCCTCAGGCCACCAATTTAGCATTTTCAAATTAGTTCTTGTCTGCCCTGGGGGCCAAAGGCTTCGCCAAATTGACAAGTTTCTCAAGCGCTGCCTTCCTCTTTAGTTGTTTGACATCTAAATAAAGGTTTTTTTTTGTTTGAAGAAATACTTGCGTATGTGTTTTACTTCAATAAGGACAGTATATTTGTGAGCAGGCAGGTACATTTCAAAAATACAAAGTGAAATGAATAACAAGGGGCACCAACACTAGACAACCTCCTGTAGATTAAAAAAGAAAAAGAAAATACAAAAAACATAATAATGGTGTTGTGGTAAGTTGAAACCCAAAACACACCCAAAAAAATGCAAAGATGAGCAAACTGTCAAAAAAAGGAGATGTTGATAAAAAAAAACAACCACAAAAAAAACCAACCATCCAAAAAAAAAAAAAAAGATTGTGTAGATGTGACGATTTAAAATATTGTATTGCTGAAATGAGTAAAAAGACTAAAGAAATAAGTTCGGGAGAAGTGTGTGTGACTATGAGCATCAAAACAAGTTCATTCTTGCAGCATTGTAAAGAACAAGAGAATGTGCTTCATGAAAGAATTTTTAACATTGCAGCGTGACGAATGTGCTATATCGTTTATGAGCGGTAGTTTTACCTGAGCGAGCGCTTCCGTGTCCGAATTTGATTGTGAGCATGCGTGGCACCTTGTCCGTCGGAGTAGGCTACACATGATCGGACTATGTCCGATCGGAGCATGTTGTTGGAAAATTGTTGTTGGAAAACTTGGTCCGTCGGATACTCAGACGGAAACAGTCCGATGGAGACCACACACAGTCGGATTATCCGACAACATGGTTCGATCGGACACCTTCCCTCGGAATGTTCGACCGTGTGTACAAGGGCTAACTGTACCGATTGGTACAGAGAGGGGAGGGAGTAACCAGCGTCATGTCATATTTGATGGAGCGATCACGTGGTAAACGGCCGCTACAAGTGGGAGTTTACCATGATCCGTGATGTGCTGGGTCCTCCGGACCTGGCGGTCACGGATGTTCCCAAGTGCGCGTCCCAGGGGGCGCGCGGCAGCAACATTTACTGTGCAGTGTCTTGATCACAACAAAAAATGTAATAAAAGTGCAAAAGATTTTTTAAAAGCATGGCACTTGTTCACCTGACCAGTTTCTGGAGCAGAAAATCCCTGGCCAAAAATGTAATGGAGTCAACTATATGTAGGTAATGAGCATGTGATTATATGGATAGCATAGAACATTTGAAACTGTTTCTCCGATGAGTATATTTACTCACATATGTGTAGCAGTACCCCTGTAGGGTCAGTCTCTCACCCTGCAAAGCCAGGCACACAAATTCCCAGACATCCAACAGTCAAGAAATAGGCCTTGTGCTTTTGTTTTTTTTATTTAAGGGATTTAACTTGGATGAGGATAGGGTACTTATGGAATGCCCACTTGATTGCAGATAGAAAATGAAGGACTGAAACTATATACACCGCTGGTATATAAACACATTTCCTCTTCTACCTCCAGCATAAACTTGCTTGTAGAACTACACCTCCCAGGACCAGCTAGCACTGAATTGCAGGCCTGACACCTGCTCAGCCAGGCCCAAAGCAAAAAATGTCCTTTGCCCGCAGGGACCGTGGGGCCCATATGGTTAGCAAAAAATGGTAGTCCTAGTGCTAGCTGTTCCAAGTGGCTACTGATCCCAGTACCACCTCTTCAGGCCCTGCCAGCCCTCCTGGCTTCAGCTGCCACTTTCCCTTGCCCGTGCCACCACAGTGCTCCTTTCTGACTCTGCACCCATCCCAGAATGCTTGCACCCAGCCCTCTCACGTGTGCCTCCCAGTTCTCCTGACTGTGTGTCACACACCAGCCCTCTTGACTGCACCTTGTTGTTCCTCTTGGAGACTTGCCTGGCAGTATCCTCCTGCTGTCCACTTCTTGCTCCTGTACCTCCTGTCCAGGCCACCTTTGTTGATTGTAGGAAGGTCCGTCTGCACCTGAGCTCAGGCCCAAGGTCACCCAACCCAGACTGGGGAGCTCCCTCAAAGGCCACGACAACCTAACGCTCCATCTTCCACCCGAACAACTCCTCCAAAGCTGGGCTGACCCTGAGTATTTGAGGAGGCCTGCCAATCCAAGTTGAGGGATTGGTCAGGGCCCTCAGAATACTTCAGACATCGCCACCTCACCTCTTCTCCTATCTTTCCAGTGAAACTTCTCCTGGGCTCCACGCTACAGTCCTGACACTTGCAGCTGTCAGCAGCACTGTGCTTAAAAAAGCACAGAGATTCACATTAATCTGCATTTCAGAGAGCTGGGGGGGGGGGGGGGGGGCACTAGAGGAGGGGTGAGTTGGTGAGAGAGCTGGGACGGGGGCATTAGTAAAAGAGGATGTGGAATTGGTGAGAGAGCTGGGGGGGCATTAGTAAGAGAGGAGAGCATTGGTGAGAGAGCTGGGGGCCATTGGTGAGAGAGCTGGGGGGCATTAGTGAGAGCTGGGGCAATGTTGAGTGAGCTGAGGGGGCCCTTCCCACATTAAGACTTTGCCCACACCCACATTTTGCCATTACGTGCGTTGCAGCTTACTTACTCCCTCAATTGTCCCTCATTCTGAAGTTCAAAAGTTATATACGTATATACAGGTTTCTTCCCGATGTACAGTTGCATACCTCCCAACTTTTTGAGATGGGAATGAGGGACACCTATCTGCAAAAGAATGCAGGTATAGGCCACACCCCTGGCCACACCCTCTTAAAGGGGAATTGTACAAAAAAACAAGATTGGGTTAACCCACAACTGCTTTTTTTACCACTACTAGTCCTTTATATTGGCTTTTGGAATTCACAAATGCAGCAATTTAGAATCAGATGAAAGATTTAGTGCTGGAAAACACTTTTTGATAGGTAAAAAGTGCACTTTTTTATACATATATGTAGATTAGACCAAAATGAGGGACAAACAGGGAGGAATGAGGGACAGAGGGACATTGCTCCAAATCAGGGACGATCCCTCGAAATCAGGGACAGTTGGAAGCTATGCAGTTGTGTACAGTTCAAGCTACCATTTAGACCAGCCTTTCTCAATATGGGTTCCTCCAGAAGTTACTAAGGATTCCTTGAGCTGTGACTGATCGGCTTCCCATTTAATGGTGCCTACTAGGGATGAGCTGAACACCCCCCGGTTCGGTTCGCATCAGAACTTTCGAACGGACCGCAAATTCGTACGAACATTAGAACCCCATTGAAGTCTATGGGACTCGAACGTTCGAAATAAAAAGTGCTAATTTTAATGGCTAATATGCAAGATACTGTCCTAAAAAGGGTTTGAGGACCTGGCTTCTGCCCCAGGGGACATGTGTCAATGCCTAAAATGTTTTTAAAAATGGCCGTTTTGGCGGGAGCACTGATTTTAATGACGATAAAAGTGAAAAAAAGAAATATTCCTTTAAATATCGTGCCTGGGGGTGTCTATAGTATGCTTGTGAAGTGCCACGTGATTCCCGTGTTTAGAACAGTCCCTGCACAAAATGACATTTAACAGAAAAAAAGTCATTTCAAACTGCTTGCGTTTTTACTGTAATATCTGGTTCCGGCAATATGGATTAAAATCATTGAGAAAAATGGCATGGGTAGCCCCCCCTGCCCATTACCAGCCCCTTTGGGTCTTGTACGGATATTAAGGGGAACCCTGTACCCATATTTAAAAAAGGAAAGACGTGGGGCCCCCAGGCCCTATATACTCAGAACAGCAGTATACAGGCGGTGCAAACAAGACAGGGATTTGTTGTGTTAAGTAGAATCTGTTTGTAATTTTTAACTGGTACATTTTTAAAGTGTAGCTCCAGTCAAAAAATCTATTTTTAAGCTTTTTGGAAAACATAGGGAAGGGTTATCACCCCTGTATAATTTGTTTTGCCGTCCGTCTTTTTTCATCTCACTTCCTGTTGTCTGCTTCCATTTGCAAGTAGGAGACGTTTGCAAGTTGGATGTATGAAAGTAGGGGCCTGCCCTATATGCTCTGCAGAAATGGCAGAACAAGGTGTTGGTGTTGCCACAACATTGTAAGCCCTCAAAGTGACTCTTGGTGGGCGCTGGAGCACCCTGCTGTGAACGATTATATCAAGAATTGTAATTACATGCCATTGTTGAACAGTGGTAGAAAAATTGGGCCTTTGGTGGTTGTGGTGCTGGTATTGGTGCCACAACACTATAAGTCCTCACAGTTACTCTCGGTGGGCACAGGAACGGGCCCTGCTGTGAAATATTATATCAAGAATTGTAATTACATGCCCCTGTTAAACAGAGGCTGAAAAATTGGGCCTAAGGCACTGGTGCTGGTGCCACGATACTGCAACCTCTCCCATATACTCTAGTTGTAGTGCAGGAATGAGCCTGGCTGCAAAGCATTGCATCAAAAATTTTAATTAAACACCCCTGTTAAACAGGGGCTGAAAAATTGGGCTGGTGGCACTGGTGCCACGACACTGCAACCTCTCCCATATACTCTAGTTGTAGTGCAGGAATGAGCCCTGCTGCAAAGCATTGCATCAAAAATTGTAATTAAACACCCCTGTTAAACAGGAGCTGAAAAATTGGGCCTTAGGCACTGGTGCTGGTACCACGACACTGCAACCTCTCCCATGTACTCTAGTTGTAGTGCAGGAATGAGCCCTGCTGCAAAGCATTGCATCAAAATTGTAATTAAACGCCCCTGTTAAACAGGGGCTTAAAAATTGGGCTGGTGGCATCACCCAGAACCAAAAATGTTCTTTCAACATATCAGCAGAGGAGGAAGAGGATAGACAATCAACATAAAAGGACAGTCACTCAGCATCAGCATAGGCAGTCTTGAAGGGATGTGATATTTAAAAAAAAAATTATTCGGTTACATCAGCTTCAGGTGCTTGGTAGCTGTGGGTGATCCAAGACTGATTCATCTTTATGAAGGTCAGTCGATCAACCGACTCGGTGGACAGGCGCACCCTGTGATCGGTAGCAAAGCCACCAGCAGCACTGAAGGTGCGTTCCAAAAGAACGCTGGATGCAGGACAGGCCAGTAGCTCAATTGCATACTGTGCAAGCTCTGGCCAGTGATCCATCCTCAAGACCCAGTAAGCCAGAGGATTTTCGGTGGGAAAGGTGTCCAAGTCTGACCTTGCCCCTAGGTATTCCTGCACCATGTAAATCAGACGCTGGCGATGGTTGCTGGAACCGATCATACCTTGGGGGTGCGGACTAAAAAATTGTCTGAACGCATCGGTCAGACGGCCACCTTCTCCACCGTTCCTTCTGACCGATGCCTCAGCAACACGTTATCCAGGACCAGGAGTTTGTAACCTCCCAGTCTCTGGGAACGCGTTGCACAGACCTTTCTGTAATGCCTCCCGGAGATGTCTCATCCTCTGCTCCATCTGCGGCGGCAAAATAAGGTCGGCAACCTTACCCTTGTACCGTGGATCAAGGAGAGTGGCCAGCCAGTAATGGTCCCTCTCCTTGATCCGAAGAATACGAGGATCCTTCCGCAGGCTTTGCAGGATCAGGGAGGCCATGCAGCGTAGGTTAGCTGAGGCATTCGGTCCGGAGTCCTCTGCGTCACTAAGGACAACATGATCCGCAGCTACCTCCTCCCAGCCACGTACAAGTCCACAGGTTTCTTGGGACTGTAAATCATCCCTACAAGACTGCTGCTGCTGAGTGCCAGCCTCCACCTCCATGCTGACACAATCATCCTCCTCCTCCTTCTCCTCATCCTTTTCCTGTGTGATGGGTGGCACAGCAGGAACACTGTCTGGATAAAGGGGGCCTTGAGAGGCAAGGAAGTCCTCCTCTTCCTGCCTTTGTTCTGCCTCAAGTGCCCTGTCCATTATTCCACGCAGCGTATGCTCCAAGAGGTGGACAAGAGGTACTGTGTCACTGATGCATGCACTGACACTGCTCACCATCCTTGTGGACTCCTAAAACGGTGACAGGACAGTGTATGCATCCCTGGTCATGCCCCACTGGCGTGGTGAGAAAAAACCGAGCTCCCCTGTACTGGTGCCATAGTCGCACAGGTACTCATTGATGGCCCTCTGCTGTGTGTGCAGCCGCTGCAGCATGGCCAACGTTGAGTTCGACCTGGTAGGCATGTCACATATAAGGTGGTTCTTGGGCAGGTTCAACTCCTTTTGGAGCTCAGCCAGCCGAGCAAGGCATTAAATGATCGGCGGAAATGTACACAGACTTTCCTGGCCTGCTTCAGGACATCCTGTAAGCCCAGGTACCTGCCCAAGAACCGCTGCACCACCAGGTTAAGGACGTGAGCCACACAGGGCACATGGGTCAGTTGTCCCTGTCAGAGGGCAGAGAGGAGGTTGGTGCCATTGTCGCAAACCACCATTCCTGGCTTAAGCTGGCGTGGCGTCAACAACCTCTCGGTCTGCCCCTGCAGAGCTGACAAAATATCTGCCCCAGTGTGGCTCCTGTCCCCCAAACAAACCAGCGCAAGCACGGCATGGCATTGTTTTGCCTGCGTACTTGCGTAGCCCCTTGAATGCCTATGGAGCGCCGCTGGTTCTGAGGACAGAGCACTGGAAGAGGCCATGGAGGAAGAAGAAGGAGAGAGTTGTGTCACAACCAGTAGTAGCATTTTGGAGGCGTGGTGGCGGAACAACCTCCAACACTACTGCACCTTGTCCTGCATCCTTCCCAGCTGCCAGAAGAGTGACCCAATGGGCCGTGAAAGACAGGTAATGTCCCTGTCCATGCCTGCTGGACCATGAGTCAGCAGTAATATGCACCTTACCACTGACCGCCCTGTCCAGCGAGGCAAGGACATTGCCTTCCACATGCCGGTAGAGAGCAGGAATCACCTTCCATGAGAAAAAGTGGCATTTGGGGACCTGCCACTGAGGAACCGCACATTGTACAAACTCACGGAAGGGGGCCGAGTCTATCAACTGAAAAGGCAGCAGTTGAAGTGCTAGCAATTTAGCCAAGCTAGCATTCAAACGCTGGGCATGTGGATGGCTGGGAGTGAACTTCTTTCGACGGTCCAGCAGCTGGGGCAGGGAAATTTGCCTGCTATAATCGGACATGGGTGTACTGCTAGCAGAGTGCCCGGAAGCACTTGGCTGTGACATACCTAATTCTACACCTTCATTCCTCTCAGAGCAGGTTTCAGAGAGGACTGAAGGTCTAGTGGGGTTGGAGATCCCAGCTGATGAGGAGCAAGGAGAGGTCCGCTTTGTTCTTTGGTGTGGGTCTTTGAGGTACGCTTGCCAACGAGCTGCATGGCAGGTCAACATATGTCTGGTCAAGCATGTGGTGCCCAAGCGGCTGATGTTTTGGCCAAGCTAGATACTTTTGAGACATATGTTGCAAATAGCAGCGGTGCAATCTGATGCACTCGTCTCAAAAAAGGCCCACACCAAAGAACCTTTAGAATAACGCGCAGAGGCAGCGCCCTGCACAGGCGGAGCTCTGCGGTGTGATTCAGTCGGTGTGCTGCCCCTAAGCTGGCCCCCGGAGGGCATCCTGGCTCGTTGGACATGTGCCTCCTCCTCCTCCTCTCTCCTACCAGCCACCCACGTGGAGTCAGTGCCGTCATCATCCCCTCCCTCTTCATCGCTGGAGCAAACCTGGCAGTATGCTGCAGCTTGTGGAACATGACTGCCAGATTGCTGTCCTTCTTGAGCATCCCCTCTCTCTGCGCTCACGCTACTGCCTTCCTCTAGCTGAGTATCATCATCATCAGAGCCTACAAAACACTGGGCATCCTCCTGGAGCATGTACCCAGCACTGGGCTCAAAGAGTTCAGGGGACTCCTCAGGAGGACGTGGTGGGTCTAGGGAAGGAGTCACTGATGATGACATTGAGAGGAGGGAAGACGATGCGTTGGCAGCTGCTTTGCTAGTACCCTGAGCCTGGGTGAGAGAGGATGAGGAGGATGAAGAGGGCTTGGTCATCCACTCTACCAAGTCTTCGGCATGATGCGGCTCAACACGTCCAGCTGCCGAAAAGAAGGACAAGCGTGTCCCATGGCCACGTGCTGATGATGACGATGCACCGCGTCCACGACCAGCACTGTTGTCTCTAGACACAGAGCCTGCTTGCCCTCTTTTATCAGCTCGTACTTGTCTGCCTCTCCTTGTTGGCCTTCCAGACATGGTAATGGCCTGAAGGGAGATGGGAAAACCAGCAATTGGGTAGTGTATATTGTGCTGGAGGCACACAACACCCACTAACTCCTGCAGATGCCTTTATTATAGAACAGGAATTAAAGGGTAGATACTGGTGTATACTGTGCTGTGCTGGAGGCACACAACACCAACTAACTCCTGCAGATGGCAGATGGCTCAATTAGAGAAGAGCTATATAGGTGGATATAATGGTGTATAGTGCGGTCAGGGCACGCAGACAACACGCACAATCTCCTACAACTGACTGCAAGCTCTATTACAGAAGAGCAATATAGCTAGCTATATAGGTGGATAAAATGGTGTATACTGCGGTCAGGGCATGCAGACAACACGCACATTCTCCTACAACTGACTGCAAGCTCTATTACAGAAGAGCAATATAGCTAGTGTAAGGGATCTTCCCGGGGTAGGGTGTGTTTGGACACAGTTCACAGCAGACTTGGACTTTATAAAGTAGAACTTGGCGTTTATTCGTGGTACAAACAGTCCAACAAACAAAGTATACAGCAACACCGTGCTTCTTGTGTATAACAGGCACAAAATAATAACAAAAACAAAACAACCTAGCCCGGCTGGGCGCTTACTAACAGGTTCTTCTCACCTATCTGACACTTATAAACGCAGCGTCTTTCGCCTGGATATCGCAGGGTGGATGTTAGCTCCAGCACTGGCTGTGCTTGCAGCTTCCTCAAACACACAGACTGTTCGTTTCCCTGGCTGGGAGCAATCACCTGCAGACCTTGCAGAGCCTTTAGCTTCCCAGGCTAATTAGGATCAAAGCTCTCCTGATCCCAAACCCAGAACTGGATCGGGGGATGTGGAATGACAGGTCCCTCTACCAAACCTACCTGCCATTCCATATAAACCCAGGCCCGGCAAAATTAAATAACAACTCAGCAGCATATCGCTGCTGAGAAACTGATCCATCCTGGATTTACCATCTCACACTGTGTAGCAACCTAGGTGAGATGTACACCCCCTCGATCACTTCTCCAGTGACATGTCTACATATCCCCCCCCTCTTTTTCAGACCGGAGGGCTGAGCCTTTTGTCCCCACAGACAACTTACCCTTGACAATGCATCAGCATTTGCCTGTAATTTCCCTGGCCTGTGTTCCACAGTAAAATTAAAGTTTTGTAGGGAGAGAAACCATCTAGTCACTCTTGCATTTCTCTCCTTGTTTAACTTCATCCATGTTAGGGGGGCATGGTCTGTCACCAACTTGAATTTCCTGCCTAGCAAGTAATACTTTAACGATTCTAGGGCCCACTTTACTGCCAAACATTCTCGCTCCACAATGGCATAATTTTTCTCGGCCGGGGTTAGTTTTCTACTCAAGTACGTCACTGGATGCTCCTCACCATTCACTACTTGTGAGAGTACTGCACCTAAGCCTGTGTTAGAGGCATCTGTCTGGACCAGAAATTCTCGCCTGAAATCGGGGGTGACTAACACAGGTGGTTGGCACAAGGCAGACTTAAGGCTTTGGAAAGCCTTCTCGGCCTCTGGGGTCCACGTGACCATTGCTGTCTTTCCGCCCTTTGTCAAGTCAGTTAGTGGAGCAGCAACTGAGGCAAAGTTCGGCACAAATCTACGGTAATACCCCGTAATACCCAGGAAAGCTCTAACCTGTTTCCTTGTCAGGGGTCTAGGCCAATTCTGTATTGCCTCAATTTTATTTAGCTGTGGCTTAATCAACCCTCTCCCAATAATGTAGCCTAGATATTTGGCCTCTTCTAGGGCTAGAGCACACTTCTCGGCATTTATGGTCAACCCCGCATCACTTATGGCATCCAACACGGCCTGTACCTTACAGAGGTGACTTTCCCAATCAGGGCTAAAAATGACCACATCATCGAGGTAGGCAGCTGAGTAATCACGATGTGGTCGCAGAATCAAGTCCATCAACCTCTGGAAAGTTGCAGGGGCTCCATGTAACCCGAATGGCATCACTACATACTGGAATAGCCCATCAGGGGTGGAGAATGCAGTTTTCTCTTTAGCCTCACCAGAAAGTGGAATCTGCCAGTAGCCCTTTGTGAGATCGAGGGTGGTTATGTACCTGGCGTTACCCAACTTCTCAATCAACTCATCTACCCTGGGCATAGGATACGCATCGAACTTGGAGATCTCATTCAACTTTCTGAAATCGTTACAGAACCTCCAAGTTCCATTGGGCTTTGGGATTAGCACAATTGGGCTGGACCATTCACTCTGTGACACCTCAATTACCCCCAGAGCAAGCATACGTTTTACCTCGGCAGATACGGCTTCCCTACGTGCCTCGGGTATCCTATAGGGCTTAAGGTTTACTCTGCTTCTAGGCTCAGTTTCAATGTGATGATGGATGAGGTGTGTACGCCCTGGGAGGTCAGAGAACTTGTTTTTGTTTTTCTGTAAAAATTCCTGAGCCTCCTGTTTCTGTGACACTGATAGAGTATCACCTACCTTGACTGGAGGGATTGGTTGTGACAAATTATTAACAGTATTTGTCGCCCCCAAGGATTCCCTGTCTTTCCAGGGCTTGATCAAGTTTATGTGATAAACTTGGAAAGGCTTCCTTCTACCTGGTTGGTGCACCTTGTAGTTCACCTCACTGATCTTTTCAACAATTTCATAAGGACCTTGCCACTTCGCCAAGAATTTACTCTCAACAGTGGGGACTAGTATAAGGACCCTATCGCCTGGGTTGAATGTCCTGATTCTTGCGGACCGGTTGTAAATTCTACTTTGGGCCTCTTGAGCTCTCTGGAGGTGTTCCCTTACCAGGGGCATTACAGTGGCTATACGGTCCTGCATTTGTGCTACATGCTCAATAACACTCTTGTATGGGGTGGACTCATTCTCCCATGTCTCTTTTGCAATGTCCAGTAGACCCCTAGGGTGATGACCATAGACCAACTCGAATGGTGAGAACCCTGTGGACGCTTGGGGCACCTCCCTAATAGCAAACATGAGGTAGGGTAATAAATGATCCCAGTCACGACCATCTTTTGCCACCACTTTCTTCAACATATGTTTCAAAGTTTTATTAAATCTCTCCACCAATCCGTCCGTCTGGGGGTGGTATACAGAGGTACGGATGTGTGAGATTTTAAATAGTTTACATAATTCCTTCATTACTTTCGACATAAATGGCGTACCTTGGTCAGTTAGGATTTCTTTGGGGATCCCAGTCCTAGAGAACATATAAAACAACTCACGTGCAATTGTTTTAGATGCAGTGTTTCTTAAGGGTACAGCCTCAGGATAGCGGGTCGCATAATCCAGGACTACCAAAATATACTGGTGTCCTCTAGCTGACTTTACAATGGGACCCACTAAATCCATGGCAATACGCTCAAAAGGCACCTCTATAATAGGGAGCGAAACCAAAGGACTGCGAAAATGTGACACTGGGGCACTAACCTGACATGTGGGGCACGACTCACAGTATTTTTTAATGTCATCATATATGGCCGGCCAAAAAAACCTCTGGAGAACCCTCTCTCGCGTTTTGTCAGTCCCCAAGTGTCCCCCAAGAACATGGTTATGTGCCATGTCAAGCACCTGACGCCGGTACGGCTTAGGTACCAGAAGCTGTTCCACAATCTCATCTTTAACCTTATTGACTCTATAGAAAAGATCATTAGTCACCGAAAAATGTGGAAATCTTTTTTCAGCATCTGGTTCCTGAGGTACCCCGTTCATAACAGCAACCTGCTCTCTCGCATTTTTGAGAGTGGGGTCCTGTAATTGTGCAGTCCCAAAATTATCGCTAGACACCTCTAAGTCTAGTATATTTTGCTCAGTGGGAGGAGCCTCCTCCTCCCCAGCCAGGACCTGCAAAGGAAAACAATCATTTTCATCCTGCACATTTTTATCATTCACAGTGGACAAGGCAACCCCCTTAGAGGTATCCTCACTCCTTTTGGGGATTTTTCTTTTTTCCCAAAGAGCCCAGAATAATGGAAAATCGCGCCCCAATATTACATTATGCATGAGGTTTTTAACCACACCCACTTCATATTGTACGGTGCCTTGTTCAGTCCCGACTTTAGCCAGCACTATAGGGTACACTTTTGTATCACCATGTATGCACACAACACTCATATGCTTTTTAGACTCTAAGTCCCCAGTCACCAGGCTAGCATGCACCAAGGTTACAAGGCTTCCTGAGTCCATTAACGCTTTAACAGGAAAGTCATTGATTGTGATGTTGCAGATTTGCGGTTCAGTCTCTAGTCCAGGAACTGCAGCACAAGATGGTTCCGCAAATAGCGACTGACGCCGGCTAGCGTCACATTCCATGGGTTCAGAGGTAAGAGGGCAATGGGCAGACACGTGTCCCGCCTCATGGCATCTCCAACACTGGATAGGGCCTGGTCTCTTTGGCAAGGAGTCCTTTTCAGAGTCCCTTAGCCACCCGGGACCATCACCAGTCTTTTGTCCCTGAGACACCACTTGAGCCCTTTTCCCCCCATCAGCACCCCTCCACACTCCCCCAATAGATGGAAGTCTCTTACCAGCTGACGGCACAGATCTGGCGCTCCGGGGAGGTGAAGATGCTGCAGGAACATCACGGAGGTAGTCCTCAGTCGCCTGGAACCTCTCCACAAGGTTGACAAGTTCGTTTGCGTTCCTAGGATCACCTTGTCCCACCCAGCGTTGCAGGTCAGTAGGAAGCGCTCGGAGGTAGCGATCCATCACGACCTTCTCTAGGATTTGTGCAGGAGTAGAAGTGTCTGGCTCCAACCACTTTCTTGCCAAATGGATTAGGTCATACATCTGGGACCTCGCTGATTTGTCCAGACTGTAGCTCCAGTTGCGTACCCTCCGGGCACGGACTGCAGTAGTAACTCCTAGTCGGGCAAGTATCTCCTCTTTTAGCCGAGTATAGTCCTTAACCTCTTGCTCACTGAGGTCATAGTAGGCCTTTTGAGGTTCACCTGTTAAATAGGGCGCAATTACCTCTGCCCACTCAGCGGCTGGTAACTTCTCTCGCTCAGCCACGCGCTCAAATACTGTTAGATAGGCCTCAACATCGTCCTCAGCAGTCATCTTTTGCAGCGCTTTCTGCACAGTCCTTCTCCCAGAAAAAATCTCTGGAGCGGCTCCCATCACCACAGGCGCCTCTCGATTTGCTATCAGGTGCTCAATAAGTTGTTGTTGTGCAGCCATGGACTGTTCATGTCGTCTATTGGCCTCTATCTGAGCCTGCTGTTGTGCAGCGATCATCTGCTGTTGTTCAGCCATGGACTGTTCATGTCGTCTATTGGCCTCTGTCTGAGCCTGCTGTTGTTGCAAACTCACTTGCATAAACTGCTTCAGCATCTCCTCCATGTTGCTGGACTGTTTTTGGAGTGTAGTTGCAGCTTTCACCCAGGACATCAGCAGCTGTAGCCAGGTCTGTCCACACCGTTGCCCCTAGCAACCGCGTTGCCCGCTACCTCCACCAATTGTAAGGGATCTTCCTGGGGTAGGGTGTGTTTGGACACAGTTCACAGCAGACTTGGACTTTATAAAGTAGAACTTGGCGTTTATTCGTGGTACAAACAGTCCAACAAACAAAGTATACAGCAACACCGTGCTTCTTGTGTATAACAGGCACAAAATAATAACAAAAACAAAACAACCTAGCCCGGCTGGGCGCTTACTAACAGGTTCTTCTCACCTATCTGACACTTATAAACGCAGCGTCTTTCGCCTGGATATCGCAGGGTGGATGTTAGCTCCAGCACTGGCTGTGCTTGCAGCTTCCTCAAACACACAGACTGTTCGTTTCCCTGGCTGGGAGCAATCACCTGCAGACCTTGCAGAGCCTTTAGCTTCCCAGGCTAATTAGGATCAAAGCTCTCCTGATCCCAAACCCAGAACTGGATCGGGGGATGTGGAATGACAGGTCCCTCTACCAAACCTACCTGCCATTCCATATAAACCCAGGCCCGGCAAAATTAAATAACAACTCAGCAGCATATCGCTGCTGAGAAACTGATCCATCCTGGATTTACCATCTCACACTGTGTAGCAACCTAGGTGAGATGTACACCCCCTCGATCACTTCTCCAGTGACATGTCTACACTAGCTATATAGGTGGATAAAATGGTGTATACTGTGGTCAGGGCACGCAGACAACAGGCACAATCTCCTACAACTGACTGCAAGCTCTATTACAGAAGAGCAATATAGCTAGCTATATAGGTGGATATAATGGTGTATAGTGTGGTCAGGGCACGCAGACAACACACACACACACACAATCTCCTACAACTGACTGCAAGCTCTATTACAGAAGAGCAATATAGCTAGCTATATAGGTGGATATAATGGTGTATACTGTGGTCAGGGCACGCAGACAACACCCACTACAGAAGAGCAAGAACGCAAAATCGGCCGATAATGAACGGTGTACACTGTGTTGAAGGTACACAGAGAACACCCACTAACTCCTACAGACGCCAACACACTACACAAGGCCGCCGCGCTGGCGGCCTTGTATAGTGTGGGGCGTGTACTACACCGCCTGAGCTATGATTGGCCACAGGCCTCCTGCCTGTGGCCAATCATGGCTCTCCTCGCTGTCGGCTCTGTGATTGGCCAAGCATGCGGGGTCACAGTGAACGCTTGGCCAATCATGAGCCAGCAATGCACTGCGATGGCGCAGTGCCTTGTGGGCCGTGAGCGTCACACGAATTTGGCGCGAACGGCCCATAATGTTCGGTATTCACCGAACGTGTGAACAGCCGATGTTCAAGTCGAACGTATGTTCGACTCGAACACGAAGCTCATCCCTAGTGCCTACATAGGTCTGGGGATCCACACCATTTAAAATAGCCAGTGGAACAATACTAATGATCTTTTTAGCAACATGTTTCTAAGGGTGGTGTTCTGACCCCCACTGTAAAGGGCTTTCATCCAACTGGCCACCAATGAATTGCTTGTAGCAGGGGTTCCCCTTTTTTTAAAAATTTACTTCAAGAGGTCCTCTGGGATGAAAAGGTGGAAAACTTTTTTTTACCCGCACAAACCAAAAGTGTGGCACAGGTGCAAAATTACAAGTAAGAATGGAAAAAAAATGTGTGTTCAACCTAAAAAAATTCAATATCAAGCTGCCCATTCCTGATAGGAAGTCTATCTTATCTGCCTTATTATTAGGTGTACGAACAGCTTAGGGCCCCTGCACACTGATTAGTTTTGATCAGTTTAAAATAAGCAGAAAAAAATGCAGAAAAAAAAAAACTTATTTAAATTCTATTGACTCTTCACACCGGTCTGTTGTGTTTTTGGCAGCTTTCAAAAAAGAGGTAAAAACACATAGGATCCGCCAGTGGTTGTGCCCGCTCAGCATGGCTCTGTCCGCTGATGCCACGTAGGGAATCACCGAACCAGATGGCTTGCACCCGAGAGTACTTAGGAAACTCAGTCAAAAAATTACCAGACCATTGTTCTTAATTTTTACTGACAGTCTACTGACTGGAATGGTACCAGCTGATTGGAGAAAAGCCAATGTAGCACCAATATTTAAAGAGGGCCCAAAATACATCCCTGGGAATTGCAGACCAGTTAACCTAACATCAATAATATGTAAACTCTTGGAGGGGATGATAAGGGATTATATACAAGATTTTAGTAATGAGAACGGTATCATTAGCAGAAATCAGCATGAATTCATGAAGAATGATTCTTGCCAAACCAATCTATTAACCTTCCATGAGGAGGAGAGTTGCCATCTAGATAAAGGAAGGCCCGTCGATGTGATGTATCTTGATTTTGCAAAAGCATTTGACACAGTTCCCCATAAACATTTACTGTACAAAATAAGGTCCGTTGGCATGGACCATAGTGTGAGTACATGGATTGAAAACTGGCTACAAGGGCAAGTTCAGAGGGTGGTGATAAATGGGGAGTACTCGGAATGGCCAGGGGTGGGTAGTGGGTTCCCCCAGGGTTCTGTGCTGGGACCAATCCTGTTTAATTTGTTCATAAACGACATGGAGGATGGGGTAAACAGTTAAATCTCTGTATTTGCGAACGATACTAAGCTAATCAGGGCAAATAACTTTTCCACAGGATGTGGAAACCTTGCAAAACGATCTGAACAAATTAATGGGGTGAGCAACTACATGAAAAATGAGGTTCAATTTAGAAAAATGTAAAATAATGCATTTGGGTGGCAAAAATATGAATGTAATCTATACACTGGGGGGAGAACCTCTGGGGGAATCTAGGATGGAAAAGAACCTGGGGTCCTAGTAGATGACAGGCTCAGCAATGCCATGCGTCTGCTAACAAAGCAAACAGAATATTGTCATGCATTAAAAAGGGGATTAATTCCAGAGATAAAACGATATTTATCTCGCTCTACAAGACTCTTGTCCGGCCGCACCTGGAGTATGCTGTCGAGTTCTGGGCACCAGTCCTCAGGAAGGATGTACTGGAAATGGAGTGAGTACAAAGAAGGGCAACAAAGCTAATAAAGGGTCTGGAGGATATTAGTTATGAGGAAAGGTTGCGAGCACTGAACTTATTCTCTCTGGAGAAGAGACGCTTGAGAGGGGATATGGTTTAAATTTATAAATACCGTACTGGTGATCCCACAATAGGGATAAAACTTTTTCGAGGAAGGGAGTTTAACAAGACACGTGACCACTCATTAAAATTATAAGAAAAGAGGTTTAACCTTTAAACTACGTAGAGTGTTCTTTACTGTAAGAACAGCAAGGATGTGGAATTCCCTTCCACAGGCGGTGGTATCAGCGAGGGGCATCAATAGTTTCAAGAAACTATTAGATAAGCAATTGAATGACCGCAACATACAGGGATATACAATACTGACGTATAATCACACATATAGGTTGGACTTGAAGGACTTGTGTCTTTTTTGACCTCACCTACTATGTAATTATATTCATTTGTCCAATTATATTTGAGCCCCTGAAAATGGGGGGACTGTGTATAATAATGGTTGCAGTTCCTAAAATTTGTACTTGATATTTATGTTCAACCCCATGAATTAAAGCTGAAAGTCTGCACTTCAAATTCATTTGGATTGTTTCATTTTAATTTTATTCTGGTGGCATACAGAGCCAAAAGGTATAAAAATTGTGCCTCTGTCCAAATTTTTATGGACCTGTGCAGAGCAGCCACTCTTTACCAGTAAATGTGCTATGGGACGGTCGGCAGATGGTTAAAGGATAACTTCACCTTTTATATAAAAAAAAATTATAATAAATGCACATATTTTTGCAGGTAAAAAAATGTGCATTTATTATTTCTTTTTACACTGAAGCCCTTAAAGCATTGCACACGCAATCAGGAGATTGTAGGTGCAATGCCAGGATCCTGCAGGCTCTCAGTACACTGTCTGCCCGTACCTCTGATACGGCCAGGTGACTACTGAATTGCAGGAAGGATCAATGAATTATGAGGATGCTCACTGCAGTCGTTGGCTGCAGTGGGCGACGGTACTTGTAGTAAATTAATTCACAGAACTCTGTGAATGAATGATGCAGCAGTGTGGGTGGATTTCAATTTTTTTCAAATTGTGACAGCGAGTATGAGGAGAGGACCCACCGCCCGCTGTCACAGGGAGGTGGGATGAGGGGGAGAGGAAGCAAGGGGTGGAACATATTATGCTCCACCCTAAATATGGGTGGAACATATAACATGTATCAAAGGTGAACTTATCCTATAAACAAAGGGCCAGTTTACTTCAATTTTTAGGGGGGCCAGACTGTGGTCTGTGAGAGTAAAAAAATGGGGGGAAAAAAAGGAATATTGCCTCGTTATTGGTGTCAGTTGAAGGAATAGTGCCCCATCTTCAGTGTCAGTGGGAGGAGTAGTGCCCCATTGTTGTTGTCAATGGGAAAAGTAGTGCCCCATCTCTGGTATCAGTGGAAGGAATAGTACCTCATCTCAATTGTTAGTAAAATAAATAATGTTTCAACGTTTAAATTAGTGGGAGGAATAGCCCTTTATGCAATCTTCAGGACAAGTCATCCATAATGGAAAATAATTAAGGGGGATATGATCACCATGTATAAATACATATAGTAAGTAGTCCATATAGTGAACTTGGTGTAGAGTTCTTCACTTTCAGGTTATTACAGAATACAAGAAGGCACTCTTTACATTTGGAGGACAGGAGATATAACCTCCACATATGGAAAGATTTCTTCACAGTAAGAGTTGTGAAAATGTGCAATAGACTCCCTCAAAAATCCCTTCTAGCCAGCTCAGTAGATTATTATAAATACATCCATTTCCTTGATTATTATAAATAGCTGGATGCATTCTTAAATGCACAAAATATAACTGGATGTTATCATTTATAGGTAATAAAAACAGGAATTGTTGATCCAGGAAATATCCGATTGCCTTCGGGGGATCTGGGAGGAATTTATTTTTCCTCTGCTAGAGCAAGTTGCCTTACTATTTTTTACAAACAAATATATGAAACGTGTGGCATGTGTTTGTATTCAGCCTCCCTGAGTCAATACTTTGTAGAACCACCTTTTGCTGCAATTACAGCTGCAAGTCTTTTTGAGGATGTCTCTACTAGCTCTGCGCATCTAGAGAGTGACATTTTTGCATGTTCTTCTTTGCAAAATAGCTCAAGCTCTCTAAGATTGGATAGAGAGCGTCTGTGAACAGCAATTTTCAAGTTTTGCCACAGATTCTCAACTGGATTTAGGTCTGGACTTTGACTGGGCTATTCTAACACATGAATATGCTTTGATCTAAACCAGCCTTTCTCAACCTTTTCAACACAGAGGAACCCTTGAAATAGTTCTCCGGTCTCAAGGAACCTCTGCTAAAAATGTGAAATCTACAACTCATGATACATTAGTGTGATGGTCAGTGAGAAGAATGGTCCTTACACTTGTGGTCATTGGGAAGAATTACCTCCTTACAGATAGTTAAAAAGATCAATGGTGTCAGTGGGAACTTATCTGAGAGGCAGAAATTGCCCAATGCTGAAGGAACCCCTAGCAATCTCTGGAGGAACCCTATTTGAGAATCACTGATCTAAACCATTCCATTGTAGCTCTGGTTGCATGTTGAGGGTCGTTGTCCTGCTGGAAGGTGAACCTTCACCCCAGTCTCAAGTCTTTTGCAGACTCTAACAGGTTTTCTTCTAAGATTGATCTGTATTTGGCTCCATCCATCTTCATATCAATTCTGACCAGCTTCCCTGTCCCTGATGAAGAGAAGCATCCCCACAACATGATGCTGCCACCACCACGTTTCATGGTGGAGATGGTGTGTTCAGGGTGATGTACAGTATTCGTTTTCCACCACATAAAGTGTTTTACTTTTAAGCCAAAAAGTTAAATTTTGGTCTCCTCTGACCAGAGCACCTTCTTCCACGTTTGCTGTGTCCCCCACATGGCTTCACGCAAACTGCAAACAGGACTTCTTATGGATTTCTTTCAACAATGGCTTTCTTCTTGCCACTCTTCCATAAAGGCCAGATTTGTGGAGTGCGTGACTAATAGTTGTGCCATTCTCTTTCCATTTTTGGATGTTGGATTGAACAGTGATCCATTAGATGTTCAAAGCTTGGTATATTTTTTTATAACCTAACCCTGCTTTAAACTTCTTCAAAACGTTATCCCTGACCTGTTTGGTGTGTTCCTTGGCCTTCAAGATGCTGTTTGTTCACTAAGGTTCTCTAACAAACCCCTAAGGGCTTCAAAGAACAGCTGTATTTATACTGAGAATAATTTACACACAGGTGGACTCTATTTACTACTGTGATTTCTGAAGGCAATTGGTTCCACTAGATTTTAGTTAGGGATATCAGAGTAAAGGGGACTGAATACAAATGCACTCCACACTTTTCAGATATTTATTTGTAAAAAAAAATGAAATCCATTTATCATTTTCTTTCCACTTCACAATTATGTGCCACTTTGTGTTAATCTATCATATAAAATCCCAATAAAATACATTTATGTTTTTGGCTGTAACATTTCAAGGGCTATGAATACTTTTTCAAGGCACTGTATAACCCCCATGTATCCCTATCATCACAAATCTCCCCAGAAATGTCCCCATCTAGCATAAATCCCCTCCCCCCACTATCATATCACCACTTCTAGCACAAATCCTCTTCCCTCACCCCCCCCAACACAAATCCCCCTAAAACACTACTCCTAGCACACCCTCCAAATTTTCCCTCCTAGAACAATTCCTATGCCCTGCTGCCCCCCTAATTTCCCCCTCCCAACACAAATCCCTTCCCCCTCAATCTCCTCCTGGCACCCCACCTCACAAGATACCACAGTGCCCAGGGCATTTTCCCGTCCTGCCCACATCTTGTCCCGGCCCTGAACAGCAGATTTGACTGATTTTTTATTTTTTTTTAAGAAGTTTTTATTGATATTATTCAGGTATACAATAGCAATAACATTGTATTAACAACAGTTCTATAACGAAGGCAACTAGTAAAATACATGCTGTTACAGGTAACAAATAACATTTTCGTAGAACATGTAGTTTCTGATTTTAGCCTTGATTCTCGGGCCTCGAACAGCAACGTCAAGTGGCTTGAGCTACTGAGCTTGTTGAACCAAGAGAGATGGTAGGATCAGTTATGAGACCCATTGAGAGGATGCGGGTGTCACATTAAATATTTCTGAAGTTGTGACACAGATAGATAAGCAAAGCAGTCTAAAGAATACGACATCCAGTCACCCCTAATGGGGTCATGCTGTGACTGGATAAGATATATATGTATAGGTTTAAACTGCAGGAGAGTTTAATCTCATGTTTAGATTTGACTGATTTACCTCTTCTGACTGCAGTGTCTCTAACAATATACTGCATTTTATCTTCCTTTCTCTTCAGAGAGCTCAGCATGTTCAAAGCTAAGAATATACTGGAAAATAAAGTTTTATACCAGAACAGGATGAAGACTACGCCATTGAAAGGCCTAGAGAACAATGGCTGAGAACAACACTTGCTGATTCAATGACAAGGCCTTTTACCTAGTGCCTGTCCCTGACATCTATAAAACATTCATAATAACATTGTTTTTCTTCTCACATACTGGAGGTGTTTGCTGCATTTTTTAACTTTATTAAGACTGCCCAGCACATTTGTGCGGCAGAAAAAAGGGTGAGTTTTAACGCTTACACACCAGGCGGCTGATGTTTATGTGCTGAGAGCGATCACACTGCGCACTCCTAGCACAAAGACCGAGCTGTCGAAGACAGCCCGTCCATAAGGGGCACAGGGGCGCAGGGGCGCCAGCCCCCTTAGCCATGTAGCCGGCCCCAAAATCTACATGCAGGGTGCAAGAGGCATGGATTTCAATGTTCTATTTTTTTAAGCACATGATTAGAGACTGAGGCTCTAATTGGCATCAAAAAAGGGTAGGCTCTGGGAGCAGAGAACTGCGCCCTGAGCCCACCCAGTTATGTGAAAATAGCGAATTAATATATTCAATATTTTCTTCCTGATTCTCCTCCAATCAGGAAGCGGATCCTGAGACTCCATTGGCTAGGGAGTCTTAGGACTCCCTGGCCAATCGGGTCTCAGGACACACTTCCTGATCAACCGGGAGGAGAAGCAATGGCCCGCTTCTTACTTCCCTCTGCCTCCTAAGGTAAGGCCTCTGATCGCAGCCTCTCTTTCATCTCCCATGGGGGGGTCGATCGGCGCATTCCTGTCCTTCGCCTGTGGAGGGGGGGGAAATCGCCACCTTCCCATCCGTCTCCCGTGGAGGGGGGTTGTTGTTAGTTTGCCACCCCCCCAAACAAAATATTGAGCACTAGCCGCAATTGGCTCTTGGTCCAGCTTCTGATCATGTGACTGGCGGGACCAGCTTCTGATTATGTGATCACTGTGTGGTCACATACGGTAATTGCCGATCCTTCCTGCCTCCCAGGTACTGCTTAAAGGGACACCTGGGCAGGCAGGAATGGGTAAAGCCTAACCCTATGAAAATGAAAAAAAATCCAGCCTTGCATTGGCCCACCAGCACTGCATGGGTTAAAGTCTCATTATGTCTACCCAAACCCTCCAGCTGTTGCAGAACTAAGTCCCATCATGCCTCTGCTTTTCAGAGTAAATGTCAGCCAATGCCTAATGGGACTTCGGGGAAGTTCTGTGCTGGCCGTGTCCCCCGGACACAGCCAGTCACAGATCGCTGTAAACGCCCAATCACAGCGGCCGTTTACAGCGCGATCAATATCACAGTCCGGCTATAAGTCGCTGATCGCCGCCAATACTAGTATAAAAATACTAGCGCCACAATATCGCAGTCCGGCTATAAGTCGCTGATCGCCGCCAATACTAGTATAAAAATAAATAAAAATTCCATAAATCTATTCCATAGTTTGTAGACGCTATAACTTTTGCGAAAACCAATCAATATAGGCTTATTGGGATTTTTTTTTTTTTTTACCAAAAATATATAACAAAAAAGATATTGGCCTAAATTGATTAAGAAGTTTGATTTTCTACATTTTTTTTATTGGATGTTTTTTTTTTTGCAAATATGATTTTTATTATTTTAACATACGTGGGGTATAGCCCCAAAGAATACAGTAGTAACTGAAACAGTGAAGGTCGCAGCCTCCCAAATAAACAGTACAGTTGAAAATATAGCACCGCAGAACAATCCAGTTTGTCATGAAAAGTAGTTGAGCTGTATGGATGTATGGATATGGTCTCGGCTAATCACCATAGAGGGGATCACAGAATGTAGCTATGGTCGTTCGCTATACTTAAACCCTAGATCACCATCTTATCGAGAAATTGGATCAGGCCTGTCTAGGGCTACGACTTGGACCGAGAGTCGGAAAATAGATAATAGAAGATAAGAATAGAAGAGAGGAGTGTACAGAAAAAGAGGGGGGTAGAGGAAGGTGGGAGAGGGAGAAGGGGGGGAGTTAAGGGGGGGGGGAGGGTATGAGGGGGGATGGGGGGAAGGGGTTGTCATTCCAATTGCGGCTATCTATGTGCCATTTAATTGGTAACTCAAGTTCCAAGGAGGGCTTTGCCCTCTTCCGAGCATATGTATATATTCCAAAGAGACCAAGTCCTTCTATAAGCATCTTGCCTGTCTTGGGCTGTCAATATCAGGTCTTCCAGTTTATTGACCTCCTCCACCTTCCGTAGCCACATTGCCGTGGACGGTGGAGTTTGTTGTTTCCAGAGTAAAGGAATGCAGGATTTGGCTGCGTTCGTTAAGTGGCATAGTATTGACTGTTTGTATTTCCTGGGGGACAACGACGAGACATGCAGCAGGAAGAACGCCGGGTAATTCGGGATCTGCCACTCTGTAAGGCCGCGTACACACGGGCGGACTGTTCGCTCAACTTTGTCCGCTGAACAGTGTTTCAGCGGACAGTCCGCTCGTGTGTGGGGCTTCAGCGGAAAGTTTCAGCGGACAGTTTGACGAACAAAGTTTTTCGGAAATTCCGAAAAACTGTCCGCTGAAACTTGGTTTGGGCGGACAGTCTGCCCGTGTGTAGGCCACTTTCGAAATGAGCAAACTGTTCCCGCTCGGAGGAAAGTCTGCTCATTTCGAGCGCGTCTCCAGGTAGGCGGGGCCCGCGAAGGAGACGTCGCGGGCCCCGCCGCCTGGTACGGACTTAAAGGGGAACCCCAACGCCGAAAAAAATCGGCGTGGGGGTCCCCCCAAAGTCCACAACAGACCCTTGTCCGAGCACGCTACCCGGCCGGCCAGGAAAGGGGGGCGAGCGAGCGCTCCCCCCCTCCCGAGCCGTACCAGGCCGCGTGCCCTCAACATGGGGGGTGCCTTGGGGAAGGGGGGGGCCGCGCGGCCCCCCCACCCCAAAGCACCTTGTCCCCATGTTGATGAGGACAAGGGCCTCTTCCCGACAACCCTGGCCGTTGGTTGTCGGGGTCTGCGGGCGGGGGGCTTATCGGAATCCGGGATCCCCCTTTAATAAGGGGGCCCCCGGATACCGGCCCCCCACCCTATGTGAATGAGTATGGGGTACAATGTACCCCTACCCATTCACCTGTAAAATAAAAGTACCCAAAAAAAAACTCACACGAGATAAAATATTTTATTGCACAGCTCCGGGGGTCTTCCGTCTTCGGGGGTCTTCTCGCCGGACTCCTCCGCTATCTTCTTGTAGCTCTTTTGCTAGCGGAGGAGTCCGGCTTTCTTCCTCCCCGCCGCCGGCCTCTTCTCCCGACTTCGGGGGTCTTGTCCCCCTCTTCGGTTCTTCTGCCGGGCCACCGCGCCTTCTTATAGCTCTTTTACAGGCGGTGGCCCGGTCTTCTGTCGCCGCCGCCTTCCGTTCTTCTGCCGGGCCACCGCGCCTTCTTATAGCTCTTTTAGAGGCGGTGGCCCGGTCTTCTGTCGCCGCTGTCGCCTTCCGGTCACCTTCCGTTCTTCTTCTTGTTCTTGTTCTTCTTCTTCTCCAGGAGATGTTGACACGTCGCTCTCTCCGGCCGGAATGCCAGAGCCGCGCTGTGCGGCCACTTATATAGTGACAATGGGGCGGTGTCACATGGTATATGTCACATGGGTTGGTCACATGGTGACCCCGCCCCCTTACGATGTCATAGTCCCCATGTGACATCAACCCATGTGACCAACCCATGTGACATATACCATGTGACACCGCCCCATTGTCACTATATAAGTGGCCGCACAGCGCGGCTCTGGCATTCCGGCCGGAGAGAGCGACGTGTCAACATCTCCTGGAGAAGAAGAAGAACAAGAAGAAGAACGGAAGGCGACCGGAAGGCGACAGCGGCGACAGAAGACCGGGCCACCGCCTGTAAAAGAGCTATAAGAAGGCGCGGTGGCCCGGCAGAAGAACCGAAGAGGGGGACAAGACCCCCGAAGTCGGGAGAAGAGGCCGGCGGCGGGGAGGAAGAAAGCCGGACTCCTCCGCTAGCAAAAGAGCTACAAGAAGATAGCGGAGGAGTCCGGCGAGAAGACCCCCGAAGACGGAAGACCCCCGGAGCTGTGCAATAAAATATTTTATCTCGTGTGTTGTGTTTTTTTTTTGGGTACTTTTATTTTACAGGTGAATGGGTAGGGGTACATTGTACCCCATACTCATTCACATAGGGTGGGGGGCCGGTATCCGGGGGCCCCCTTATTAAAGGGGGATCCCGGATTCCGATAAGCCCCCCGCCCGCAGACCCCGACAACCAACGGCCAGGGTTGTCGGGAAGAGGCCCTTGTCCTCATCAACATGGGGACAAGGTGCTTTGGGGTGGGGGGGCCGCGCGGCCCCCCCTTCCCCAAGGCACCCCCCATGTTGAGGGCACGTGGCCTGGTACGGCTCGGGAGGGGGGAGCGCTCGCTCGCCCCCCTTTCCTGGCCGGCCGGGTAGCGTGCTCGGACAAGGGTCTGTTGTGGACTTTGGGGTTCCCCTTTAAGTCCATTCCAGGCGGCGGAGCCCGCGACGTTTCCGTCGCGGGCCCCGCCTACCTGCACACGCGCTCGAAATGAGCGGACTGTTGCCTCGTGTGTGGGCGAGTCCGTTCATTTCAAAAGTTGCACGGACTTAGTACGACGAACAAAGTTTGCCGTATTTGTCCGCTCAAAAAGTGCCGTGTGTGGGCGTGTTCGTTCATTCAAAAGTTTGAGCGGACTGTTTGACGAACTTAGTTTCAGCAGACAGTCCCCGCGTGTGTACGCGGCCTAAGTTTTTGGGAGATGGTTCGAACCGCTGTCCAGAACTCTGTCAGTCTGGGGCAGGACCAGAAAATGTGTAGCATTGTGCCTTTATCTTCTCGACATCGCCAGCAGTATTCTGGTGTATCTGGGAAAATAAGGTGTAGGCGACTAGGCGTTAAGTACCATCTCACAAGAATTTTGTAATTCATCTCCTGAATTTTTGTGCATATTGAGGACTTGAGAGAGAATCGTAATATGTTATGAAGTTGAGTTGGCGTGAAGGTGCGACCTAAGTCCACTTCCCATTTTGCAATACCTGTAATGCGTAGTTGTTGAGGCGGTGTATTTATCAATGAGTACATTTTAGAGAGTACTCGTGATAGTGGCTCTGTGTCCGAGCAGTATTCCTCGAATGTAGTCATAGGTCTATTGTACTCTTGGGGATTTGAGATGGACTGGAGAAAGTGGTGTAGATGGGCAGCGTTCCAAAAGTCCAGTCGATAGGGGCCTGTAGGGTTCGTAAGATCTGGTACGGAAGGCCAGTCATTTCTTGAGACAAACTTAGAGGCTGTAGTAAGGTCAGCGTCCCGCAATGTCTGGAATTGTGAAGCTGCTAGTCCTGGTGTAAATCGAGGGTTACCTAGGATCAGGGTCAATGGCGACGTTTTAGTTGTCAGAGAGTGTTGTAGTGTTGCCTGTGTGCCCTGCCAGAGGGTGTTACCGATCAGGGGATGTGATTTCGTCTCCCGTGGGAGAGAGTCTCTGCACCATAGAGCAGTCCTTAACGGGACTGAGCACTGATGCTGTTCAATTTATGCCCACAACTTAGTGTCAAGGTGGCGGCTCCAGTCAACTATCCTACCCAAATGGATGGCTTGGTAATATTTTTTTATGTCTGGTAGCGCTAACCCTCCATAATGTTTCGGCAGGGAGAGTTGGAAACGCGGTATCCACGGTTGCTTTTGTGCCCAGACAAAGCGGGTAAACAAAGCTTGTACATGTTTAAAGTATGCCGGTGGTATTTTAATCGGTAAGGCCTGGAAGGGATACAAAAACTTTGGTAATATGCTCATCTTCAGCAAGTTACACCTACCAAACCAGGAGTGGGTCCCCTTATGCCATAGGTCTAAAAGCGACTTCACCTTTGCCAACAGAGGAGGGAAATTGCGTTCATATAGGCGTGAGGGGTCTGGCGGGATGTTAGTCCCTAGATAAGTCAAGGCGGTGGATGTCCACCTGAACTGGAAATTAGGTTGTAATGTAGGGAGTATACGTGGAGGTATGGACAGTCCCATAGCTTCCGATTTAGAGAAATTTATTTTCAGATTGGATATCTTCCCATAAGTTTCAAATTCTCTAAGCAGGTTTGGTAACGACACTCCCGGGTTGGTTAGCGTAAAGAGCATATCATCGGCGTAGGCCGAAATCTTGTGTTGCGACCGCCCGACAGTCACCCCCCCCCCTATATCGGGGTTTCGTCTGACTGTGGCCAAGAAGGGTTCTAGGAATAATGCGAACAGGAGAGGGGACAGGGGACACCCCTGTCTCGTCCCGTTAGCTATTGGGAAGGGCTCCGACAGGATCCTATTGGCTTTCACTTGGGCCGTCGGCTTAGAATATACTCCAGCTATTCTATTCATCATGTTCTCTCCCAGACCCACATGCTTGAGAACTGCAAACATGAACGGCCAACTCACCCTGTCAAAGGCTTTTTCAGCATCAGTATTTAGCAGGACACACGGAGTGCCCGCTGTTCTCACAACGTGTAGCAGGTTTAGCACCTTCGTGGTACTATCCCGCGCTTCTCTAGAAGGGATAAAGCCTACCTGATCAAGGTGGATCAGTTGTTGGAGATGATTTGCTAACCTGGTAGCCAAGATCTTAGTATAGATTTTGAGGTCTATATTCAGAAGGAATATCGGTCTATAACTACCACAGGACGCTGGATCCTTCCCTTCCTTATGAATTACTGATATATGGGCACTCAGGGAATCCCTAGCAAATTCACCTCCAGATCCTATAGCATTAAACAACTTAAGCATGTGCTGCTCTAGTATTGTGGATAACTTTTTATTGTATTGCAGGGTATATCCGTTAGGTCTCGGGGCCTTCCCTGGTGTCATCGTCCCTATAGCCTTTTGGATTTTATTGGATATGTTTTATAGCGGAAAGTAAATATGATTTTTTTTTCTTTTCAAAATTGTTGGTGTTTTTTTGTTTATAGCGCAAAAAATACAAATCGTAGAGGTGATCAAATACCACCAAAAGAAAGCTCATTTTATTTGGGTACAGGGTCGCATGACCGCGCAATTGTCAGTTAAAATAATGCAGTGCATTATCGCAAAAAATGGCCTGGTCATGAAGGGGGGCAAATCTTTCAGAGCTGAAGTCGTTAAGCCTTTAACATATAACTTATTAAAAAAAAATGAAACAACTTATGGAAGATAATTCCACCAAAGGAAACATTGTTTGTCCCCAAAACCAATATATGTCAAATTTTTATATCATGAGCCCATGTTTAAAGCCGTGTTCCGCCCATAAAAAAAATAAAAAAATTAAAAGCCAGCCACATACTGCAGCTGCTGGCTTTTAACAATAGGACACTTACCTGTCCTGGAGTCCAGTGATGTCGGCATTGCAGCTAATGTTTCTGTCAGCTGTCGGGTGCTGCTGCCGCCATTGTGGGTAAGGGTACCCGGCAGTGTAGCCTTACAGCTTCATGCTGAGAACCATACTGTGCATGCTGGAGGCCCCGCTCCTCTTTCCTACTGGCCTGGCAACAGAGGGAGGAGGAGGGAGAAAGAGGGACCCCCACTGTGATGTCACAGGCTGTGGCCCGGACTCCCAGAAATGGGAACAGGATACCTGTCAAAGACAGGTATCCTGTCCCCCCTCCTCCCGAAAAAGGTGCCAATTGTGGCACAGGAGGGGGAGAGGAGACAAATGAGCGGAAGTTCCACTTTTAGGTGGAACTCCGCTTTAAATCGTCTGTAAATCTCAGTCATGTAATCTGAACAAACCACATACAGTGTCTCACAAAAGTGAGTACACCCCTCACATTTTTGTAAATATTCTTTTATATCTTTTCATGTGACAACACTGAAGAAATGACACTTTGCTATAATGTAAAGTAGTGAGTGTACAGCTTGTATAACAGTGTACATTTGCTGTCCCCTCAAAATAACTCAACACAGCCATTAATGTGTAAACCGCTAGCAACAAAAGTGAGTACACCCCTAAGTGAAAATGTCCAAATTGGGCCAAGTGTCAATATTTTGTGTGGCCTCCATTATTTTCCAGCACTGCCTTAACCCTCTTGGGCATGGAGTTCATCAGAGCTTCACAGGTTGCCACTGGAGTCCTCTTCCACTCCTCCATGATGACATCATGGAGCTGGTGGAGACCTTACACTCCTCCACCTACTTTTTGAAGATTCCCCACAGATGCTCAATAGGGTTTAGGTCTGCAGACATGCTTGGCCAGACCATCACCTTTACCCTCAGTTTCTTTAGCAAGGCAGTGGTCATCTTGGAGGTGTGTTTGGGGTCAATATCATGTTGGAATACTGCCCTGTGGCCCAGTCTCTGAAGGGAGGGGATCATGTTCCGCTTCAGTATGTCACAATACATGTTGGCATTCATGGTTCCCTCAATGAGCTGTAGCTCCCCAGTGCCGGCAGAACTCATGCAGCCCCAGACCATGACACTCCCACCACCATGCTTGACTGTAGTCAAGCGTACTTGTCTTTGTACTGCTTACCTGGTTGCCGCCACACACATCAGACACCATCTGAACCAAATCAGGTTATCTTGGTCTCATCAGACCACAGAACATGGTTCCAGTAATCCATTTCCTTTGTCTGCTTGCCTTCAGCAAACTGTTTGCGGTCTTTCTTGTGCATTATCTTTAGAAGAGGCTTCCTTCTGATGCGACAGTCATGCAGACCAATTTGATGCAGTGTGCAGCGTATGGTCTGAGCACTGACAGGCTGACCCCCCCGCCCCTTCAACCTCTGCAGCATTGATGGCAGCCAAAGACAACCTCTGAATGTGACGCTGAGCACGTGCATTCAACTTCTTTGGTCGACCATGGCGAGGCCTGTTCTGAGTGGAACCTGTCTCGTTAAACCGCTGTATGGTCTTGGCCACCGTGCTGCAGCTCAGTTTCAGGGTCTTGGCAATCTTCTTATAGCCTAGGCCATCTTTATGTAGAGAAACTATTCTTTTTTTCAGATCCTCAGAGAGTTCTTTGCCATGAGGTGCCACGTTGAACTTCCAGTGACCAGTATGAGAGAGTGAGAGTGATAACACTAAATTTAACACACCTGCTCCCCATTCACACCTGAGACCTTGTAACACTAATGAGTCACATGACACCGGGGAGGAAAAATGGTTAATTGGGCCCAATTGTGACATTCTCACTTGGGGGGGGGGGGGACTAATTTTTGTTGCCAGCGGTTTAGACATTAATGGCTGTTGAGTTATTTTGAGGGGAAGGCAAATTTACACTGTTATACAAGCTGTACACTCACTACTTTACATTGTGGCAAAGTGTCATTTCTTCGGTGTTGTCACATGAAAAGGTATAATGAAATATTTACAAAAATACAAGGGCTGTACTCACTTTTGTGAGATACTCTATATCTGTACTGTTTACTTGTCTCTCTCAAAAGCCCTAAGTGTCCTTTCTCTCTGGTGCTTCATTCCTCTGTAATCAGCATGAGCCACAGCTAAGAAGTTTATCTGACGCATTAGATAAATATGTGATGGGGGAGGGAGCTCAGCACACAGCTTGTCTGGATGGCGGGGGGTGTCCCTTTCCTCCAATCAGCTCTCACACACTATAACTGCAGCTCTCCACCCCCTCCTCTCTGCTCCTCATAGATGCAGAAGGATTTTACCACAAATCTGCACTTTTGAATATATATAGGGAAGTGAAGACTGTAGATAAGTAAATAGAACTTATGTAAGGAGATTTGTGTCTGTGTATCACCTGAAGCTGTTCACTTCACTGGGTATAAGAGAGGGTTTACAACTATTTTAACTGGTTAATATGTTATTTGTATGGACATACATTTTGGGGTCTATGCATACATTTTTTTCCATGTAAATGTGCCAATGATCACACAACCTGCATGAATCTATACCAACACCTTAGTAAAAGGTTTGTTTCCTAGGACTGTGAGCACCATCTAGTGGCAATATTGTGGTATTTTTTCCTGAAATACCTCAAACAGCAAAAATACTGCATTATTGCCACAAGATGATGCTGATGATCCTGGGAAATAAACCTATTAGTAAAATTACAGTAAGGATTCGTGAAGTTTGTGTGAATGATTAAAGTGGCATTAAACCCCAAATCAAAACTGTAATTATTTGCAGCTTACTGGTCCTTACACAGTATGTATTGACTGTATTTGTTTCCTTTTTTCTTTTTAATCTTTTTATACAAATTTCACCTTGTGATCTGGCCATTAACACACCTCCTGTATTATAGAGCACCCACTCTGGATGAAGGCGCACTGGGGGCACATTTGGATGGCAGCATTGTCAGTCTGGAAGAAGGGGTGTGGAGTGTTAGATGGACTAGCAGATTTAGATATACTAACAAATTGAAGCCACACTGCAGTTACACAAACAACAGTTTCTATTTGGGATAAAGGTTTTACATGAATATATCAATCATTGTAAGCACCCCTGTTAGGGCTAAATGGTTTGTCTCACATTCTAATTGATACATTTATTCTAATAACTTTTTCTTTTTAAAAACAACAGACTTACTGGCTAGATCATCAGGGGGAAAAATAAAGGAGAAAAAGCCTAAAGAAGAAAACCGCCTACCCCATGCTTTGCAGCTTGTAGGGGTCTATTTAACCACTTAAGCCCCGGACCATTTTGCTGGCCAAAGATCAGAGCACTTTTTGCGATTTGGCACTGGCTCGTTTTAACTGACAATTGTGCGGTCGTGCGATGTGGCTTCCAAACAAAATTTAAGTCCTTTTTTCCCCACAAATAGAGCTTTCTTTTGGTGGTATTTGATCACCTCTGTGTTTTTTATTTTTTGCGCTATAAACAAAAAAAGAGCGACAATTTTAAAAAAAACGCATTATTTTTTACTTTTTGCTATAATAAATATCCCCCAAAAATATATAAAAAAAAAGTTTTTTCCTTCTGTTTAGGTCAATATGTATTCTTCGACATATTTTTGGTAAAAAAAAACACACGCAATAAGTGTTTCCTGACAGACTCCATGGCAGCCAACGTGTGGGTTTAGTCCCGCCTCCATTACCCTATAGGACGATACTCCCATATATCTTTGCTCCCTGCCAGAGGCCGTGTTCTTTTTTTTGTCCTCCTCCATAGGACCTTGCATGTGTGTTTTTTACTCTGAAAACTTGCATTACTTTCTGCGACACGGACCGGCCGAGCGACTTGGAGTCGCATATTTCCAATAAGCTCTAGCTACTAGCGGAGTATGGAAAAGGGGCATATGGAAGAGGCGCTGAAGAGGTATATTCCTGGTCACTGACAGGTTAAACCGCGTGTTAGTCGTGAGCCTAGCTACTAGCAGGTGACTATCGCCCCCCAGAAGTCCGGCATGTGTTTGGGACCTACCTCGGCTGGTGTCCATGTACAGGAGTGGTGAGCTTTATGTTTGTCTCCATGGCAGCCATTCTATGTCCTTTTCTGTATGTTTTTGTTGTTTGCGCTGTGTCTCTTTTTCCCCCTTACATCGTTTTCGGCGGTGTATCTGGCAAGCTGGGCGGCTGGTTTCCTTGCGTTCCAGCCGCCCAGCTACTTCCTCATTCGCCACTCGGTCGTTCTGCGCATGCGCGAGGCCGGCGCGAGGACGAGACTTGGTTCGCGCATGCGCGTTGCGGGCTTCGCGCATGCACACTAGCGTTTTTATGGCGTAATGGGTGATGTCATTTAGGCGGCAGTTTTAAAAACAGAGAACAGCTTGCAGAGCCTCTGGGATGCTTGTAAAGCCTGCAGTGCCATTCCTGAGCCCTGATTTCTTCAGTAATAGGTATGTGTCCATGGGGAAAAGGTCAGATTATCTTTGCTTGTCCTAGCTGTTCTCTGTGTTTAATTTGGGCTGTTTTATTCCAGCCCTGGTGGATCCCTTGGATGCCTCGCCGCCCGCTAGTGGCCAGCCCTCTTGTAGAAGGTACCTTTTGTTCTTGGGTTACCTGCCGGGGGGGGGGGGGGAAGTGGAACATTAGGGTATGTTCCGCTAACACTGTTGGTTTCTCCCTTTTTCAGAACCTTCCCGCCCTTCTACGGCTTGCTCAAGTCACGCAGCCAAAGGATTATGTTGGGGGTGTAGGACGCAGGTTCCTACTGACAAGTCCCTTTGTGATGCCTGTTATGTCAAAGCGACAGGTGAAAGGAGTGACTCTGACCAACAGCTGAAGTCTATGGTCGAGAAATTGGTCAAGGACAGTCTAAAGAAATTTGAAGCCCCCCATTTGTCTCCCATAGAGTCTCCAAATTCTCCAGGGAGGGATGCTCAGGCCCAGGACACATGGGATTCCTCTCTGCCTAGCCATCCGTCTGCTGTCCTCTCAGATAGTGAATCTGAGGAAGAAGAGTCTGGTTCGGGTTTTGACTTTCCCTGCTTCCTCCTTTGGTCAAAGCCATCAAGGAAACGCTGAACTGGGAAGAGCCGGTAGTGGCTCCAGCGAAGCAAAGAAAGTTTTTTAAACAACTAAAGAAGGAGCGTATTATCTTCCCTTTCCTTTCAGAGTTGGGAGAAGTGATCTCGGATGAGTGGAGCAAGGTAGAGAAAAATAATTCTCTTCTATCTAAGATTCAGAGACTTTACCCTTTCAAGGAGGAAGAAGTCAAATATTTGGAGTCTTCCCCTCTGGTGGATGCGGCAGTAATGAGACTGGTCAGACATGTGACCCTTCCTTTAGAGGACACAGTCTTTTTTAAGGATGCTCTGGACAGGAGAATTGATTCTGACCTGAAGAGGATCTATATTACGGCCGGCATGGCCTGTAAACCAGCTCTGGCCTTAGCGGTCCTGTCTAGAGCGATGGAAGTTTGGTCCGATAGTGTTAATGAGACACTCAGAAACGTCTCAGAGGAACTTGCCAAGGGTTCTCCCATTCAAGAACTAAGGCTGGCTTCGGCTTTCTTGGGGGAGGCCTCGATTGATATTATCCGACTGGTGGCTCGAGTTATGCTCTCTTCTGTAACTGCCAAGCGTGCCCTGTGGCTCCGTCCTTGGCTAGCCGATCCCGCTTCTAAGCAGGTTTGGTGCCGTATTCCCTTTGATGGTTCTTCCTTTTTTGGCAATAAGCTGGATAGTGCTATAACTCAGGCCACCGGGGGTAAGTCAGGGTTTCTCCCCCAGGATAGGCGTCTGCAGAGTCAAAGGAGATAGTTTCCAAGAAAGCAGGGTCAAGACCGTGCCAGGGAGGCACGCAGTTACAGGCCTGGAAGGGAATTATTCAGATCTTGGAGGTCCAGACAGACATCTCTCAAAAAGTCTGCAAAGGGCAGTTCGATGGGGGAAAAAGAGCCTACTAAGTCCTTTTGAGATCGGGCCCGTCCAGGCGGTCCAGGTGGGAGCTCGTTTGTTTCACTTTCGCCATGTCTGAGCGGCCTCGATCCAGGATTTTTGGACCGTCAGGATGGTCTCTTTTGGGCACACTTGGACGTTCAGCAGTGTCCCCAAAGTCAAGCGTGTCCCCACATCCATTCCAAGGTCAGAAGAAAAAAGACAAATTCTTTTAGCCTACATAAAATCTTTGTTGGATCAAGGCGCCGCTATTCCTATTCCAGACAACCAACGCGGCATGGAAATGTATTCCCCTCTTTTCCTGGTCCAGAAGAAGAACGGTACGTGGAGACCTGTAATAGACTTGACGCGTCTAAATCGTTTCATAAGAAAGGAAAAGTTAAAAATGGAGACCCTGCCCACGATCCAACAGTCGGTGAAGCCAGGGGATTGGCTTGTCTCAATAGATCTCAAAGACGCATATTTCCACATCCTGGTGGCAACATAGTTCCAACAGTTTCTTCGTTTCTCCATTGGCCAGCTTCATTTACAGTTTACCTGCCTTCCCTTCGGTCTGTCAACCTCCCCTCGCACATTCTCGAAGGTCCTGCTAGCAGTCGTAGCATTGTTGAGAATCAGGAAAATCCGGATTTATCATTATCTGGACGATTTGCTTCTTCTGACCCAGGACAGAGATTGTCTCGTGAAACACAGGGATCTAGTTATCGCAACCCTCAAGGTATTCGGGTGGCTCCTGAATTCAGAGAAAAGCCAGTTAGTTCCTACACAGTACCTCGTGTTCCTCGGTGCTCTTTTCAATACGGCAAGAGGTACCATCTCTCTGCCCGAGGAGAAGGTTGCAGTAGTACGGGACAGGATCCTCCTGGCCCTCTCTTCGTCTCGTCTCAGTGCTCTTCATTGCCTAAAGATCATAGGCACCATGGTGTCCACCATTCCGATGGTGAAGTGGGCACAATGGAGGATTTCAAATGGGTTTCCTTCGCCAATGGTCGGGAGAGAAGGTCCAGTCCATCGAGATTACTCAGACCATAAGAGGTTCCCTCCTCTGGTGGCTTCGTCGGGAGAACCTGTTGAATTGCCACTCCCTTCTTCCAATCAAATGGATCACAGTGACGTCAGATGCCAGCAACAAGGGCTGGGGGGCACATTGTCTGTCGGAAGTGGCTCAGGGCATTTGGGACTTCCCCTCTCGGGGAATAGTGTCAAATGTGCTGGAATTACGGGCAGCCTTCCTAGCGTTGTTGGCATTTCCGCATCTGATAGTGGGAACATCCATAGTGCTCAGGCTGGACAATAAGACTGCGGTCGCCTACATAAGGAAGCAAGGGGGGACCAGAAGTCGGTCTCTGCTGCGGGAAGTAGATCCAATAATGCGTTGGGCCCAGAAGAATCTGGCCAACTTAACAGCAGCCTATGTGTCTGGAGTTCTCAACGTCCAAGCGGACTTTCTCTCACGAGTCCCCTTGGACAACAACGAGTGGGCCCTTCACGAAGATGTGTTTCAGTGGGTTCTGTCCCTGGGGATTTCTCCAGAAGTGGATCTCTTTGCCTCCCGTTTCAACAGGAAGCTAACAAAGTTCTATTCGAGGTTCAAGGATCCGCAGGCCTATGGGATAGATGCCCTAACAGAACAGTGGTGGTTCCACAAGGCATACGCCTTCCCTCCAATTCCGATTATCTTTCAGTTTCTGAGGAGACTCAGATGGGAGGAAGTAGAAGTGTTGGCAATAATTCCGCATTGGCCCAACAGGCCTTGGTTTCCTCTCCTATCCTTCCTCAGTTCCTCTCCCATCCAGATGGGATCTGCTCTCCCAAGGCTCGATTCTCCACCCATGTCCGGCTCACCTTCAGTTGGGGGCCTGGTTCTTGAGAGGGGAAGGCTGGAAGTACTAGGGTGTCCTAAGGAGGCCATTCCTACTCTCTTAAGTGCAAGGAGACGAAGTACTAATAAAGTATATGAACGGATCTGGGCTAAATTTGTATCCTATATGTCTTCCAGTACTAGTTTCTACGTTTCACCTGCAGTTCATGACGTTTTGGGTTTCCTGCAATTAGGCTTGGACTTACCTTTGTCAGTTAGTTCCCTTCGGGTTCAAGTTTCGGCTATCTCCGCATTTACAGGGGTTTCGTGAGCCAAGCATGCCCTTATCCAACAGTTCTTCAAAGGCGCAGTAAGATTGAGACCCCAGAGAAAACCCAGATTCCCTAAGTGGGATCTGCCACTAGTTCTGGACTTTTTTTCTTATTTCAATAAGGCTCTTTCCATCAGAGAACTCACCTTGAAAACTGCATTTCAGGTGGCGGTCACCTCAGCAAAGAGGGTATCAGAGATTCAGGTTCTAGGAGTCAAAGAACCCTTTCTAACATTTTTTTTCCGGACAGGGTGGTCCTAGTTCCAATGTTGAGGTCAAACCCTAAGGTCACCTTGGTTTTTCATGAAAATCAAGAAATCTCTCTACCCACATTCAGATCCTCGGATTCCTCTGAGGTTCATCCGCTTGATGTTGGTCGCTCATTAAAGCTGTATTTGGAGTCTACAGCTCCATTCCGTCAGTCGGATTTCCTGTTCGTTCTGTTCTGTGGGAAGAACAAGGGCACTAGGGCATCAGTCAGGTCAATTGCGGCATGGATAGTTCAAGCAATCCAATGGGCATACAGAGAAAAGGGCTTGGCTCCTCCTCAGGCGGTGACGGCCTATTCGACCAGAAGTCTTTCTACCTCATGGGCAGCCTCTCGCCATGTGGCTCCTGACGTGATATGCAGGGCGGCTTCGTGGTCTTCAATACACACCTTTATGTCTCATTATTGTGTTGAGCCGGCGGCTCTATCTATCCTCAGTTGACTTTGGTGTTAAAGTTTTGTCGGTTGACGGTGTCAAATAAATCTTTGTTATGCAGCATTTTGCCCACCCGGGGGTGTTTTGGCGAGTTATTTCCCACACGTTGGCTGCCATGGAGTCTGTCAGGAAAACTGAAAATTTATGTCAAAATACTTACCGTAATTTTCCTTTCCTGATGGACTCCATGGCAGCAGCCTCCCAAATGGCTGGAGTAGGATAGTTACTGAACACGGCCTCTGGCAGGGAGCAAAGATTTATGGGAGTATCGTCCTATAGAGTAATGGAAGCGGGACTAAACCCACACGTTGGGTGCCATGGAGTCCATCAGGGAAGGAAAATTACGGTAAGTATTTTGACATAAATTTTCCATTTTATTGACTGGTTTGTGCAAAAGTTATAGCGTCTACAAAATAGGGGATAGATTTATGGCATTTTTATTAATATTTTTTTTTTTACTAGTAATGGCGGCGATCAGTGACTGCGACATTATGGCAGACAAATCGGACAATTTTGACATATTTTTGGGACCATTGGCATTAATACAGCGATCAATGCTATAAAATTGCATTGATTGCTGTAAAAATGTCACTGGCAGTGAAGGGGTTGACCACTAGGGGGTGGGGGAGGGGTTAAATGTGTCCTGGGGAGTGATTCTAACTGTCTTTTGGATGAGCTAGCAGTGACACGACAATGATCGCCGCTCCCGATGACAGGGAGCTGACGCTCAGTGTCCTGTCACTAGGCAGAACGGGGAAATGCTGTGTTTACACCGGCATCTCCCCGTTCTTCAGCTCCATGAAACGATCGTGGGTAAACCCAGTGGACATCGAGTCCGCTGGTCCTGCGGGCATGGTCACGGAGCTTGCGGCAGGTGCGCGCGTGCACGCACAGTGGGAAATTCAAAGTAACATACGCGTACGTTACTTTTCCCAGCCGTGCCATTCTGCTGATGTAAAAGTACAGGTGCCAGTCGGCAAGTGGTTAAATGAGAGCGGGTAGCCTGTGGGGGTTAGCTGAAGAAGAGGAGGAGTCCTTGAAATGTGTCCTGTGACCCCACTTCTGCAGGAGACCAACGTCCACGGAGAGCTGTCATTGGGAATGAGTGAGTCGAGCAGGAGCAGCAGAGATTGCTGTCATCCAGCCCGGGTCTTCACCTGTCAGCTGGACACACAGCGATCCAGACACTGCTCATCCATCCGTTCCCTGTCACTGTGTTGTGTGATGAGTAGGCTCTTTCTCATAGACTATATGCACTTGTGAGTATATAATATGTTGTTTTTATTAAAGCCCTTTGAACGTTTTTCTGGACTCTACCTTTGCATACTGCAGTGAATTAAGCCACAGGATACAAACCATACATCTTTATCATTCCATGTAGTGCCTCTAGAGGATGCTGTAGTGCAGCGTTTTGTCTTACTCAGAGTAATATCATGCAGTGTATGTACATTATCTATCAAAGATACTGATAATTATCAAATGAATCCTGTTCTACTTTTTTCCGGCATAAAATCAGGGCATCATACGATAACTTGGGCCTCATTTAATAAATATGTAATAGGATAAATTGACTGCAAATCCAAAGTAATTGTAAAGTTTTGTTTTAAAAATAAAATATAAAAGGATGTTATACTTGCTTTTTATTTTATTTTTAAAACAAAACTTTCACACTGGAGCGGTGCGCTAGCAGGATGGTAAAAAAAAGTCCTTCAATGAAATCAATGGGGCAGCGCGGCTATATCGCCGGCAAAGCGCTGCTGCAGCAGCGCTTTGCGGTGATTTTAACCCTAAAACGACGGTAAGGCGGTGCAAAAAATATCGCTACTTTACCGCCGACGCACCCCCGTGGCTCGTTGTGAAAGAGTCAGGTCACAGTAGTTGACAGTGCTGCTGTTCAAGGTTCTCATTCATCCAGAGTGGGGGCACTCTAATACAGCAGATGCTGGAAGCCCCAGGCCTCACTTGCCCATCTTGACTCCTGCGATCCTCCCGCGTCAGTTCAGGAAAATCCTGGATGATATCCCGGTCTACTCCATCTCTTTGCAGCTACTTCCCACTCTGCATGGTTAGAATCATCCCAAGCTGGGATGTCCGGTCCACTTCTCCCGGAGTTACTTGGTGACTTGGTTTCTGTAGAACCATCCAGCACTGAGGTCTCTGAACCCTCAGGCCTTCATGTTTTGTTCCTGCTATCCACTGCTGGGGCCCCACTCCTTCAAGCCTGGTCCTTGTGGTTTACATCTTTGCTGCTGCTCTGGATCCAACTCCTCCCATCTCCTCCTAGGAACATGTGAACCCCAGTTTATATGTGAGGCCTGCCCCTGCAAATACAAGGTAATGATTCGAACAGGGCTCTCCATACAAACGGCCTACATCCCCTCCCCAGCCAGCCTTCCTTCTCAACCTTTTAACCCTAGAGGAACCCCAAAAATGATTTTCAGGTCTCAAGGAACCCTTCCTAAAACCAATTCATCAGGGGTCAATAGGAACAATGCCCCTTATACTGGTGGCCAATAGGAAGAATTTCCCTCTTAAAGTGGTGCTCAGATTGCCACCCTTAAAGACAGCTAAAAAGATATTTGCTGTCATGCTGCTGGCTTTGCTAAGTGGTGCTGAACCTTAAACTCTGTAGGCACCATCAAAAAGGTGGTTCATCGGCCACAGCTCAAGGAACCCCTAGCAACCTCTGGAGTAACCCCAGGGATCCACGGAACCCTGGTTGAGAATGGCTGTTCTAGAACTTTCAATAGAAGGTAAGGGAGATCTTCCAGGGCAATATGCAGGTGGCCACACCCTCCCCTCTCTACTCTGTCACTCTTCCCATCCAAACCAAACAGGGCAACCAGGCCTTAAAGTGCAAGGAACTGGCAAATTTACCTAACACTTAACTAACTAGCACCCACCTAAAGGTGGTGGGCGCTACATGTATATAAGATGCACTTTTTATCTTTCAAATGTGTTTCCCAGTTCTAAACTTTTCATCTGATTTCTAAATTGCTGCATTTGTAAATACCAAAAGCCAATATAAAGGAACAGTAGTGGCAAAAAGCACTTGTGAGTTTAACCAATCATTTTTTTTTTTATACAATTCTCCTTTAACCACTTCAGCCCCGGACCAATTGTCAGCCTAAGGACCAGAGGTCTTTTTACAATTTCGCACTGCACTGCTTTAACTGGTAATTGCGCGGTCAAGCAATGTTGTACCCAAACAAAATTTGCGTCCTTTTCTTCCCACAAATAGAGATTTCTTTTGATGGTATTTGATTGCCTCTGCGATATTTATTTTTTACGATATAAAAGGAAAGACTGAAAAATTAAAAAAAAAAAGATACTTTTGTTATAAGAAAAATCAAATAAACTAAATTTTAGTCATACATTTAGGCCAAAATGTATTCAGCCACATGTCTTTAGTAAAAAAAATGTCAATAAGCGTATATTTATTGGTTTGTGCAAAAGTTATAGCGTCTACAAACTAGAGTACATTTTCTGGAATTTACGCAGCTTTTAATTTATGACTGCCTATCTCATTTCTTGAGGTGCTAAAATGGCAGGGCAGGACAAACCCCCCCCCCCCCCCAAATGACCCCATTTTGGAAAGTAGACACCCCAAGGAAATTGCTGAGGGGCATGTTGAGCCCACTGAATATTTTTTATTTTTTTTTGTCCCAAGTGATTGAATAATGACACAAAAAAAAAAATATTTACAAAAAGTTGTCACTAAATGATATATTGCTCACACATGCCATAGTTATATGTGGAACTGCACCACAAAATATATTCTGCTGCTTCTCCTGAGTACGGGGATACCACATATGTGGGACTTTTTGGGAGTCTAGCCACGTACGGGGCCCCGAAAACCAATCACTGCCTTCAGGATTTCTAAGGGTGCAAATTTTTGATTTCACTCCTCACTACCTATCACAGTTTCGAAGGCCATAAAATGCCAAAATAGCACAAAACCCCCCCAAATGACCCCAGTTTGGAAATTAGACACTCCAAGCTATAGTTGCAGGAATATTACAATTTTTTTTGTCACTAAATATATTGCTCACACATGCTATGGGCATAAGTGAAATTACACCCCAAAATAAATTCTGCTGCTTCTCCCGAGTACGAGGATACCACATGTGGGGGACTTTTTGGGAGCCTAAAACCAAGCACCGCCTTCAGGATTTAAATTTAAAACGCTACCAAAAAAAACTGTTAGCGATCGCAGGGATCAGGCCTGACTCTGCGAACGCTGCAGTTATGTGTTTAGTGTTTTGTAAGTGACAGTGATCGATCGATACTGCACGTGGGTGGGCTGGGCGGAGGGGCAAAACGCAGGTGCTAGCAGGTATCTGGGCTGATCCCACTAACAATGCGTTTTTTTGGAACCCTAAACTGCTGGGGACGCTAGTATAGATCTGATCAGATCAGATATTGATCTGTTTAGATACTATACCACTACGGGAGGTGTATGCTTTGCGCGTGGGTGTTAGCGGTACTGGCACTAACCTAGCGCTGCCTGGGGCGACGTAGACCCTGACCATAAAACCTAATTGATATTACCCGCCGGGTGATCAAGGGGTTAAACCTTTATTGGGTAATAAATGGTGGGTGCCCTGATGCTATAAAAAGCAAACTATCTAACCAGAGTCACCCGTAACACTTATACAGTGATCACTGGCGAAAGGGTTAACTAGGGGCAATCAGGGGGTTAAAATCTTTATTGGGTAGTATATGGGGGTCCCTGACGCTATATAAAAACCTAACGGGGAACCTAAATAACTGGCTAACCAGCGTCACCAGTGACACTTATACGGTGATCGCTGGTGAAAGGGTTAACTCTAATATATGGGGGTACCTAATGCTATAAAAACCTGGCGGTGAACATAAAAAAGAACTAGCTACCTAGCGGCACCAGTGACACTAATGCAGCGATCAGAAAAACGATTGCTTAGTGACACTGGCAAAAGGGGGTGAAAGGGTTAACTAGGGGCAATCAGGGGGTTAAAACCTTTATTGGGTAGTATATGGGGGTACCCAGCGCTATAAAAACCTGGCGGTGAACCTACAAAAATAACTAGCTACATAGCGGCACCAGTGACACCAATACAGCGATCAGAAAAACGATCGCTTAGTGACACTGGCAAAAGGGGGTGAAAGGGTTAACTCTAGGGGCAATCGGGGGGTTAAACCTTTATTGGGGGGGTAGGGGGCTACCCTGGACCTAACACTAACTGCCCTGACAGTTTTTACTGTCACAACTGACACTAAATGCAGTGATCAGTAAATAAATGATCACTGCAATCAGTGACACTGTGACTGGGAGGGGGGGGGGGCATCGGGAGGCAATCGGGGGGTGATTTGTGTGCCTATGTGTACCTACATGTCAGTGTAGTGTTGGTGCACTTACTATTGTGTTCTCCTCGCAGTCCGGTCAAAAAGACCACCCCAAGGAGAATGACATCACTTCCTCCCTGCTTGTGTTTACACTACACAGGCGGGGGAAGCTTCTCATTCGCCAGGAGCGATCGAGAGGGGATGGCCAGAAAACAACGGCCATCCCCTCATCCCGGATCGCTCCTGAAGCGAAACGGACCGCCGCAGCCAGCGGGAGGGGGTCCGATCGGACCCCCCACCCGCTGGAAGGCAAGCACGTACATGTACGTGCTTGTGCCTGTCGGTGCCATTCTGCCGACGTACATTGCCATGCGGCGGTCCTTAAGTGGCTAACCACTTGCCTACTGGGAACTTAAACACCCTTAATAACCAGACCAATTTTCAGCTTTCAGTGAGCTCACATTTTTAATGACAATTACTCAGTCATGCAACACTGTACCCATATGACATTTTTGTCCTTTTTTTTCACACAAATAGAGCTCTCTTTTTGGTGGTATTTAATCACCACTGGGTTTTTTATTTTTTGTGCTATAAAATAAAAAATACCGAAAATTCTGTTAAAAAAAAAGTAATTTTTCTTCATAAATTTTGGCCAAAATTTATACTACTACATATCTTTGGGAAAAATAAGTACAAATTGGTGTATATTATTTGGTCTATGTGAAAGTTATAGAGTCCACAAGCTATGGTGCCAATATCTGAAAATTGATCACACCTGAAGTACCGACGGCCTATCTCATTTCTTGAGACCCTAACATGCCAGAAAAGTGCAAATACCCCTCAAATGACCCCTTTTTGGAAAGAAGACATTCCAAGGTATTTCGTAAGAGGCATGATGAGTTTTTTGAAGTTGTCATTTTCTCCCACAATTCTTTGCAATATCAAGATTTATTTTTCCTTTTTTTTTTCTTTTTACAAAATTGTCATGTTATCAGTTTATTTCTCACACACAGCATATGCATACCACAAATTACACCCCAAAACACATTCTGCTATTACTCCTGAGTATGGCGATACCACATATGTGAGACTTTTACACAGCGTGGCCACATACAGAGGCCCAACACGCAGGGAGTACCATCAGGCGTTCTGGAGCACCCAGGTCAATTCTGATATTTCTCTCTTACATGTAAATATCATCATTTATTTGCAAGAAAATAACATAGAACCAAAAAATATGATATATCTTTTTTTAGCAAAGACCCTAGAGAATACAATGGTGGTCGTTGCAACTTTTTATCTTGCACGGTATTTGCGCAGCAACTTTTCGAATGCGGTTTAAAAAAAAAAACAGTTTTGTGCTTTAAAAAACAAAACAATAAAGTTAGCCCAATGTTTTTGCATAATGTGAAAGATGAAGTTACGCCGAGTAAATAGATACCTAACATGTCACCCTTCAAAATTGCACACACTCGTGGAATGGAGCCAAACGTCGCTACTTAAAAATTCCCATAGGCGACATTTTAACTTTTTTTACTGGTTACATGTTTTGGGTTACAGAGGAGGTCTAGGGCCAAAATTATTGCTCTCGCTCTAACGTTCACAGCGATACCTCACATGTGTGGTTTGAACACCGTTTACATATGTGGGCGTTCGCTTCTGCATGTGAGCACATGGGGACAGGGGTGCTTGAAAAAAAAAAAAAAAAATTTTATTGTTCATTTTACTTTATTTATTTTAGTTTGACACTTTTTTCCCCAAAAATAAATTTTTGGATTACTTTTATTCCTATTACAAGGAATGTAAACATCCCTTGTAATAGGAATATGGCATGACAGGTCCTCTTTACAGTGACATATAGGGTCAATAAGACCCCACATCTCACCTCTAGGCTGGGAAACCTGAAATAAAAAAAAAACAAAAAAAAAAAAATGATTCTGGCTTTGATCGTGTTGGCAAGTCGGTAGAAGCACCGGAGGGCGGCGGGAGGGGGGGAAGTCCCCCCTCGCCTCCTGTAAGAACGATCAAGCAGCGGAACAGCCGCTATGATCATTCTTATGGTGTAGGGAATCGCCAGCTGTAAAAGCTGATATCTGAATGATGCCTGTAGCTACAGGCATCATTCAGATATCCTTGCACAAAGTCAAGGACGTCATATGATGGCCGGCGGGCAGGAAGTGGTTAAAATGCATTTATTTTTTTTAACGCAAAGTTGTCCATTTATACAATATTTCTAACACATAGCATGTACATAGCAAAAATGACACGCCAAAATAGATTCTCCTACTTCTCCTGAGTACGGGGATACCACATGTGTGAGACTTCCACAGCCTGGCCACATACAGAGGCTGAGTACATCCAAGCATGGCTGAGCATGGCCGAGCATGGCTGGGTATCACAGAGTATTGCAGGGTATCACCGAGTATGGCTGGGTATTGCAGGGTATCACAGAGTATGGCTGAGCATGGCTGAGTATGGCTGGGAATTGCAGAGTATCACCGGGTATGGCTGGGTATTGCAGGGTATCACTGACTATGGCTGGGTATTGCAGGGTATCACCGACTATGGCTGGGAATTGCAGGGTATCACTGACTATGGCTGGGAATTGCAGGGTATCACCGACTATGGCTGGGTTTTGCAGGGTATCACCGAGTATGGCTGGGTTTTGCAGGGTATCACCGAGTATGGCTGGGTATTGCAGGGTATCACCGAGTATGGCTGGGTATTGCTGGGTAGGGATGAGCTTCGTGTTCGAGTCGAACATACGTTCGACTCGAATATCGGCTGTTCGCCCGTTCGGCGAATTCCGAACATTATGGGCCGTTCGCGCCAAATTCGTGTGGCGCTCACTGCCCACAATGCACTGCGATGACGATTGGCCAAGCATGCACTGTGACCCCGCATGCTTGGCCAATCACAGCGCCAGCAGCGAGGAGAGCCATGACTGGCCACAGGCAGGATGCCTGTGGCCAATCATAGCTCAGGCTGTGTAGTACACGCCCCACACTATATAAGGCCGCCAGCGAGGCGGCCTTGTGTAGTGTGTTGGCGTCTGAAGCAGTTAGTGGGTGTTCTGTGTATCTTCAACACAGTATACACCGATCGTGATCGGCCGATTTTTCGATCTTGCTCTTCTGTAGTGGTTGTTGTCTGCGTGCCCTGACCGCAGTATACACCGCTATATTCACCTCACCTATATAGCTAGCGATATATCTATCTTTTATATTAGAGCTTGCAGTCAGTAGTGTTAGGAGCTTGTGCGTGCTGTCTGCGCGCTCTGTACCCAGTACACACCGCTATATCCACCTACATAGCTCTTCTCTATTTGAGCCATCTGCCATCTGCAGGAGTTATTGGAAATTGTGTGTGCCTCCAGCACAGCACAGTATACATCTGTATATACCCCTTTATCTCTGGTGTTCTATAATAAAGGCATCTGCAGGAGTTAGTGGGTGTTGTGTGCCTCCAGCACAATATACACTACCCAACTGCTGTTTTACCCAACTTCCTTCAGGCCATTACCATGTCTGGAAGGCCAGCAAGGAGAGGCAGACAGGCGCGAGCCGATAAAAGAGGGCAAGCAGGCTCTGTGTCTAGAGACAACAGTGCTGGTCGTGGACGCGGTGCATTGTCATCAGCACGTGGCCATGGGACACGCTTGTCCTTCTTTTCGGCAGCTGGACATGTTGAGCCGCAACATGCCAACGACTTGGTAGAGTGGATGACCAAGCCCTCTTCATCCTCCTCATCCTCTCTCACCCAGTCTCAGGGTACTAGCAAAGCAGCCGCCAACGCATCGTCTTCCCTCGTCTCAATGTCATCATCAGTGACTCCTTCCCTAGACCCACCACGTCCTCCTGAGGAGTCTCCTGAACTCTTTGAGCACAGTGTTGGGTACATGCTCCAGGAGGATGCCCAGTGTTTTGTAGGCTCTGATGATGACACTCAGCAAGAGGAAGGCAGTAGCGTGAATGCAGAGAGAGGGGATGCTCAAGAAGGACAGCAATCTGGCAGTCATATTCCACAAGCTGCAGCATACTGTCAGGTTTGCTACAGCGATGAAGAGGGAGGGGATGATGAGGGCACTGACTCCACGTGGGTGCCTGGTAGGAGAGAGGAGGAGGAGGCACATGTCCAAAGAGGCAGGATGCCCTCCGGGGGCCAGCTTAGGGGCAGCACACCGACTGAATCACACCGCAGATCTCCGCCTGTGCAGGGCGCTGCCTCTGCGCGTTATTCTAAAAGTTCTTTGGTGTGGGCCTTTTTTGAGACGAGTGCATCAGATCGCACCACTGCTATTTGCAACATATGTCTCAAGCGTATCTCGCGTGGCCAAAACATCAGCCACTTGGGCACCACATGCTTGACCAGACATATGTTGACCTGCCATGCAGCTCGTTGGCAAGCGTACCTCAAAGACCCACACCAAAGAACAAAGCGGACCTCTCCTTTCTCCTCATCAGCTGGCATCTCCAACCCCACTAGACCTTCAGTCCTCTCTAAAACCTGCTCTGAGAGGAATGAAGGTGTAGAATTAGGTGTGTCACAGCCAAGTGCTTCCGGGCACTCTGCTAGCAGTACACCCACGTCCGATTATAGCAGGCAAATGTCCCTGCCCCAGCTGCTGGACCGGCGAAAGAAGTTCACTCCCAGCCATCCACATGCCCAGCGGTTGAATGCTAGCTTGGCTAAATTGCTAGCACTTCAACTGCTGCCTTTTCAGTTGGTAGACTCGGCCCCCTTCCGTGAGTTTGTACAATGTGCGGTTCCTCAGTGGCAGGTCCCCAAACGCCACTTTTTCTCACGGAAGGCGATTCCGGCTCTCTACCGGCATGTGGAAGGCAATGTCCTTGCCTCGCTGGACAGGGCGGTCAGCGGTAAGGTGCATATTACCGCTGACTCATGGTCCAGCAGGCATGGACAGGGACGTTACCTGTCTTTCACGGCCCATTGGGTCACTCTTCTGGCAGCTGGGAAGGATGCAGGACAAGGTGCAGTAGTGTTGGAGGTTGTTCCGCCACTACGCCTCCAAAATGCTACTATTGGTTGTGACACACCTCTCTCCTCCACCCCCTCCTCTTCTTCTTCCTCCATGGCCTCTTCCAGTGCTCTGTCCTCAGAACCAGCGGTGCTCCGTAGGCATTCCAGGGGCTACGCAAGTACGCAGGCAAAACGATGCCATGCCGTACTTGCGCTGGTTTGTTTGGGGGACAGGAGCCACACTGGGGCGGATGTTTTGTCAGCTCTGCAGGGGCAGGCCGAGAGGTGGTTGACGCCACGCCAGCTTAAGCCAGGAATGGTGGTTTGCGACAATGGCACCAACCTCCTCTCCACCCTCCGACAGGGACAACTGACCCATGTGCCCAGTGTAGCTCACGTCCTTAACCTGGTGGTGCAGCGGTTCTTGGGCAGGTACCCGGGCTTACAGGATGTCCTGAAGCAGGCCAGGAAAGTCTGTGTGCATTTCCGCCGATCATTTAATGCCTGTGCTCGGCTGGCTGAGCTCCAAAAGGAGTTGAACCTGCCCAAGAACCGCCTTATATGTGACATGCCCACCAGGTGGAACTCAACGTTGGCCATGCTGCAGCGGCTGAACACGCAGCAGAGGGCCATCAATGAGTACCTGTGCGACTACGGCACCAGGACAGGGTCAGGGGAGCTCGGTTTTTTCTCACCACGCCAGTGGGGCATGATCAGGGATGCATGCACTGTCCTGTCACCGTTTGAGGAGGCCACAAGGATGGTGAGCAGTGACAGTGCATGCATCAGTGACACTGTACCTCTTGTCCACCTCTTGGAGCATACACTGCGTGGAATAATGGATAGGGCACTTGAGGCAGAACAGAGGCAGGAAGAGGAGGACTTCCTTGCTTCTTAAGGCCCCCTTTATCCAGACAGTGTTCCTGCTGTGCCACCCATCACACAGGAAGAGGATGAGGAGGAGGAAGAGGAGGAGGAGGATGATTGTGTCAGCATGGAGGTGGAGGCTGGCACTCAGCATCAGCAGCAGCAGCAGTCTTGTAGGGATGATTTACAGTCCCAAGAAACACGTGGACTTGTACGTGGCTGGGAGGAGGTAGCTGCGGATCATGTTGTCCTTAGTGACCCAGAGGACTCCGGACCGAATGCCTCAGCTAACCTACGCTGCATGGCCTCTCTGATCCTGCAAAGCCTGCGGAAGGATCCTCGTATTTTTGGATCAAGGAGAGGGACCATTACTGGCTGGCCACTCTCCTTGATCCACGGTACAAGGGTAAGGTTGCCGACCTTATCTTGCCATCGCAGAGGGAGCAGAGGATGAGACATCTCCGGGAGGCCTTGCAGAAAGGTCTGTGCAACGCGTTTCCAGAGACTGGGAGGTTACAAACTCCTGGTCCTGGACAACGTGTTGCTGAGGCATTGGTCAGAAGGAGCGGTGGAGAAGGTGGCCGTCTGACTGATGTTTTCAGACAGTTTTTTAGTCCGCAGCCCCAAGGTATGATCGGTTCCAGCAACCATCGCCAGCGTCTGATTTACATGGTGCAGGAATACCTAGGGGCAAGGTCAGACTTGGACACCTTTCTCACCGAAAATCCTCTGGCTTACTGGGTCTTGAGGATGGATCACTGGCCAGAGCTTGCACAGTATGCAATTGAGCTACTGGCCTGTCCTGCATCCAGCGTTCTTTCGGAACGCACCTTCAGTGCTGCTGGTGGCTTTGTTACCGATAACAGGGTGCGCCTGTCCACTGAATCAGTTGATCGACTGACCTTCATCAAGATGAATCAGTCTTGGATCACCCACAGCTACCAAGCACCTGAAGCTGATGTAACCGAATAATTTTTTTTGAAATATCACATCCCTTCCAGACTGCCTATGCTGATGCTGAGTGACTGTCCTGTTATGTTGATTGTCTATCCTCTTCCTCCTCCGCTGATATGTTGGAAGAACATTTCTGGTTCTGGGTGATGCCATCAGCCCAATTTTTCTGCCCCTGTTTAACAGGGGCGTTTAATTACAATTTTTGATGCAATGCTTTGCAGCAGGGCTAATTCCTGCAATAAAACTAGAGTATATGGGAGAGGTTGCAGTGTGGTGGCACCAGCACCAGTGCCTAAGGCCCAATTTTTCTGCCCCTGTTTAACAGGGACATGTAATTACAATTCTTGATATAATATTTCACAGGAGGGCCCGTTCCTGTGCCCACCCAGAGTAACTGTGAGGGATTATAGTGTTGTGGCACCAGCACCACAACCACCAAAGGTCAATTTTTCTACCACTGTTCAACAATGGCATGTAATTACAATTCTTGATATAATCGTTCACAGCAGGGCGCTCCAGCGCCCACCAAGTGTCACTTTCAGGGCTTACAATGTTGTGGCAAAACCAACACCTTGTTCCACCATTTCTGCAGAGCATATAGGGCAGGCCCCTACTTTCAAACATCCAACTTACAAACATCTCCTACTTGCAAATGGAAGGAGACAACAGCAAGTGAGATGAAAAAAGATGGACGACAAAACAAACTATACAGGGGTGATAACCCTTCCCTATGTTTTCCAAAAAGCTTAAAAATAGTTTTTTTGACTGGAGCTACACTTTAAAAATGCACCAGTTGAAAATTACAAACAGATTCAACTTAACACAACAAACCTACACAGTCCCTGTCTTGTTTGCACCGCCTGTATACTGCTGTTCTGAGTATATAGGGCCTGGGGGCCACACGCATTTCCTTTTTTTAATATGGGTACTGGGTTCCCCTTAATATGCGTACAAGACCCAAAGGGGCTGGTAATGGACAGGGAGGGCTACCCATGCCATTTTTCTCAATGATTTTCAACCATATTGCAGGAACCAGATATAACATTAAAACCGCAAGCAGTTTTAAATTATGTTATTTCCTTTTAATGTCATTTTGTGCAGGGACTGTTCTAAACACGGGAAACACGTGGCACTTCACAGGCATACTACAGACACCCCCCAGGCACCATATTTAAAGGAATATTTCACTTTTTTTTTCACTTTAATCGTCATTAAAATCAGTGCTCCCGCCAAAATGGCCATTTTTAAAAACATTTTAGGCATTGACCCATGTCCCCTGGGGCAGGAGCCAGGTTCCCAAACCCTTTTTAGGACAGTATCTTGCATATTAGCCGTTAAAATTAGCACTTTTAATTTAGAACGTTCGAGTCCCATAGACTTCAATGGGGTTCTAAAGTTCGTACGAATTTGGGGTCCGTTCGAAAGTTCTGGTGCGAACCGAACCGGGGGGTGTTCGGCTCATCCCTATTGCTGGGTATGGCAATTTATGGCAGAGTATTGGCAGGGTATTGCAGAGTATTGCTGGGTACTGCAGATTATTGCTGGGTATTACAGAGTATTGGCAGGGCATTGCTGGGTATTACAGAGTATTGGCAGGGCATTGCAGAGTATTGGCAGGGCATTGCTGGGTATTAGAGTATTGACAGGGCATTGCAGAGTATTGACAGGGCATTGCAGAGTATTACAGAGTATTGGCAGGGCATCGCAGAGTATTGGCTGGGCATTGCAGAGTATTGGCTGGGCATTGCAGAGTATTGGCTGGGCATTGCAGAGTATTGGCAGGGCATTGCAGAGTATTGGCAGGGCATTGCAGAGTATTGGCAGGGCATTGCAGAGTATTGGCAGGGCATTGTTGTATATTGCAGAGTATTGGCTGGGCATTGCTGTATATTGCAGAGTATTGGCAGGGCATTGCTGTATATTGCAGAGTATTGGCAGGGCATTGCTGGGTATTGCAGAGTATTGTCAGGGCATTGCAGAGTATTGTCAGGGCATTGCAGAGTATTGTCAGAGCATTGCAGAGTATTGGCTGGGCATTGCAGAGTATTGGCTGGGCATTGCTGGGTATTGCAGAGTATTGGCAGGGCATTGCGGGGTTAATTGTCGGTGAGCAGCGCTGTGGGCACTACAGATCCAGTCCACAACGCTGCTAGACACCGATCTTTCCCCTCTCACTGTACCGATCGATACAGAGAGGGGAGGGAGGAATCGACAACAGAACATGATGCCGGTTTGTTTACAAGTGATCGCTCCATCATTTGAGGGAGCGATCACGCGGTAAACAGCCGCGATGAGTGTCTGTTTACCGTGAACCGTGATGCATCGGGAGGATGCCCTCGAGTGGGCGCGCCCCCTGTGAGAGAGTAGACATTATAGTACGTCCTCCCAAAGTTAAGCAACCGCCCTCTAGCCGTCATTCAGCTATGGGCCGGTTGTTAAGTGGTTAAGGGGTGTGTCCTATGCCTACATACTTTTGCTAATAGGTGTCCCTCGTTCCCATTTCAGAAAGTTGGGAGGTATGCTAGTGTTACTGGCCAGAACACTAGAGAGAAAAAAGCCCCCCCCCCCCCAAAAAAAGAAAAGAAAATGAATGCAGCCACCACATCTAATGGTTGGTAAGCTGAAATTTATTACATTTTTGGTTTGGGGGTTAATACGACTTTAACAGCCACAGCTAAGACACCATGCAGTTGTGGATCATTACGTATCTGTTTTCTATACAGCCTGAATAGATCCACCTTGCTGCTATATACAGGTCTTCATGTGCTTGTTCAGGATCAGCTTTGTTTCTTCTACTCATGCCTTACTATTGGAAAGAAGCCAATTGAATGTACAGTTCTGCACTGCAGCAGAATCCTTTGCTGGGAAGGCAATCTGATAATTAGGAATAAATATCCTAACACACTGACCAATCTGTGCAATCTAGATAACAATTGTGAAACCAAAGTATATAGAAGATAGTAAAAAAATAAAAAAAAACTCAAGTTTCTTAAAACAATATAGTTCAGTAAATATTTTTGCAGCATATGTGAAAGTATAGTATATAGTATATGTGAAAGTATAGGCATACGTCAAAAGTCTGGAGTGGCTGTCATTGAGGATGATACATATATTCATTTAATCATAGAGTAGAATGAATAAATGATAAAGTATGAAGAGACTGTATGAATACAGATGCAGCATTTATGTAGAAACATCTCTTCAGCACCATTCACACTTCGCTTTGATTGAACATGTGACTAAATGCATAGGAAACGCATGTTTTCCCTGCATGTTTCAGAACTGTGTTGCAAACATGCATCTTACTTGTGGTGCCATTAATTGTTAATGGAGCCCCCCAAATGCAGTTAGCACATGTGCGCCGTGCCGCATAGCAAATACGCTACAAATGTGCCAAACGCACGTACAAAAAAAAAAGCCTGATGCTCCACACCCAAAAAGGTTTGAGAGCTTCTTTGGCACATTTATCGTGGATAGGACAGCCCATTCAAATGTATGAGCTGCCCTATGACAGTGTGACAAGCAGAACACATGAAGAATGCACAAAAAAATACGAGTGGTGCATTTGTCATGCATAGGGAAGCCCATTCGTGTTTACAGGCTTTCTTATTGAAGTCTATGGGGCCAGAATCACCCATAGATGCTAAAAAATAAGCTTGTGTATTAGGGAACCTGAGTGTACAAGTGTGAACTAGGACAATTAGAAAAAATGCATTTTTGAGCCTAGTCAGACCCATGGCATACTTAGTGGCATTCCAAGGGTTCAGTACGCACCGGGGACCAGCACTATGAGGGTGCTGGTCAGTACATGTTCTGGTCAGTGGCGGCTGATGCTCAATATTTTGGGGGGGTGGCAAACAAACCTACAAACCTCCAAACCTCCCCCCTCACTCACACCGCCACACCAACCCCCCTCCCCACGGGAGACGGACGGGAAGGCAGTCTTGCCTTAGGGAATTAAGAGGCTCAAAGACAAGGGGTAGAGCTGCTGTTCCTCGCTCCAACCGATGGAAGAGCCGGGGCTTCTTCTCCCGGTCGAACAGGAAGTGGGTCCAGAGACCCATTTGAGTCCTAAGACTCCCTGGCCAATATTTTGGGGGGGACGGCAAACAAACCTCCAAACCTCCTCCCTCACTCGCACCGCCACCACCACACCGACCCCCCTCCCCATGGGAGACAGACAGGAAGGCAGTCTTGCCTTAGGAGATTAAAAGGATCGAGGACGAGGGGTAGGGCTACTGTTCCTCGCTCCAGCCGAGGGAAGAGCCAGGGCTTCTCCCCCCGCCCCAAACAGGCGTTGCTTCTTCTTCTGGCCGAACAAGAAGTGGGTCCTGAGACCTATTTGGCTGGGAGTTCTAAGACTCCCTGGCCAACCGGGTCTCAGGACCAGCTTCCTGATTGGCTGGTACCAGAACCCGGAAGACAATAGAGAATATTAATTTGTTATTGTCACACAACTGGGGGGGCTCAGGGCGTAGTGTCCTTCGCCCTGAGCCCACCCTTTTTTTAAGCCAATTAGAGCCTCAGACTCTAATAATAATAATTCCAAAAAGAAAAAAAAAACACATTGAAATCCATGTGTCCAGAGCCCTGCATGTAGGGGCCTGACGCATGGATTAGGGGGACATCGCCCCTTATGGATGGGCCACCACTGATTTTGGTGCTGTATACATTATATGCTGTATATTCTGTGCAATTTGGCCACATCCACTTTATTCAATTACTTTTTTTTTCTCCTGTGGGTCAGGCATAGTCAGGCCTAAGGAAACAAGCTGAAAAACGCTGTGTAATTGGAGGGGTAATTTAACATTTAAGCCTTGCAAATAAAGCCTTTCTTGGAAGTAAACAAATATTTTTGCTCACTTCCGAAATACATGCTTTCTGATCATCAACTTTTATATGTCAGATATAAACTTCATATTATTCCTTACCACAGGAAATCATTCCCTTTGGATTTGTATCAGAGATTGTCAGTAAGGTTCTTGACAGCTTATATTTTAAATTAGAAAACTCTTTCAGAATACGTCTATAGCATACATTTCCAGTACTAGCTATTAAGCTATTATTTTTCTGGCCCTCTAAAGTTATTATTACTGTTATTTTTTTGCCATGGGCCCTCTAGGGCAAAGACCAGGCTGCATTGTTATGCAAAGATGTAACAAGCAAGGTTTCAAGTAAAAATCACATAATGGGTCAATGGTTTTTGGAGCTCCATTTTGAAAGCAATCTCAGTGTTGACTTTTATCACTGTATACCTGTATTATTATAATACAATCATCTACAACCCATACTAGTTGTGTTTAGAATAAGCTGCCACATGAACTTTAACCTTCTATACAAAAATATTTGCCTGTGTTACGTCAGAACCGGCTACCTGTCAGTTTAGGTAACTAAAGTGACGTTCCATCAGCTATGCATTGTGTACACCGCTACCAGGTTTACTAACCTGATGGAACACTGTAGTCAGAAGAAGGCGGCAGCGGTCATAGTACACCCAGCTAGGTCTTCAATTCAAGAGTCATTTTAGTAATAAAGTGAGCGTATATACAGTATCTCACAAAAGTGAGTAGACCCCTCACATTTTTGTAAATATTTTATTATATCTTTTCATGTGACAACACTGAATAAATGACACTTTGCTACAATGTAAAGTAGTGAGTGTACAGCTTGTATAACAGTGTAAATTTGTTGCCCCCTAAAAATAATTCAGCACACAGCCATTAATGTCTAAACCGCTGGCAACAAAAGTTAGTATACCCCAAGTGAAAATGTCGAAAAATGGCCCAATTAGCCATTTTCCCTCCCCGGTGTCATGTGACTCGTTAATGTTACAAGGACTCAGGTGTGAATGGGGACCAGGTGTGTTAAATTTGGTGTTATCACTCTCACTCTCTCATACTGGTCACTGGAAGTTCAACATGGCACCTCATGGCAAAGAACTCTCTGAAGATCTAAAAAAAAAGAATTGTTGCTCTACATAAAGATGATATAGGCTATAAGAAAATTGCCAAGACCCTGAAACTGAGCTGCAGCACGGTGGCCAAGACCATACAATGGTTTAACAGGACAGGTTCCACTCAAAGCAGGCCTCACCACAGTCGACCAAAGAAGTTGAGTGCATGTGCTCAATGTCATATTCAGAGGTTGTCTTTGGGAAATAGATGTATGAGTGCTGCAGAGGTTGAAGGGGTGGGGGGGTCAGCCTGTCAGTGTTTAGACCATAAGCACACTGCATCAAACTCGTCTGCATGGCTGTCGTCCCTGAAGGAAGCCTCTTCTAAAGATGATGCACAAGAAAGGCTGCAAATAGTTTGCTGAAGACAAGTAGACTAAGGACATGGATTACTGTCCTGTGGTCTGATGAGACCAAGATAAACCAGGTGAGGAGTACAAAGACAAGTGTGTCTTGCAGACAGTCAAGCATGGTGGTGGGAGTGTCATGGTCTGGGGCTGCTTGAGCGCTTCCGGCACTGGGGAGCTTCAGTTCAATGAGGGAACCATGAATGCCAACATGTACTGTGACATACTGAAGCAGAGCATGAGCCCCTTTCTTTGGAGACTGGACCACAGGGCAGTATTACAACATGATAACGATGCCAAACACACCTCCAAGACGACCACTGCCTTGCTAAAGAAGCTTAGGGAAAAGGTGATGGGCTGGCCAAGCAAATTTCCAGACCTAAAACCTATTGAGCATCTGTGGGGCATCCTCAAACGGAAGGTGGAGGAGCGCAAGGCATCTAACATCTACCAGCTCTGTGATGTCATCATGGAGGAGTGGAAGAGGACTCCAGTGGTAACCTGTGAAGCTCTGGTGAACTCCATGCCCAAGAGGGTTAAGGCAGTGCTTTAAAATAATGGTGGCCACAAAAAATATTGAAACTTTGGGCTCAATTTTGACATTTTCACTTAGGGGTGTACTCACTTTTGTTGCCAGCGGTTTAGACATTAATGGCTGTGTGTTGAGCTATTTTGAGAGGACAGCAAATTTACACTGTTATACAAGCTTTACACTCACTACTTTACATTGTAGCAAAGTGTAATTTATTTATTTGTCACATGAAAGGATATAACAAAATATTTACAAAAATTGAGGGGTGTACTCACTTTTGTGAAATACTGTAAATAAATATAGTATATTAACATCTGTGATGGTGATTTGATGTTCGATTTTGAAAGAAGCTGGATGCAAGCAGTAGGAAGGTGGCGGAGGCCATGTTGGTACACCCCACACTGCTCTGCGCTAAACCTTTAGGCTTTCAAAATTAAACATGCAAAAAGCACCACAGATGTCAGCATAATATATTAATGAATATACACTCACTTTATTGCTAAAATTATTGTTAAATTAAAGACGTAGCTGGGTGTAGTAAGATGTAGGTATGGATACGGTTATTGTGTAATAAAATATTGGATTATATATTTATATATTTTTTTAGAACCTTTAAGTGATTGATGGGAATTTTGGGTATAAATATGGGATTCATTGGAAAGGTATACAGTAGGTTATCGAAGGAATAAAAGAAGATATAATAATAATACTTGGAGTATGGGAATAATCCAATATGTGCAATGTCTGTACTTATAATTAATCAGTGTTAGACTTGGAATGTGATTTTTAATTTTGTAATTTGGGAACTTGTTTTGAAAATAATGTACATTTGATAATCATTTAATACTGTCTTATGAATTTAAATACATTTTTATGTAAAATATTGTTTTGATTTTATAAACTTGGTAATCAATTTTTGCGTACGGGCAGAGGCAGGAACGGTAATAAATAGAGTGTGTGTCTTCTTCAACTGCTTGAGCGGGACTGAGGCTGCGCATAATCTGCCTTTTCTATTGGCCCTGGCCCTTTATTGATAACTTAAAAGCACTGACCCCAGTGACCAGGTACGCTTCGTGAAGACATCAATGACGAAACGTACGTCGAGACGGTACCTGGTCACGTTTTTCCTGACGCCATATCCGGTTACCTGGTTGTCGGTCTGACTGCTTGGAACGCACGCCATAACAACGGTATAGAGTGGAAACACTTCACCCATCGAATCTGCATTTTGAAGGTGAGCAGCCCCAGTGCCGGGTCGGGCACATGACAATGTAAGGAGCCATTTGGCTATGTTTTTTAAACACTTTTTTTTATAAAAACAGTATTATGCTATGGATGTTTTATGCTTTTTCCCAGTGGCGGAATTATAGGGGTCGCCAAGATCGCCATGGCGACTGGGCCCCTTGCTGCAGGGGGCCCTTGGGGGCCCCCTGTACTCTTCAATAGGAGGGGAGGCTGAGAGGAGCTCCCTGGTCATCAGTCGAACTGAAATCGGCACTATGCAGGGAGCTCCTCACATTAGCCTTTAGTGAAAGCACAGTGTGTGCTCTTTGTCTCCCCCTACAGTGCAGTACCCAGCAGGAAGAGCAAAGGTAAATGCCTTCCGTTTTTTTTTTAAATAAGACTAGCTACTGTATTTGTATGTGTGTGTGTGTGTGTGTGAGCATGCATGTATGCCCTTGTACACACGATCAGAGATTCCGACGGAATGTGTCCGATCGGAGCATTTTGTCAGATATTCCGACTGTGTGGTCTGCATCGTACTGTTTCCGTCGGACCAAATTTTCCAACTTGCCGGAAATATTTTCCGACAAAATGCTCCGATCGGATATACTCCGATCGTGTGTAGAGAATTCTGATTGGACAAAGTGCCACGCATGCTCAGATCAAATTCCTACATCAAAGCTATTGGCTACTAGCCTGAACGTAGTCTCATCTTAACGAAATTACGTCATCACGTTCTGAAAGATCGGATTTTCCGACAACTTTGTCTGACCGTGTGTATGCAACAGTTTCGGACAAGATCTGTCGGACAAAAACCAACGGACAAAATCCGACGGATTTGGTTGCCGGAATTTCCGACCGTGTGTACAAGGGTGAAGTGTGTGAGTGTGTGAGCATGCATGTATGTGTGAGCATGCTTGTGTGTGCGTGTGAGCATGCTTGTGTGTGCGTGTGTGTGTGAGCATGCTTGTGTGTGCGTGTGTGTGAGCATGCTTGTATGTGCGTGTGTGAGCATGCTTGTATGTGTGTGTGCGAGCATGCTTGTATGTGCGTGTGTGTGCGAGCATGCTTGTATGTGCGTGTGTGTGAGCATGCTTGTATGTGCGTGTGTGTGAGCATGCTTGTATGTGCGTGTGTGTGAGCATGCTTGTATGTGTGTGAGCATGCGTGTATGTGTGTGAGCATGCGTGTATGTGTGTGTGTGTGTGTGAACATGCATGTATGTGTGTGTGTGAGCATGCTTGTATGTGTGTGTGTAAGCATGCTTGTATGTGCGTGTGTGTGTGAGCATGCTTGTATGTGTGTGTGTGTGTGAGCATGCTTGTATGTGTGTGTGTGAGAGCATGCATGTATGTGTGTGTGTGTGTTCATATATGTATGTGTATGTATACATGTGTATGTGCATGTATGTGAGTGTGCATGTATGCATATGTATGTATGTGAATGTGCATGTTTATCAGTGGCGGTGCATCCAAAAGGGTGCACAGGTTCCACCCCCTCTATGACCAATGGATAGATTCATGCATAGCATAGCATGAATCTATCCATGGCCACCGCTGCTGCCACCCCCATATTTAGGTGTCTGGTCCCTTTTGGGGTGCCGGGTGCCTAAATTACAGCAGCGGGGGGGGGGGGGTTTGCAGCCCCTGATTAGAGCCATTGGCTCTAATAGGCTTCAAAATAGGTGAACTGCGAGCGCCATGCTTGACGCTCACAGTCTACCCAGGTGTGTTAGAAAAGTGAATTAATATTCACTTTCCTAACACTGAACCGCCTCTCCACCAATCAGGTGTGCGGGTCTGTTACCCATCACCTGATTGGCTGAAACGATAGACACAGCTATTGGACGCCCATCAGGAGGAGAGGACGGGAGAGGAAGATGGCAGGAGATGCATGGAGGACCCTGCTCATGGCTGTTACCCGCTGCCCCACCAAGACAGGGTAAGTGGTGGGCAGACAGCGAGCGGGCGGTGGGTATTCACAGTGGCAGCATTTGATGGGCACAGTGGCAGCATTTGATGGGCACAGTGGCAGCATTTGATGGGCACAGCTGTGGCATTTGATGGGCACAGCGGTAGAGTTTGATGGGCACAGCAGTGACATTTTATGGGCACAGTGGTGGCGTTTGATGGTACAGTGGTGGTGTTTGATGGTACAGTGGTGGCGTTTGATGGGCACAGTGGCTGTAATTTATGTTTTTTAAATCGGTTCCTTTATATGCGGCCACCCACTTGGGACCGTGCCCTGGTGTTCCACCATCGGGCTTGGAGAAAAGAGCCCTGTCCGGAGGTCGGGGGGGGGGGGGGGGCTGCCATGGTTTCCTGCATCGGGGCCCTGAAGGTTCTAGTTACGCCACTGCTTTTTCCTATATACCGCTTGAGCCTGTGAAAGGAGATATATTGTCCTATGTATCCATGTCAGTATTCATGTGAACAGGCACTAACCTGTACATGCGTTGTTTGGCTTACTTTTTAATTAAAGTGGTCAAACGAATCTCGTAAGCAGATTGTATTTTTATTCACAATTGGGTGTCGTTGCATTGATTTCTTTGGTGGAGGTATATGCAATCTCTTTGGAATCATCTTTGTCACATCCTGCAAGATTTCTTGTACTGGTGGATTTGGGATCACCTATCAAAGAAGCTGTTTGTGTCATATTGATGGGACTTTTTTTGATTAGAAAATTATAAGTAATCTTTGAATTAACTGTTTATAGTCACTTGATCACGAGTGGGAATATATGAATATTGTTTTCACATTTTTTCATATGTTGTATTATTGTGTATCTTTTCCTATGGCTTATTGGATAAGATTTGCACTGCTATATTTAATAACTAATTAGAGCGCCCCAAAATTATTATCGGGTGTAGTAAGATGTCTGCTGTCTTCTTGTGACTACAGGTCTTCCATCAGATTAGGCAACCTGGTAGCAGTGTACACATGCACAGGTGATGGAACATCATTTCCGTTACCTAATCTGATCCGATTCCGACAGAACATCTGCCTGGATTAGAGCGGTTGTATACACAGAAGAAAAAGAGAAAAAAAAAAAACTATAAGGCAAAGGCATAATGAGCTAGTATGCACCGCATACTAGCTTATTATGAAATACCTTAGAACAAAGCAACCCGCACTGTCTCCTGGTCACCGCCGAGGGAGCTGCCATTTTACCTCTGCGATTCTTCCGGGATCATGGTTCTGGCATTGTGAGTGGCCGGAGCCACGTTGATGCATGCGCACGGGAGCCCTCCATTCCGGTAAGTTTCGGCACAATACGCCAGACCTATGCCGAACCTTCACTGTGCATGCAGGTTTAGGAGATATTAATTTTACCTACAGGTAAGCCTTATTATAGGCTTACCTGTAGGTACAAATGTGCTAAAGGGGTATACAACTGCTTTATTGAGGCATCTTATCCTATGTATCCACGCACATTAGGTAGTCTAGAGGTGTTTTTTTAAGCTCAGCATTTAAAAACAGAAGAAAAGAACCTTCTGTTTTGCGTTTTTCTGGCAGACAAATAAAATGTTCCTAAATGCTAATACACAAACATTGATTTTTATTTTTTTAAGCTAATGTGCATTGAGCCTAATATTGAAAAATGGAGAATGTTCCCTACTCTTTAGTCATAGTTTTATGCTACTTATGGCCTCATGCACACTGCAGCTGATGAAATTACATTTTTGCGAGTTTCGGTGTTTTTTTAAACAGCCCATAGGCTCCATGCACACTGAAGCTCAAAAAAGCTTTTTCTGGACGCCAGATTGCTGGCAGAAAACGCTGGTTGAAAAACCTGCTTTTAACAGCGTTTTGTACTAGCGTTTATGAGCGTTAGCGTTTATGGGCGTTTTTAATAAAAATACACAGAGGACACTCCAAAAATCCCACAGTGCATTCCAAACTCCCACAATGCATTGAAAAAAATAGAACGCTGAACACTAATTAACGCGTGTTTATGAGCGTTTATGCGCGTTTATTGGCGTTTGTCATTTTTTGGCAGTGAAAAACGGCACTTTGAACGCAAAGTTATGGTGTTCAGAAAAAGGCCCATAAACTCCACTGCTCATTAAAGCTAAAAAACGTCCATATGTGCATGGACACATAGGCTAACATAGAGTGGAGTTTATGGGCTTTTAAAAAAAACGTCCAAACTCCAATAAAATGGAAAATTGAATACTCACCTTTCCGTAATTTTCCTTTCCTGACGCATCCCATGGCAGCACACACAGTGGGTTGTGACTCCGCCCCCACAACCTGATAGGACTGGTTAGCTATAAGATTTGAAGAGGAGTCCACCGTTGCATTCTCAGTAACTATCACCTTAGAGGGGTGGGATCCTGTGTGCTGCCATGGGATGCGTCAGGAAAGGAAAATTACGGAAAGGTGAGTATTCAATTTTCCGTTTTCCTGACGCATCATGGCAGCACACACAGTGGGAAATAACTCGCTACATGGGAGGGTGCCTTTTAGAAGTTTTTTATTTACTCAAGTACAGGATATGGATGAGTTTGATTGAATAATTGATCTCCCGAACTCAACCGTAGTTAATTGAGCCGGGTCTATTCTATAGTGTGACATGAATGTGGTTTTTGATGACCAAGTTGCTGCCTTGCAAATAGTCTCTGGTGATACTCTGCTGTACGCTACCCATGAGGTCGCCATCGCTCTCGTCAAATGCGCTTTCAGGTTTTCCGGTATTGGAAGGTGTTGAACTAGATATGCTTTCTTGATGACTTTAATCAACCATGAGGATATTGTTCTTGAAGAAGCCGCTTGACCTTTTTTGGCGCCATGCGGAATGACTAGGAGGTTTTCTGACTTCCTGAATGGAGCGGTAGCCTCCAGGTAGGCGGATATTGCAGACTTCACGTCCAGAGGGTGCGGATTTCCATCTGTGTTGAGAAAAACGGGAAGATTGATCTCCGGATTAAAGTGGAAGCTAGATGCTACCTTTGGCACAAACCGTTCCGAAGGTCTGAGTACGACCCTGTCTGGGAAAAAAACTAGGTGTGGTTCTTTGATTAGTAGAGCTTGCAGCTCGGAGACCCTTTTGGCCGATGTGATTGCAACTAGAAACGATAGTTTTAGTGTCAAGTCCCATAGGGATATTGATCCCCCTGTCGAGAAAGGTTCTTTGGTTAAAGCTTCCAGGACGATCGATAGGTCCCAGGTCGGAAAAATTGGTTTTCTAGGAGGCCTTATTTTTAGGCATGCTTTCTGAAACTGAATGATGAGGGGGTTTAAAGCCCACTTGATTCCTGTCATTGCGGATATGGCAGAGACGTGAACTTTTAAAGTGCTTGACCTTAAGCCTTTCTCTAGGCCTAGTTGTAGGAATTCTAATACCTGAGAGACTGATGGAGAAAGGGGATTCCAGGACTGTAGTTGGGCTATTGCAGAAAATCTTTTCCAAATCTTATTATATATGTTGTTTGTCGATTTCTTCCTTGCTTGTTGTAAGGTGGATATTACTCTTAATGAACAACCCTGATCTAGTAACCTTTCCCTTTCAGTTTCCAAGCCGTCAGGTGTAGTCGCTCTGGTGACGGGTGTAGAAATTTCCCCTGTGAGAGCAAGTCTGGGAACAGCGGAAGTGGGAGAGGCTCTTCTGTGTTCAATTGCAGGATGGTCGGAAACCATGGTCTTCTGGGCCAGAAGGGCAACACTGCTATTACCGTGGAAGACGAAGTCCTCAGTCTGGCCAGAAACCTGGCTATCAAGGGCACCGGAGGGAATATGTAACCTAGGCGAAATTCCCAAGGATGGTGGAGACAGTCGATCCCTGTTGCTGCTGGATAGGCGGTCCTTGCTAAGAAGCGAGTACATTTGCGATTCGCTGGAGTCGCTGCCAGATCTATATCGGGAACACCCCATTTGTGTGTCAGAAGAGTAAAGGCCTTGTGACTGAGAGACCACTCGTTGTTTGAAATAAATATTCGACTTAGATCGTCCGCGAGTTGGTTGTGAATTGCGGGTACGTATACTGCCTTCAGATCCGTCAGGTAGACATGGGCCCACTCGATTATAGGACGTACCTCCTGCATTAGGACTTTGCTTCTGGTGCCCCCTTGCCTGTGGACATAATTCACAGCCACTGTGTTGTCCATACGCAGGAGGACACTCTTCCCTGAAAGGAGGGGACTGAAAGTTAGAAGTGCTTGCCATGCAGCCCTGAGTTCCAGAACATTTGAGACTATCCCCTGTGGACAGAAGGACCAGCGGCCCTGTGCTCCCCGATCTAGATGATACGCTCCCCAGCCAAGGTAACTGGCATCTGACGTTACTATTTCTGGGAGTGGATGAACGATGGGACGATGGCGAGTTAAATTGCTGGTTTGAGTCCACCAACGTACTGACTCCTTGACTGCTCTGGTGATTGTTATTTGTTGTGACATTGACACCCCGTTCCATTGTTTTAGGAACGAATTCTGGAATACCCTGGAGTTCCATTGAGACCACTGAACCATTAGAAAGGTTGATGACATTGAGCCCAGAACGCTTAAGCATTTTCTTGCAGATAGGTGGTCTACTGATAGTAGCTTTCTCACTTTGCGGATAAGAGGATGAAGTTTCTCCTGGGGGAGCCCTACTGTGTTGGATCTGGTGTCCAATTCGGCTCCTAGGAAGACCATCTTCTGTACTGGGACCAGGCTGCTCTTCCTCCAATTCACTATCCACCCGAATTGCTGGAGCGTGGAAATCAGAATTGAACGATGTCGTAGAAGTGTTTCTCGACTGTCTGCTAGAAGAAGAATATCGTCGAGATAGTGTAGGACTCTTAGACCTCTTTCTCTCAATAGTGCTATAACCGGAAGTAACACCTTTGTGAAGGTCCTGGGCGCCGTTGATATCCCAAATGGGAGGCTTTTGAATTGAAAGTGTTGCCTGCCTATCGCAAAGCGTAGGTACTTTTGAAAGGTTTGATGCACTGGAATGTGTAGATAAGCGTCGGATAAATCGACCGAGAGCATCCAATCTTTCTCCCCTATTGCTAGTAATATTGATTGGAGACTCTCCATCCTGAATGATTCGACTAGAATCATTTGGTTTAACTTCTTTAAATCCAACACGGGCCTCAGGTCTCCTGTTTTCTTTGACACCAAGAAAAGGGGAGAGTAAAACCCCTCTCCTCTCTGCTCCTGTGGAACTTCTATGATTGCTTGCTTCTGGAGCAACTCCATAATGTATATGACCAAAAGCTTTCGCTTCAGGCGCGAAAAGGGTAGTTTGGTAGATTTGTAGTGGTTTTTTGGCGGTTTTCGCTTGAATTTCCACCTGTGACCTTGCTGAATGGTGGATATCGCCCAGGGTTCTTTTATTTTGTCTATCCAAGTTTGGGCAAATAGCCTCAGCCTCGCACCAACTATTGCGGGCTGGGCATGCGTGGCATCAAAAAGATTTTTGTTGGTCTCCCGGAACGGTTGTCTTCGATTTTTGGACTCCCACAAAAGAGGGTTGTGTGCTTCGCCAATTCCGTTTGAATTCTTTCCCGGGTCTATAAGACCTTACGTCCCGGTACCTTTCCGGAAGGTGACGTCTGAAGGGCGGATTTTTCTGTTGCTTGGATCTTCTGTCCGACGGTATTAGACCCGATTTTCCCCCCGTGACCTTTGATATTGCGGAATCTAATTTTGAACCAAAAAGGTTAGTGCCATCATAGGGGATCTTACACCAGCTGGATTTGGAAGTCGCATCAGCAACCCAAGGTTTTAGCCAGAGAGCCCTTCTGGAAGTTACTGCGGCCAGCATTGCTCTTGCTGAGGACCGAATAACGTCCACCGCCGCCTCCGCTACGAAATCACCCGCAAGGCTGAGTTCCTGCAGTGCTGAAATGATTTTGTCTTGGTCTGCTGCTTCTGCGATTAATTTTTCAACTCCAGCTGTCCAGGAGGTGATGGCTCTACCGACCGCTGCTAGAGCGATTGCAGGCCTACAGGCCCCCCCCCCCCGCTGCTGAGTAGGCTTTCTTAAGGTCGAGATCGATTTTGCGATCCATCACATCTTTAAAGGTTACGGCGTCTTCTATTGGTAGGGTTACATGGCGCGCTAAGCGCATCAGTGAGGAGTCTACCACGGGAGCGGAGATAAGAGGGTTCACTGCTGGCTCTTTTAGGGGATAGAGCTTCGCTAATCTGTTGTTTAAGCCGGATTTCTTTTCTGGTTTTTGCCATTCATCTCTTATGAGCTCCTCTAGCTCTTCGATAAAGGGGAAGACCTCAGGGTCTTTTTTTTAGGTTAGGGAAGTATTTCCTTAACTTAGGCGGGACATCTCTCTCTTCCTCCCATCCGATCGCTTCCTTAACCGATTTCGCAAAAGGATTTATTAATGCAAAGTCGAAAACTGTAGGGGTCAGGGGATCCTCATCCTCTGGGGAGTCATCTGGATCCTGAGGGGAATGAGAGGTTGAGGCTGAGTTAGATGACCTGATTGGATCATAAGCTGTCACCTGTAGGATTGTTTCCTTAACTGAGTCTCTTATAATATTGGAGGCTTCTCTAGCGTCAGCTTCCTTGTCCCGAGTTGCTTCCTCCAGACAGATTTGGCAAACAAGCTTACTAGGTAATGCTTGCGCTCCACAGACCCAGCAGGTATTAACCGCAGGACGGGTATGGTGTTCCTCTCGATGAGAGGATGGCGGTTCTCTGTGATGACGGGAAGACCTTGACCGACTTCGCCGAGAATGAGAGTGTCTTGAGGGGGAACGTTCCTTTCTTTTAGAATGGGATGACCCCGAAGACCTGCCAGAGCTACCAAAATGAAAGGTATTAGTGGCAGTGCTCTCTTTTCCTCCTCTTCACTACTTACCAAACCATACGCCCCCTTACCTTGTGGTTCTAGGATGGTCTACTAAGGCAGCGGTCTCCATGGGAAGAATAGAGTACACCTGTGACCAGAGGTTTTCAGTATAAGAGCCAATGCAGAGTATGGGCAGAAGGTGCAGCACATAAATGAATGGCAAAGTGCATAAAGATGAAAGAAAAGAAGCTTACCAGAGTTCAGGAGGACTTGTCTTTGCAAGGCAGCAGGCTGTGTGCAGAGATCAGGATGGTAGATGGCGTGGAAAGCACAAGCAGCACTTCCAAACGAAAATGACATTTTTTAAATAGCCCGCCGTCGCTGGAGGAGTGACGTCACCGCCGCGCATGCGCACTGGCCGCCTGCGCCGTCCTGCGCCATCTTGGATGCTGGCAAATGCAGAGGGCAAGGGGAAAACGTCACTTCCTGAGCGCCGATCGTCCGGACGGAACCGCCATGATGGAAAGGTCACAGCGCCGTGGAACTACAGGGCTCAGCGTGCCCAGAGGGGAAAAAAAAAAGGAGAGAGAGAAAAAAAAAAGGATGAAGAAAACAGAAGGTAGGCAGAAAAAGGAGACATGCTGGGGAGGACGACAGATAGGAAGGGGGAGACCGCTGCAATCATTATAACCTTTTTAAGGTTTTTCCCTTTAAAAAGCCAGCTGCTTTGTAATTTTTTTTTTGCCCCTGAGACCACCAGAGTGGGGCTCCCTGCGTTATGGCTCATTTAGAGACCGTACGGACAGGGACTTCCAAGTAGGAGAGGCTGAACCTAGCTGGGGTGGTGCGGTAAGGGGTTCCATGCTAACCGAACTCGAAACGTAATGTCCCATACAGGTGAGGAAAAAAAGGAGAATGCAACGGTGGACTCCTCTTCAAATCTTATAGCTAACCAGTCCTATCAGGTTGTGGGGGCGGAGTCACAACCCACTGTGTGTGCTGCCATGATGCGTCAGGAAACTGCAGTTTATGAGCTCCAGTGTGCATGGAGCCTTAAACTTCCCTCTGTGTTATCCCATGCACACATGGATGTTTTTTGAAGTTTATCAGCAGGAGAGTTTGTCTGAATGCCCTAAAATCACATTGAAGAGCAGTTCTTCTGACAACAAAAAATGCCAAATGCTGAAAAATGCTCATAAACGTTCATAAACACACTTTCCTGACAGGCTCCATGGCAGCATACGTGTGGGTTAGCCCCGCCTCCATAATTACCCAATAGGACCTCTACTCCCATAAATCTTTGCTCCAAGCTGCTATCCGTGTTCCTTTTTTGTCCTCCTCCATAGGACAGGTGTTTCCTATCTGAAGAGATCTTCACTACGATCAAGTCGGCCGACTATCAAGCTTTTGTTCCTCCGATAGGCCCTGTCTGTTAAGCATGGGTATGGAGTGTATGGCAGAGTAGCGCTGAAGGCTTGGTTTGTCCGAAGATAAAGTGCGCACGGCTTATTACCTGCTATGTAAGGTGGCCATTATCTGCCCGATGGATCGGTGGTGTGTGCTTGAACCTGTTCGGCCAGGCGATCGTTGGTGGAGTGGTGAGCTGTAAAAATTCAGTTTTTCATGGCAGCAGTGTTTATGTGTTTTTCTTTTTCTATCTGTGTCTTTTCATATGCCAGCTGGTTCTTGTGCATAGGCGCTGACGCTTCCGCGTTCCAGCAGCCTTTCTCCCCCTGTTTCCGGGTCCAGCGCTGCGTTCTGCGCATGCGCGGACCCAAATCCAAAGCGAGGCTTGGTTCCCGCGCATGCGCGCGGGCATCTCGCGTCTGACGCCGCTGATGACGTCATGGGCGCCATATTTAAAACACAGTGAGAGATGTCAGAATTTGGGAATGATTGCAGGAAATTCAGCGACTTCCCGGGGCCATTCTCTGGTTGGTGTAAGGTAGGTTACGATCTGCTCTGATGTATTATTGCTCCTGTGTTTTTGTATGGCTGCTTATGAGGGTCTATTGTTGTTACAGTCAGCGTTCTTAGTCATGGATGCCTCACTGCCTACTAGTGACCTGCCCGCTTGTAACAGGTATGTGCATGGCTGGATTGCTGTGTATATGTGGAGTATTCCTTAGCATTTGATACCAGCCTGGTCTGTATCTCTCTCTCTTTCTTGTATATTTCCTTATAGCCCTTCTAGGTCTGAACCGCATTACAGTGCGCATAGTCGCAGTGGATCGTCAAAATCGCACCACCGCAAATCATCGTCAAAGTCTGGTTACCGCAGGTCTTCCAGATCTGGACAACGCAGTGGTCACTCGCACTCAAGCAGAGGACCAGATAATTCATGTTGGGGCTGTAAGATGCCCATTTCATCAGACAAATCGCTCTGTGATCATTGCTTCTCTAAAGTCGCAGATGAAAGAGATGGTGCGGATCAACGCTTGGAATCTATGGTGAGAAGAGTGGTAAAGGAATCCCTGCAGCAGAGGGAAGCTCATCACGCTATGGAATCCCCCTCAGACCCATTATGTCCTTCAGGAGGTGAAGGGCTCTTACAAGAGACTGGGGAATCTTCTCAACCAAGCCACCACTCTGTGCTCTTGTCTGACAGCGAATCGGATCCAGAGGATCCAGGAGTAGGATTTGATTATGCTTTAGTACCTGCTCTTGTCAAGGCAGTGAAAGAAGCTTTAAAATGGGAAGAACCCACTTCTTCCCCCCTCCCCAAACAAAGAAAGTTTTTCAAACAACTCAAAAAGGAACGGCAACATTTTCCTTTCCTATCTGAATTGGGAGAAATCATTACTGAAGAGTGGAGCAAGATTGATAGGAAGAGCTCCATGCAATCAAAGGTGTCTAAATTGTACCCCTTTAAGGAGGATGATGTGAAGCACCTTGAATCAGCTCCTCTGGTAGACGCAGCACTTATGCGTTTAGTTAAATACGTGACTCTCCCTTTGGAAGACACGGTATCTTTCAAAGATCCGTTAGAGAGAAGAATTGACTCAGATCTGAAAAGAATTTATCTAACTTCAGGGATGGCTTGTAAACCAACTTTGGCTTTAGCTGCAGTCTCAAAGGCTATTGAAATATGGGCCGACAATGTTGAAGAGTTCTTGAGAGGTATCTCAGTGAATACGGCTAAAGACTCTCCTATTCAGGAGATCAGAATGGCATCAGCTTTTTTGGGGGAGGCATCTATTGACATTACCCGCCTTCTGTCTCGGGCTATGTTGGCAGCAGTCTCGGCACGCCGTGCTTTGTGGCTCCGTCCCTGGTTGGCGGATCCAACATCTAAGCAGGCATGGTGCCGTATACCATTTGAGGGTACCTCCTTGTTTGGTAATAAACTAGATAGCGCCATATCCCGGGCCACGGGTGGGAGGTCTGGGTTCCTCCCTCAAGACAGACATCTTCAAAACCAAAAACGTATTTTCTCAAGAAGGCAGACCTCGGATCGCGCTAGAGAAGCGCGCAGTTATAGGCCTGGCAGGGAGTTCTCTAGATCTTGGAGGTCCAGACAATCCTCCCTTAAGAAAACCTCAAAGGGGGCTTCCGCAGGTAATCAAGATTCTACCAAATCTTTTTAAAATTGGGCCCGCTCAAACATGTCAAGTGGGGGCTCGCCTTCTTCACTACCGACATGTTTGGGTGGCCTCAATTCAAGATTATTGGACCGTCAAGACGGTTTCCTCGGGTCACAAGTGGACTTTCATCAACACTCCGAGGTTAAGGTTCATTCCCACAACAATTCCAGGCTCAGAGGAAAAGAAACAGGTCCTATTGACCTACGTAAGTTGTTTGCTGGATCAAGGTGCAGCCGTGCCCGTGCCAGAAGACGAACGTGGCGAAGGCATGTATTCTCCTCTGTTTATGGTTCAGAAAAGAAATGGCGCATGGAGGCCGGTGATAGATTTGACCCACCTCAATTCCTTCATTCGCAAGGAAAAGTTCAAGATGGAGTCTCTTCTTACAATCCAACAGTCAGTGCAGCTAGGGGATTGGTTAATCTCAATCGATTTGAAGGACGCATACTTTCATGTGCCAGTAGCAAGGGATTTCCAGCAATTTCTTCGTTTCGCAGTTGGCGATCAACACCTCCAGTTTACCTGTCTCCCATTCGGGTTGACGACATCTCCTCGGGTCTTCTCCAAGGTACTCCTAGCGATAGTAGCTCTTTTACGAGTCAAAGGAGTTCGTCTCCATCATTATCTGGACGATTTGCTCCTATTATCTCAGGACAGAGATCAAATTCTGGAACACAAGAGTTTAGTCATCTCCACTCTGCAGACGTTTGGTTGGCTCCTGAACCTAGAGAAGAGCCATCTGGTTCCAACTCAAGTGATCGTGTTTCTAGGGGCTCAGTTCGACACATTAAAAGGCACTATCTCCCTGCCGGAGGAAAAAATCAGTGTGATCCGGGACAGGATTCTCAAGGTTTGGGAATCATCTCATCTTTCGGCTCTACAATGTTTGAAAGTGATCGGCACAATGACGGCCACCATCCCTATGGTGAAGTGGGCCCAGTGGCACACTCGTCCCTTCCAGAAAGGGTTTCTGCAACAGTGGGACTCGTCCAATCAAACACAGCGCATACACCTTACACCAGCGATGAGGATGTCTCTCCTCTGGTGGCTTCAAGGGAAGAATCTACGCAACCATCATTCGATAGTCCCCATTTCCTGGATAATAGTAACCTCAGATGCCAGCAACAAAGGTTGGGGCGCCCATTGCCTTACGGAAGTAGCTCAAGGAAGGTGGTCGTTCCCGTCGCGGTATGTGGTCTCCAACATCCTGGAGTTGAGAGCAGCCTTTCGAGCACTCATAGCATTTCACCATCTGGTGGCAGGGTCGTCAGTAATGTTAAGACTGGACAACACAACTGCAGTTGCCTATATAAAGAAACAAGGAGGGACTCGCAGTTGGTCTCTATTACGAGAAGTAGAACCAATAATGATCTGGGCTCAGAAGAATGTGGTCAACATTTCTGCTGTATACATCCCAGGAGTCCAGAATGTTCAAGCAGATTTTCTGTCAAGGGTCAAAATAGACAACAACGAGTGGTCCCTTCACAGGGATGTCTTCGAGTGGCTTCTGACTCTGGGAGTATCTCCAGAGGTCGATCTGTTCGCTTCGCCGTACAATCGCAAGATGCACAGATACTACTCGAGGTTCAGGGATCCTCAGGCGTTCGGGATAGATGCTCTCACGGATTGTTGGAAGTTCCAGAGAGCCTATGCCTTCCCTCCAGTTCCTGTAATCCTACAGTTCCTTCGGAGGCTCAGAGGGGAGAAGGTGGAAATCATTGCGATAATACCATTCTGGCCCAACAGGCCTTGGTTTCCTCTGCTGTTGCTCCTCAGCTATCAGGACCCAGTTCCCCTGCCTCTCAGGCCAGATCTACTGTCTCAAGGCACGCTGTTACACCCGTGCCCATCCTGTCTACACCTCAGGGCATGGTTCTTGAGAGGGGAAGGCTAGAAGCTCTAGGTTGCCCAGAAGAAGCGATTCCAACCCTTCTTAGTGCCAGACGGAAGAGTACCAATAAAGTGTACGAACGTATATGGGCCAGGTTTATGGGCCACATGTCTTCTAGGTCAAATTCATATAATTCTCCAGCAGTTCAAGATATCTTGTCTTTCCTTCAGTCAGGGTTAGACTTGTCTCTGGCAGTTAGCTCTCTTAGAGTACAAGTTTCAGCCATTTCAGCCTTTACAGGAGTTTCGTGGGCGAATCACACCTTAATTCAACAATTCTTTAAAGGAGCTATCAGGCTTAGGCCTCAAAAGAGACCCAGGTTTCCCAAATGGTACCTTCCGTTAGTATTGGACTTTCTTTCTGATCTTGGGAAAGGTTTGGATGCTCCCCTGTCTTTAGGAGATCTCACTATCAAGACGGTGTTTCTGGTGGCAATAACTTCAGCCAAAAGGGTGTCGGAAATTAGGAATCTTGGGTCAGTTGAACCATTTCTAACTTTCTTTCCGGACAGAGTGGTCCTGATCCCTATGCTTGGATCAAATCCAAAAGTCACATCAGTATTTCACGAAAATCAGGAGATCGTGCTACCTACGTTTAGAATGTCAGACAACCAAGAGATTCATCCCCTGGATGTTGGTCGCACCTTGAAACAATATCTGGACGCTACAGCCTCGTTCAGACGAACAGACTTTCTTTTTGTCCTTCTTCATGGCAAAAATAAAGGGATGCGAGCATCAGTAAGATCAATCTCATCTTGGGTGGTCCAAACGATTCAAAGGGCATACAAGGCAAAGGGCATGGTTCCTCCTGAGGCAGTGACGGCTCATTCAACTCGGGGCATCTCGACCTCTTGGGCAGCAGTTCGACATGTCGCACCAGAAGTTATCTGTAGAGCAGCTTCCTGGTCTTCAATTAATACCTTTGTTTCCCATTATTGTGTAGAGCCAGCTGCGCTTTCTTCTGTTAATTTTGGTTTACAAGTATTGTCAGTGGACAATGAAAAATAAAATTCTAGTTTCTTTGCTCAACATTTTTAGCCCACCCGGGTATGTTTGGCGAGTTATTTCCCACACGTATGCTGCCATGGAGCCTGTCAGGAAAATGGAAAATTTATATCAAATACTTACCGTAATTTTCCTTTCCTGATGGGCTCCATGGCAGCAGGAGTTCCCTCCCAAATGTTGGAGTAGGCTAGTTACGGAACACGGATAGCAGCTTGGAGCAAAGATTTATGGGAGTAGAGGTCCTATTGGGTAATTATGGAGGCGGGGCTAACCCACACGTATGCTGCCATGGAGCCCATCAGGAAAGGAAAATTACGGTAAGTATTTGATATAAATTTTCCATTTTTATCAGTGTTCAGCATTTTCTACATTGCAGAGCTGAATGTAAGCTGGTGTAATTTTACAAAAACTTCCAAAAACGCTCACCAACGCTCAAAAATGTGCATAAACGCGATTAAAAAAAAACTGTCAAAAGCGCGTTTTTAAAGAAGCAGTTTCCTGCCAGCAATCCAACGTCCAAAATTATATTTTTGGACGTCCTGTTTGCATGGAGCCTAATAGAAGTGAATTGCATTTGCCACAGCAAGAAAGCTGGCACTGCCATTGACTAATGTATAATGCCACAAATGCTTTAGTGTTGACCAGCAACAGCCATTCACTGAATTTGGGCACATCCTTTACGTCACAGTTTTTTGGAGGCCCCTGGGATATGAATCAAAGGATTCTACAGCAATTCTGTAAAATAAATTAGAATTTTACAACTAGCCACAATGCTATTGCTGAAAGCTCTTTTTACTAGTTTGTCACTATTTTCAACCAGAAAACTTAAAGCGGTAGTAAACTCTTGTTGTATATTTTTGCCTACTGGTAAACTTATAATAAATCTTGCATGTAGGTAAAATGAATATCTCCTAAATGTGCACTGTTTAGGAGATATTCCTGCAAGCAGCAGCTGGTGACGTCACCGGCGCATCCACTCTGAAGTAATGGCATTCCTGTGCCATTCCTTCAGAGCTATGTGCCATGGCCAAGACTTCATTGCTGCTCGCCCAGTCAGGTGGCTGGAGTCCCCAAACCCAGACAGAAGACTGGGTTAAGATGGAAGCTTCTGCAGTGGTGACAGCGTGCCGCTGTAGGGCTTCGTTTTAAGGTAAGTCTTTCATAAAGTGCTAGTATGCATATGAGTGCATTGCAGGGGGAAGAGTTTACTACCGCTTTAACTCTAGATGAATTCTTTTTCTAATAGGTGGAGTATAGTCGAGGGGGGCAGGTCCCAACAGGTCCTCTCAGTGTCTTTCCACCTGTGCAGGAAGCATCTGCTTATGCGACTCTGCTCTGCAGCCGCTTGCTTCCTTTACCACCGATGTCCCAACACTGATGATCTGGGCTTGCCAACCCGCCATCCCAGAGCAGGAGGTCATGGGCCACATCAGAGGGCTCTGCGGGTCTCTGGTTGGGCACCTCTACTCTAGCCCAACCATTCTTAACCAGGATTCAGTGGAAACCTAGGGTTCATCTTTGAGCTCTGCATAACTAACCTCCTATCTGATGGTGCCTTCATAAGTCCAGTCCATCGCCATTGGCAAAGTTAGCAGTATGACCAAAATATTTTTTTTAGCTGGCTGTAAGGGTGGAATTCTAACCACCATTGTGAGAGTGGCATTCTTCCAACTGACCACCAAAGTAAGGGGAAATTTTTTGATGACCCCCTACTGATTAATCTTAGCAGGGGTTCCCTTAGACCTGAAAATCATTTCAAGAGTTCCCCAGGGCCAAGGAAGGTTGAGAAATAGTTCTAATTTACATAGTTACATAGTTAGTGAGGTTGAATAAAGACACCAGTTCATCCAGTTCAACCTGAGTGAGTGTCTACATTTGTCCCTATCCCTGTACATTGTACATCACACACTCACATCGGTCCCTACCCTCAAGGATCCAACAATACAAGGTCCCCATTCATATATTAGGGCCAATTTGGGACAGAAGCCAAGCCAATTTAACAATTGGCTTGATGCACAAAACTATAAGGTTGATTTACTAAAACTGGAGCAATGAAAATCTGGTTCAAAAGGCAGCTCTCCACGGGTAATCGGTCTTAATATAAAAGTGATCCCAACGATAAAATCACTTTTATAGGTGGCTGGGGAGGTGACCCCTCCTCCTGCGCTTCCCCTTGTTTCCAAGCTTACCGGAGCCGCCGGTAACGGTAAGCCTGGAACTGATCCTGTGTGGCCGATAGCTAGGCAGCAAGTCGAGTTAGGGCAAGCTAGCCCCCACTCGGCTCTATGTCCTTGAAGGACCGGAGCGACATCTGACATCACTTGTTTATTTGTTTTTTTTAAGGCAAAATGTCATTTTTTTTTCTTTGCTTTTTAATGTAAATGAGAGATCTTGAGTCTTTTTGACCCCGGATCTCTCAATAAAGAGGACACGTCATGCTTATTTCTATTACAAGGGATGTTTAAATTCCCTGTAATAGGAATAAAAGTGATCAAAAAAAATTAAACAAGCAAAAAAAAAAAAAAAAATTAAAGCGCCCCCATCTCTCTGAGCTCCTGTCCAGAAATGAACGCATACATAAGTTGCGTCTGAATATGTAAACAGTGTTCAAACCATACATGTGAGGTATTGCCAAGATCGCTGGAACGAGAGAAATAGTAATTCTAGCGCAAGACCTTCTCCGTAGCGCTAAACAGGTAACCTGTAAAAATTTTAAGTACCGTAGTTTGTCGTCAATTCCACAAGCGTGCACAATTTTAAAGAATGACAAGTTAGGTATCTATTCACTCGGCGTAACATCATCTTTCACATTATAAAAAAAAATTGGGCTAACTTTACTGTTTTAAAAAAAAAAAAAATATTCATTAAAGTGTATTTTTAACCCAAAAAATTGCATTTGAAAGATCGCTGCACAAGTACAGTGTGACATAAAATATTGCAACGACCGCCATCTTATTCTCTAGGGCAGTGATGGCGAACCTTGGCACTCCAGATGTTTTGGAACTACATTTCCCATAATGCTTGGTCTTGTGTCTTTTCTCGACCTGCCTAACTATGTAACTGTGTAGCAAGTTCTGGTTTGGAGCATGGCAGTCAGTCACTGATACATAATAACGATAAAGATTCCCTTTTTTGTGGATTGTGCATGTAAGTGTTTTTGTGGGTTTGAACATAAACTGGCTTATGTTACTGGTACAAGCTGCCTCATAGCCCATAGGAGCTTTATGACAGGCTAAGGCTGGGTTCATACTTTCCCTGCATCCAATTCGCACAGCAGGAGATTGTGACCGTCTCTCTATGGAGCCGGTTCATATATCTCCGCAGCGGCTCCGGTGCGATTTGCAGAAGAGCCCTGTGCGTTTTTTGATCCATTTCAGGTCCGAATTCAGCCAAACATTCGGGGTGAAATCGGACCTGAAGCAGTAAAGGAGGACTCACCGGACTCCTGCTGTGAGCTGCTCCGTGCTCATATGTGAACCCAGTCCTAAAGATACACACACAGGTCCCCAAGGGGGCTAAAAGTAAATATTTACTGTGACAATTGCTAAATGATTCAAAATAAGTAACATATTCCATTGATTTTAACACAAACAACCTGAAATATTAATCATTCATCATAATGTGCTGTATACAGTCTTTTTTCTTTTCACTTATTGTATTTTATTCAGTAATGAGAAAATATGTCTGTGAAATCTCTGTAAAGCTATCCATAGGGACACTGCAGCCACAGGGTGATCATTACTCCTTATAACTTGGGCCATTGTATGTGGTTGGTTGATTTTTTATATATTTGTTTCTGTATTGTTCTGTGCTTGCTAAACTAATTTTATTTTTTATGTAATCCATAGAAAAAAAAAATCATAACAAAACTCAAATGAAAGCTTTTTTCTACTTTATATCATTTTTTTTTCTACCATATTCCCCAATTAAAATAACACTAACATTTTGATTTTGGTACAAAGCTTTGCAAAGCAATTACAAACAAATGAAAGGCTTAAAAAAAAAAAAAAACGAATAAAATGAAAAAAGTTCAAATAATAATAGTTAGAAATAGAAATAATGATAAAAATATCAATATGAAAATATTTGTTAACAGGAAAAATGGAAAAAGTTAATTAGGATGGGTTGATGGGTTGCTTAGGGTAAACTAAGGGTTACTAGGGGTTAAATAAGAACACATATTTTATACAGTATCTCACATAAGTGAGTACACCCCTCACATTTTTATAAATATTTTATTATATCTTTTCATGTGACAACACTGAAGAAATTACACTTTGCTACAATGTAAAGTAGTGAGTGTACAGCTTGTATAACAGTGTAAATTTGCTGTCCCCTCAAAATAACACAACACACAGTCATTAATGTCTAAACCGCTCGCAACAAAAGTGAGTACACCCCTAAGTGAAAATGTCCAAATTGGGCCCAATTAGCCATTTTCCCTCCCCGGTGTCTGGAACTCATTAGTGTTACAAGGTCTCAGGTGTGAATGGGGAGCAGGTGTGTTAAATTTGGTGTTATCACTCTTACTCTATTATACTGGTCACTTGAAGTTCAACATAGTACCTCATGGCAAAGTACGCTCTGAGAATCTACAAAAAGGAATTGTTGCGCTACATAAAGATGGTCTAGGCCAGTGATTCTCAACCAGGGTTCTGTGAAAACCCTAGGGTTCCTCCAAAGGTTGCTAGGGGTTCCTTCAGCATTGGGCAATTTCTGCCTCTCAGATACGTTCCCACTGACACCATTGATCTTTTTAGCTATCTGTAAGGAGGCAATTCTTCCCAATGACCACAAGTGTTAGGACCATTCTTCCCACTGACCATCACACTAATGTATCATGAGTTGTAAATTTCTAATTTTTAGCAGTGGTTCTCCGAGACCGGAGAACTATTTCAAGGGTTCCTCTGTGTTGAAAAGGTTGAAAAAGGCTGGTCTAGGCTATAAGAAGATTGCAAAGACCCTAAAACTGAGCTGCAGCATGGTGACCAAGACCATACAGAGGTTTAACAGGACAGGTTCCACTCAGAACAGGCCTTGCCACGGTCAACCAAAAAAGTTGAGTGCACATGCTCAGCATCATATCCAGAGGTTGTTTTTGGGAAATAGACTTATGAGAGCTGCCAGCATTGCTGCAGAGGTTGAAGGGGTGGGGGGTCAGCCTGTCAGTGCTCAGACCATATGCTGCACACTGCATAAAATTGGTCTGCATGGCTGTCCCAGAAGGAAGTCTCTTCTAAAGATGATGCACAAGTGTTGGAAGACAACATGTTTTATTTCATAAATACAAGAGGTGTTTGAAATACGAACTATGGCTATACCAAACCAAATTGCACATATAAGCTTTGTAACCTATAAGAATATCCATCTGAAAGAAGCAAGGCTGAACAAAAGCTTGGCTCCTGACGGGGGGGCGGTGTGGTAACGCTCTGCCAGCAGGCTTCAAAAAGGATCATGGCTGACAAGATGATTGATCAATGTCCTGCTACGGAAGATCAAAAGGCAAGCTAAGAACTGCCCCTGAGGGCCAATACAGCAGGACAGACAGAAATATAATATAGTAAAAGGACTACCTCTTGGCAATATCTCATTGGAAAGGAGGGTAGTAGGGTGTGGTTACAAGTAGGTCTGAATGAATGTGTAAAAAGTGCAGAAGGAAAGGGAAATCATCCCCCTTTTCCGTTCTTGGCTCGTGCCGATGGTTCTCTGAGCCTCATGGCTCTCTGTAACCATTTTTGAGCCCAGCTGATGAGACAATACCTAGAGGTAAGTATATTTGATGTTCTTTTGTTATATGCTCTATAATATTTATTTTAGAATTTATTTCAATTGGCACCCCAGAAGGCGTGTGGAATTTATTTCTGCACAGAAGCCAAACCCTAATTTATTTTTGTCTTGAGTCCCTATAAAGCTAACGAGTCCTCAACTACACTCATAACTGAAAGCCTTCTCTATTGTGGACAAGATTTGCGCTGGTTCGTGAATTCTGAAGCCCTGCGTGAGTGGTCCTGAAATTTCTATGACATATTTCATCAGGGAGCGGACACGCAAAACCTGGTGAGATTTTTGGCTGGTATATGTGTATGTGTTAATGTTTATTGTATTGCTAATGAAAATTGTTTTAGGCCTGTGTTGCTGGTCAAGTGTGCTGGCGACTGAGGGGCTGATCGCCCTTGGTTATCTGATGTAGCCTGCAGATTGACAGGATAAACCAGACATCTTTGAGTAGAAAGTGGGAGAAATAGAGATTTTAGTTTACTTATTTTTTTTTTTCCTCACGTGAGAGTGAAATAGCTCTCTGTTCCAAAAGAAGATTAATGTGGCCTGTGTTCTGAGATAATATGTCTAAAGTCAGTGGTAATAGTAGAGCATTGATTAAGAGTGTGCTCTGCCTTGTGACAAGTAAGGCCCATACACACTAAGATTTTCTGCTGATTTTTGTCTTCAGATTTACCAAAACCATGTAGTGCAAGTGCCTGCCTGATTGAAACTCCTAAGGTTTGATGTCATATTATATGGTTTTGGTAAATCTGAAGGAAAAAATCTGCAGAAAATCTGAAAGTGTGTATGGGGCTTTAAAGTTAGCTTTTAAACAGCTTTTTATCATTGTTCTGTCTGTCTGCATTGTATAAGCAACTGTTGTATAGACTGGTTAACAAGATTCAGTGTGAACTTAACATATCAATAGAGGTCATTGAAGATTTTCTTGAGAGACAAGCCTGTGTTAATTTCAGCACTGTGGCAGAAAACGCTTTAACGCACCAATTTAATGAGTTGAGACAATGTAATATTCATAATGATCAGATAAAAAAGGGCCGGACTTACCATTGGGCTTGACTGGACTCAAGCCCATGGGCCCCGCCCAATAGGGGGCCCCGCTGAGATATATAGCCGAGTGTACTCGGCTAGGCTCCGCTCAGTCATGCCCAGTCCCGCCCTATGATGGACATAACACAGGGACTGGGCGTGACTGTGAGCCAAGCCGAGTACACTCGGCTACTCTCAGCTCCGCTCGGGACTGCGAGAGGACCCGAGAGACGCTTAGAGGACCCAAGAGCTGCCGAGAACCACCGAGAGGACCCGAGAGCCGCCGAGATACAACGGACTCTTTATCTAGGCGGTGCTATTTTTAAACTTCAAGACTGCAATGACAAGGCTGCAAATGACAAGGCTGCAAATGACACTGGGGCAAGGCTGCAAATGACAAGGCTACACTGGACAAGGCTGCAGATGGACACTGATAAGGCTGCATTGATGGGCATTTAAATGTAAGTTTTTTTCCTTAAACTTAATCTTAAAATTCAATCCACTTGGGGTGCATGTTATACACCGGCATGTGTTATATGCCGATGAGTACGGTAATGTATAGAAGGTAGGGCCCGAAAGTGACTCAAGCCCAGGGGCCCCCACCACCCTAAGTCCTGCCCTGGATAAAACATACAAGTCTTAAAAAAAGGCAGGAAAGTAAAGATGGCCAATGTTGTATGCATGTTATTGAAAATGAAAGACATTGCTATAGCGAAAGAATGCCAATGATATGCTGAGAGAAAGCAATTATTGGAGCAGGTACAAAGTGTAACTAAGAATATATTAACAATGGTTGCAAAGGCAGATGCAAATGTTCGTGATCACATTGATCAATTAGTAATTGAAAAATGTTTATTGGAACAGAAAATTAATGAATTAGAGGAAACCTGTAAACAAAGAGAAAATTGCATTGCCTCTTTGAATCAGAGAGAGGCTGAGAATGAGCGTATTATATTACTGCTTAGGAAGGAATTACATGAAGCCCAGTCTGCCATGGAATTCTCCTCCACACATGCTCAGTGCTTAGCAAAAATAGAGGTTCTGGAACAACATGTACAAAAGCCAAATGCAAGTGTTGCCGCAAGTGATGTTGCTATGCTAGGAATCAGTGTTGGAGATCTAAATGAAGAATATTTAAATAAAAGTGTGGTAACTGCGCTTCAAATTGATTCAGGAGTTGAAACAGTGGAGGAGAGATGAGTCAATTGCTAGTGACTCCTCAGACAATGTAAAATCTGTTCATTTCAATCATAGTAATATTATGCAGCAATGTGAGTCTCATTCGCCATATGCTCAGAGAAAGGCCTGTGCAGGGAGACCAGCACTCAAATGCTTTGTTTGTAAAAAGGGGGGTCACATAGCTAGGTATTGTTTGGTCGCTAATAAAGATATGCAAAGGAAATACCCTAAAATTACACCAAGGGGTTATGAAGTTTATTCTGTGAGATGGGGTAGCAATCCAAGGCATAGAGCCCATAGTAATCAAACCCATTTCCTTTTTAAGACCCAAATTCTGAGACTACAAACTGAAAATAGTAAAATTAAAGAGGAGTTTCCATTTGAAAAAAAATGTAAAAGTCAGCAGCTACAAATACTGCAGCTGCTGACTTTTAAGTATCAGACACTTACCTGTCCCAGGGTCCAGCGATGCGGGGGGTCTAAGCTCAGCTCGTCCCCCCTCCGCTCGGCAGCACCGGCATTGCAACTGTGGGCACCCACTGAGCATGTGGGAGCGGCGTCATGCTCCGTGATTGGCCGCGCAGTCATCTGGGACCTGTCACATGTCCCAGATGACTGACAGGAGGGAGGGGGCAGAGCTGAGCCCTTCCTGCGCTGGGGGAAGTGATGTCACCAGCCCAGGCACTGAAGAAGGCAGACTACGAGGGACCCCCTAGCAACAGGCATTTAGAGGTAAGTTAAAAAAAAAATCCAAATGTTTTTTTCATTTTTTTAGGAATTTGAATAATTTTTTTTGTGTGTAACATCAATTTAAGACAGGAAAGGCATCACTATGTAGAACAGTTGCATAAACTCAAAATGGAGGTAGCCGCATGTTCATTCAAATATAGCACTGGGGGAAGTAATGTTAGCAGCCCTTAGTGAGCTGCATGGATGGCAAAAATGTTCTGGTTAATGTTTCTTTGCTATGAATAAGGTTTAGATGTGAGTTTCAGAGATTTGCCCTTCACGTTTGGAATATTATAGAGGACCTTGATATATTTTTTGTATTTTCAAGGATAAGCCTCTGGATTGTTATTTCTTTTTTTTTTTTTATTCTGTTATGATTATTATGTTTTTTTTTCTCCTCCTCTTATTTTTAATTGTTTTTTTATTTAAAAAAAATCTTTTTTTTCAATTTTAATTTTTATTATTTGTTTATTCATTTATTTTATTTTTGTTTTGTTCAGGTGGAAAAATTGTTAGGTTTAGTCCACCTGAAAGGGGGGTAATTGGCTATGCCCTCAATTAGCAGCTGAATACATTTTGTTTAAGACAAGAGTTGGTAGGAAGCCATTCTAGCCGCTGGAGTTATTGTAGTTTTTTCTTTGTTTTTATTTTCATTCAGGTGGAAAACGTTCCAAAAGTTTTAGGCTTGGTCCACCTGAAAGGGAAGTTAGTGTATAGGTCTTAAGGTACAGATAAATGCATTTTTTTTTTTTTAGCGTTCAAAATTAGAATGATTGAGAAGCAACATTCACATTCATTTTTTTTTTTTGTTCCTATCATGGTGATCCATTTTATGCCGCGTACACACGGTCGGAGAATCCGTCGGAATGCGTCTTATCGGACCATGTCGTCAGATTATCCGACTGTGTGTGGTATGCATCGGACTGATTCCGTCCGAATCTCCGTCAGACCCAATTTTCCAACATGTTGGAAATATTTCCCGACCAACTGGGCCGGTCAGACGTAATCCGATCATGTGTAGAGAATTTTGATCGGACCAAGTGCCACGCATGCTCAGATCAAATTCCTACATCAAAGCTATTGGCTACTAGCCTGAATCTAGTCCCATCGTAACGAAATTACGTCATCACGTTCTGAAAGATCGGATTTTTCGACAACTTAGTCCGACCGTGTGTATGCAACAGTTTCGGACACAATCCGTCAGACTAAATCTGACGGACAAAATCCGACAGATTTGGTTGTGGAAATCTCAGTCCGTGTGTACAGGGGCTTAGAGTGGGTTCATCCTAAATTCCTGGGTTCCAAGGAGGGAACTATAAGTAAACATAGCAAGCAAGCAGATATTGTGGATAAGAATTTGATTCTGCTCTTGTTTTTCACTTCCAGAGTCCTGGTGGAGCGAGATTGGAGAGGTTTCTGGAACAGAGATGAAAGATGTTCATCTGGTTGGCTGGTATGTCTGTGCCATAGCACACCGTAAATTTGTTCTGATAAACATTTAGTAGAGAAAGGACAAAGGAGAAGATTTAGAGTAATACGTACAATATAAGGTTTCTTTTTCTCATGGACAATTTTGTGCTAATGCTGCATCTGAAAGACTTTGCCCAGCAACAAGACTGATGAAACATTTTGCCGGAAATCTCTCCTGTCATTTGTGAATGCAAACGTACGGTGAATACAAGTGCAATGGGTTGGAGGTTGGGGAAGGAATATAACCTATCCAATCCGTCAGAACAAGAAATGTAAAATATGTTTTGTTTTTTATGGAGAGAGGAATTGAAAGAAGGAAAGGTTTTTAATGTGTGACATGTATTGACATAACTGAATTAATATGGCGCAGGTACCCAGGAGGCTGGCACTTATGCATAATAAAGGTGTCTGTTGGCCAGACTAGAGGGTGCCAGGTGACACATCAATGGGGTGAAAATTTCCTTGTAGGGGTGGTGTCTCAATCTTAGCAGTCCTACAGAGAGGTTCTTGGGTACTGGACATGTGGGACACCAGAGCTGGATATGGGGGAAATACGGCTGGTTGATGTTTCACCTGATTTCCCAGAAGGGAAATCATCCCCCTTTTCCGCTCTTGGCTCGTGCCTGATGGTTCTCTGAGCCTCATGGCTCTCTGTTACCATTTTTGAGCCCAGCTGATGAGACAATATCTAGAGGACAGCCTTGCGATAAGTATATATGTTCTTTTGTTATATGCTCTATAATATGTATTTAGAGTTTATTTCAATTGGCACCCCAGAATTTATTTCAACAAGAAAACCCTCAAACAGTTTTCTGAAGACAAGCAGATTAAGGACATGGATTACTGAAACCATTTCATGTGGTCTGATGAGACCAAGATAAATGTATTTGGTTCAGATGGCGTCAAGTGTGTGTGACGGTAACCAGATGAGGAGTACAAAGGCATGTGTGTCTTGCCTACAGTCAAGCATAGTGATGGGAATGTCATGATTTGGGGCTGCATTAGTTCTGCAGGCACTGGGGAGCTACAGTTCATTGAGGGAACCATGAATTCCTACATGTACTGTGACATCTTGAAGCAGAGCATGATCCCCTCCCTTCAGAGACTGGGCTGCAGGGCAATATTCCAACATGATAACGACCCCAAACACACCTCCAAGATGACCACTGCCTTGCTAAAGAAACTGAGGGTAAAGGTGATGGACTGGCCAAGCATGTCTCCAGACCTAAACCCTATTGAGCATCTGTGGGGCATCCTCAAACAGAAGGTGGAGGAGCATAAGGTCTCTAACATCCACCAGCTTGTCATATCATCATGGAGGAGTGGAAGAGGACTTCAGTGGCAACTTGTAAAGCTCTTGTGAACTCCATGCCCAAGAGGGTTAAGGCAGTGCTGGAAAATAATGGTGGCCATACAAAATATTGACTTTGGCCCCAATTTGAACATTTTCACTTAGTGGTTTACTCCCTTTTGTTGAGAGCGGTTTAGACAGTAATGGCTGTGTGTTGAGGTATTTTGAGGGGACAACAAATTTACACTGTTATACAAGCTGTACACTCACTACTGTACATTGTAGCAAAGTGTCATTTCAGTGTAGATACAAAATAAAAATATTGCTATCTGTGTATAAGCAGTGTCACTGCTTTCAATTACATGCTTGGGAGATGGTTTTAAAGTGGTATTAAACACAAAACAAAAAATGTAATATATTGATGCTTACTAATTATTAGATGTGGTGGCTGCATTTTTTTTTCCTTCCCCTCTGTTTTCACCTGGTGATCTGGCCAGTAATACCCCTCCTGTATTAAAATACCTGCACTCTGGATGAAGGACTGCAGGGGGCACCTTTGGACAGCAGCATTGACAGTCTGGGGGGAGGGGAGAGTTAGCTGGACTAGCAGATATAAATGCAATAACAAATTGAAGCCGAGCCTCAGTTCACACTTTATAAGCAGTCACAGCAAACAGCCTTTTTCCTTTTGGGATAAAGGTTTTACATAAATAAACAAAAGCTGATTGTTGTAAGCATCCTTGCCAGTGGTAAATGGTTTGTCTCGTACCTGTAACTGATACATCTGCAGGACAGCTTGTTCTTTTGAAAAACAACAGACTCACTGGCCACGTCAATATGAATATAAAGTAAAATTAGAGTTACGCTTACCGGTAACGTCTTTTCCAGTAGTCTTTCAGGACAGCCACATTGAGAGATCTTGGCTCTTCTCTTCCTTGGAAACACTGCGCCAGCCCCCATAAATTTTCACCTCCCCTGCCAGCCTCAGTTTTTTCTAGAGCACCTCTGGTTAGCTAGGGAGACACAAGAACATGTTAATAACATACTATCACATATTACTATTGTGCCTGCATCTTAAGTCTTCCTCATGTCCCCCCCAAACGTTCGGGTGGGTAACTAGGGCTGTCCTGAAAGACTACTGGAAAAGGTGTTACCGATAAGCGTAACTCTAATTTTCCCTCCCTGTCTTTCAGGACAGCCACACTGAGAGGATAAACGAACACTTACCACTTAGGGTGGGACAACGGCTTGCAAAACCTTTCGTCCAAAGGCCTGCTCACTAGCTGATAACAGATCCACTCTGTAGTGTTTCACAAATGTGGTGAAACTGGACCATACAGCTGCCTTGCAGATCTGCTCTGGCGTTGCTTCAGCTCTTTCCGCCTGAGAAGCTGCCATAGCTCTGGTAGAGTGTGCTTTAATCCCCATGGGGGCCTCTCTATCCGCCAGCTTGTAGGCCTGGCTAATAGCTATCCTGAGTCATCTGGCAATGGTGCGTCTAGACGCCTTCTTCCCTTTCTTGCTCCACAAAAATAAATAAAGAGAGAGTCTGACTTCCTAAAACTCTTTGTCAGCTCCAAATAGCGTAGGATACATCTCCTAACGTCCAAAGTATGGAACCTAACTTCCCTATCGTTTGAGGGATTAGGGCAAAAAGTTGGCAAAATTACCTCCTGGCTTCTGTGGTATTTCAAAGCCACCTTCGGTAAAAAAGCCGGGTCAGTCTTAAAAACCACTCAATCCATAAAAACATCACAAAAGGGGGGTCTAACTGAAAGTGCCTTTATTTCACTGACCCTCCTGGCAGTGGTCACTGCCACCAAAAAAAACTGATTTATAAGTTAGGTCCCTTAGAGCACAATCTTACAAGGGCCCAAAGGGGGTCTCAGTCAGAACCTGCAGGGCCAGGGAAAGGTCCCACTTAGGGAAGGAAGGACCCTGCACTGGTCTCTGTCTTGAAAGGGCTCTGAAAAATGTGACCACCCAGGGATTGGTGCCCAGAGATCTCTCTAGGTATGTGCTAAGTGCTAAAACTTGGCTCCTAAGGGTACTGGTGGCTAGCCCCTTATCTGCCCCGTACTGCAGAAACACCAGGACTGCTATAGGGCTCTTCACCTTAAAAGAGTTCTCAGGGCACCATACTCTAAAGTGGCCCCAAACCTTTTGGTAGATCTGGAGCGTCTCCTCCTTTTTACTATTAAGGAGGGTGGCTCCTAGTTGATCTGAACAACTTTTTAGTATCTCTTCTTCAGAAGCCAGGCCGCTAAGCTCCAGCGGCCTACCTGGGGACAGAGAACTGGGCCCTGTGATAGGAGATCCTTTTGGGGCAGAAGGAGCCAAGGAGGATCCGCTGCCAACTGCCCGAGGATCGAGAACCATGCCCTTTTTGGCCAGTATGGAGCCACTGAAATCAGAGTGGTGTTTTCTACCTAAAATTTCCTTAGCACTGCAGGCAGAAGCACCAGATGTGGGAAAGTATAACAGACTTTGAAGTGCCAGTTTTGTGTCAGGGCGTCTACACCTAGCGTGTTTTCCCATCTGTTGAGAGAGAAGAAACATGGAGTCTGTGTTGCTCCTGGAGACCCAAAGGTCCAACTCTGGGGGGCCCCACTTTCTGACTATTAGGTTGAAAACCTCCTGATTGAGTACCCAGGCTGCCTCTCTCAGCTTCGGTCGGCTGAGGAAGTCGGCCACCACATTCTCTTCCCCCCTTAGGAACACTGCTGAAAGGGAAAGAGCATTGGCTTATACCCAGTTGAGGATCTCTGAGGCTAGTTTTAACAGGACCCCACTTCTCGTGCCCCCTTGCTTGTTTATATAAGCAGTGACTGAAGAGTTGTCCGACCTGACCTGGATATGTTGTTCCAGGAGGTCCCCTCTGAAGGCTTTGAGTGCCAGTCCCACTGCCTTTAGTTCTTTCCAGTTGGACGACCTCTTGAGTTCCTCTTTCTACCATGTCCCCTGAGCCCAACGAGATCCCAGGTGTGCTCCCCAACCTCTGTAGCTTGCATCTGTGGTAATTACTCTGGACACTGCAATAATCCACAAGCGCCCTTGTGATAGATTTATCTGCTTCCTCCACCACCAGAGGGATCTTTTGACCCGAGGAGGAACTGAAAGCAGATTGTCTAGAGACTCCTGGTTGTGGTCCCAGATCCTTAGGACCAGGGCCTGCAGGGGACGGAAGTGTAGGCCTACCCACTGGACTGCCGGAATGGCAGAGGTTAGTAGGCCTAGGGTTGACATGGACATCCGTATTTATACCTGCTGGTTGTTCTGAAGGTACGCTACAGCTCGGTCCAGCTTTAGAATTTTCTCTGGTGAGTAGAATCCAGCAGGTATCCTAGGTATGAAATTTGTTGAGCTGGAAATAGACTGTATTTTTCCAAGTTTCGTAGCCTTCCTAGCCCTCTCAGGGTCTTTTTGGTTAGTTCCAAATCTCAGATAAGTTGCTCTGAGGATGCAGCGAAAAGAAGTAGATCGTCTAGGTATGCAATAATTGATACCCCCCTGATTCGCAGATAAGCCATGGCTTCTGCCATGACCTTTGTAAATACTCGGGGTGATGAAGATAGACCAAATGGCAGTGCCTAAAACTGCAGGTGAATGGTTTCCTCCTCTACCTTTACTGGCAGGCGCAGGAACTTTTGAAAATTTTCCGCAATAGGGACGTGGAGGTAAGAGTCTTTCAAATCCAATGACACATGTAGCGGTTCGGGGGCAGCAAAGCCCTGACTGTGAATATCGATTCCATCTGGAACCTTTTGTAGACAATCACCTTGTTTAGGGGTTTCAGATTTAGAATTAACTTCCTGAGGGCTTTTTCACGATGAAGATGTGTGAATAAAAGCCCGTCCCGCCTCGTCTCTTGGAACTCTGCAAATCACATTTTGTTGCTCTAGTTCCTTTAATGCCTCCAAGAGGGCTTCTGCTTTTGCCGCACACTTGGGGAGAAGCTTTACCAAGCTTTGCCATGGAGGGGGCCGTGTAAATTCTAGACAGTACCCCTTTCATATCATCCCCAAGATGAATTGGTTGTGGGAAATAAATTCCCACTGTGGAAGGAAGGCCCCCAGCCTTCCTCCCACTGTGACCGGTGAGTCACTGGGTTTTATGGGGTTGCTCAGGAGGGCGAAAAATCGCTCCTCCTTTGCCCTTACCCCTTTGGCTCCAAGTCTTTTTCCCCTCTGGTTTGGGAGTTTTACTCTTTTGAGGACAAAATCCCCTCTTGGGTTGTTTTGGGGGGCTTTCGTTACACTGGGAATGCCTTCTTTTTATCGGCGGTATGGTCTAAAACCGTCTCTAGACCTGGGCCAAAAAGAAGATCCCCAGTCAGCGGAATGCCACATAGTTTGATCTTTGAGGCATTGTCACCTGGCCATGTTTTGAGCCGGAGGGCTCTTCTGGCTGAGTTGTCTAGACTGGCAGACATGCGAACCGACTCAGCCGAAGCATCCGGTATATATGCTACCCCTCGCAGAATAGTCGGAAAGGACGACAAACTAGTCTCTTTTGCCATGCCTGCCTCGATGTGTGCCTGAATCTCAGTCAGCCAGTGCTCGAGGTTCCGGGCCAGTACAGTGACCGCCATCTCTGTTTTTTTCTTTTTTAATAGGGAATCAATCCTTCTGTCCATGGTATCCGTCAGAGCTCCAAGATCCTCAAAGGCCAGATCTCTGTGCCTGGAAACTTGCGAGAATGCTGCATCCAATCTGGGGTTCTTGTTCCAGATTGAGGCAGGATCGTCCGAAAATGGAAATCTTCTTTTCAGGGACCTAGAAAAGAAGGGTTTCCTTTCAGGATCCTGCCACTCTTTTTTGACTGTTTCTATTAGGACCTCATGAACAGGAAAAAAAAAAAAACTTTCCCTTTCTCTTCCTTTAAGCCTGTATACATCTGATCATGGACAGAAAGAGTCTTTTTGTCCTCCTGAATACCCAGGGTGGTGTAGACAGCCCCCAAGAGGTCCTCTATCTCATTAAGGGACAACTTGTACCTTGAACTGGAGGTAGCACTGTCTGGTTCTTCCCTGGCTTTCTCTCTAGCAGCCCCTGAGACTTCTTTTGTTGAAGCAGAGGCCCCAGGTTGGGAAGATGCAGAGCCTTGTGCTACAAGGGGGGTTGTATTCTGTGATGCAGGTGGGGGATTAAGGGGCACCTGAAAACCTTCAAACAGGGTTTTAAATTATTGAAATGTTGAGGATAATTCCTTAACTGATGCCGCTAACCCTGACTCCTGCTCAGGTGCTCTTTTATTGACTAACGCGTCAATACAGTCGTTACATAGGACCTTTTTCCAAGCCTCCCCTAGTGTATCCCTACAGGAGGCACATTTTCTTTTAGAGCTATGTGGGGGTCTTTTCTCAGAAGATTTCTGGAAACATGAAAAAAGCAAACACCCATCAATATCCTCACAGACATCATTTAGAAATACAACCATGGGGAGATCCAAGCCTCTGCTATAAAATAAGGGACCTGGTCTCCCCCCCTCCGCCCACCTAGAGGGGTTCCTTCCCTTGCTCCCACTGCAGGAACCATGAGGGGGAGGGAAAACCTAGGTAGGGAGGGACCCCTCGCCAGGGTGTCCTTACCTCAGGATGGCTGGAGCTGGCATCACTGAGCGCTGTCTGAGGATCTGCTTTCGACATGCTGGTGGAGCTGCCTGCGGAGTCTTCTCACTGCCTGTGCTGTGTAGGACTACTTTTCAGAGTGTACCTGGCCCTCTATCAGTGCCGCCCGACCCAGAACCGGAAGCCGAGGATCAGAGGAAACACATCCGCCCCCCCCCCCCCCACAGGAGATGACGTCACCCGCCATACGGCCCACCTGGTTCCACTGCGGCCTGTACGCTTGTACAGGGGGGAATGAGATGCTTCCTGCAGCAGCTCTGTGGCTGTAAAAGAGGGCCCCCCAAACTTCCACCAGCGCTCGGTGAAGCGGGAGAGGCAGACAAGATGCGGCCGGTAAGAATCCTGCCGCTGCTTTAGAGAGCCCCTGTCTCTTAGGTAGGGACTTTTAGCAATACAGCCTCCAGTCTCCCTGACTGTTTAGGCCTGGTTCCTAGCGTAGTGTCTCCCCACCGGGGGAAACACAAATAACTGAGGCTGGCAGGGGGAGGTGAAAATTTATGGGGGCTGGAGCAGTGTTTCCAAGGAAGGGGAGGAGCCAAGGTCTCTCAATGTGGCTGTCCTGAAAGACGGGGAGGGAAAGAAAGCCTATAAAAAGGAAACCAATACAGCTATTACATCTTATGCCGCGTACACACGACCAGACTTTTTGACAGCAAAGGTCCAACGGAACGAGTCCGTCGGACAATTCGATAGTGTGTAGGCTCCATTGGACCTTTGTATGCCAAAAATCCGGCAGACTTTAGAAATAGAACATGTTTTAAATTTTCCCATCGGAAATCCGCCGGACCCAGTTCGTATCAAGAAATCCACTCGTCTGTATGCTGTCCCAATGGACCAAAAACGATGCATGCTCTGAAGCAAGTACGAGACAGAAGAGCTCCGTCTGGTAAAACTACAGTTTGTATTGGCGCTAGCACATTCCTCACTCTGCAAATTCTGTGATAGTTTAAATGCAGCGCTTACTGTCTTCTTTATAATGCTAGAAGAACGAAGTTGTTTTGCTGCTCATCTTCACACAGAGTTCTCACAAACAGATTTCTGCATTATTTAGCCTGATCTCATGAATGATATTGTATTTTTTAAAAGGCCTATCTCCATAATAATGTTTAACTATTTTTTTTGTAGTCATCTTTTCTTCATTTTTGATTTCATCCAGATTTTTTTATGATTATTTATTAATTATTTTCTAGTGATCTCCATTTTTTTTGTGTCCAGTTAACACAATAACATTATTAATGTTTTTTTTTGTGTGTGTGTGTGTCGTTACCACAATAACATTATATATTTGTATTTTTTGGAACCTCAAAGAGGTTGGTGTCCTTTGTTAATTTGACATTGTCATTGTCTTTTAGAAATGTATTTGAATAAAAACACATAGGCAAGTATTTACAGAAAAAAAACATATCCATTTATTCTGGTTAACAAAATAAAGATGAAGGCAACGCTGGAGAAACTTGAGGATTTTTTTGCAGCTTTTGGCCCTCATCAAGTCTATGGAAAAGAAAATTGGGATCTTGAGAAGTCCATAAAATAGGGAGCACAATCTGGTCCAGGAATCCCAGAGATCAAGACCAGCAGCAGATGACATATATGTCCCCAGGCTGTGGTACTACACCAGCCTACGTCTTCTGTCAGACCAGACTGAAGCCAGGTCATCACTTTCTTCTCTTCGCTGCAGCCTTCCCTGCAGCCTTCTTTGGAGGTTGTGGCTCTGGTGATAGACTTGTGGCAGGAGGAGGAGAAGGAGGAGGGGCTTGATTATAAATTTGGCTGTTAGCTGTTAACTCGCCACTCAGCCCCTTCTGAAGGGCCAAAAATTAATTTGTTCACATTGGAGGCATTGGCCCTTCTCCAGTTCCTGCAACCTTCTGGCTATATAGCACCCATAGGCCTCTTCAGCTTTGGGGGGGGGGCTCCTTAATAGCTTTGTAACCTCTCTAATGAGGCGCAGTGATTTCTCCTCTGTGACCGTCCCCTTCCTGGCCCTTTTTTGTCTGAATGCGAAGGGAAGGCACCTGTGACTGGGTGAGGCTCCTACAGGGCCCGGCCTCCTCCTGCCTGCCACTTTCCACAACTTTCCCCTGGCTGATCTCATCCTGCATAGAAAAAAATAAAAAAAGGGGATTGGGGAAATTGAGACTTTGAGTGAAGCCATGGCTGGGTAGAGTCATGTGCCTCCATCCCTATCATTTGAGAACAAAAGCATCACAGTGGCAAGGAGCAGCCGTGGTGCAAAAAAGAAGAAAGTGGGACTTTAAATGAAGCTCAGGATGACAAAAATTAGTAAAATGGTGGAAAATAAAGATTTCATGATGCATAAAAACAAGTTTACATACAATTCATTCCATGTACACAGAAATGCACCCATAACATGATGCCAAATTGTAACCTGGCAATAATTGATAATAACATGTTTACAACCATTGATATTCAAGATAAAACAAGAGGGGCCACCACACTCATGGATACATATGTTGAGATAATAACATCTGCACTGTCAGTAGGCTTAAGAACCCAAATATGTTAGAAGAAGTATAAACACATATCATGGTGGTTGTGTAGCTCGTACACCAGTAGCTCGACGCGTTTCGCGGCTTTAAATTGCTCTTCAGGAGCAGACATTTAAGATACCTGCAATAAGAAAATATTTGGCTAGGTAAGTATACTAAGTCAGGGTAGGGGAGGATGGATAAAGCTCCCCAAAACCGTATAAAACAAGATGGCTGTCATGGTTATGCAGTGATCTTTCTGTTTGCTTACCTCCCCTCATGTGTTCAGACTAAGAGGCCAGCCACTTCCACCTGGTGGTTTTTATAACCTCTCCTCTAAGCATGGCTCCACCCCAGGCCCTATCAGGGAACCTTATATTAATCTGTGCACTGCAAGCCAAGAGTGCTGATCAACCATTGTGTATTCCTTTGTGTGTTTAGCTTCCTGTTACCTGCCGTGTGCTCTTCTGTTGTTCCGTTACCGACTTTGGCGTGTCTTTGACTATCTCTGTTTGCCTGTGATCCTGACCTTTTGGCGTGTCCCTGACTATTCCAGTCTGCTTGTGGCCCCGACCTTGGCTTTGTCCCTCACCATCCCTATCCTCCTGTTGCCTACTGTGGGTGTGAGCTGGGGGACCCTGGGGGTTGCGACCTAGAGCCAGTTGCAGCCAAGTCCATCCTCATCACTCGAGGCTCTGGTGAACACCTGCTGGCTCTTAGACTCCGCGCCCCAGGGAATCTTACACTCTAATCCCGGTGGGACCTGTCTCCCGTCCGCAGTCAGCCGTAGGGTCCACAACCTTGCGGTGCACTCCTGGTTCCTACAGTGTGCATCTGTCACCTCGCCTCAAGGTGACCTGACAGTTTGATCAGCCATGGACTCGGCTGATGTGCCGCTTCCTGCAGATGATCCATTGCAGAGCTTAGTTCGCAGACTTGAGACCCAAGAATCGCATCAGATCCAGGTGATGCGATTCCTTCAGGATTTGGCATCCCGTGTTGAACAGGTTCAGGCCTCATTAGGACCCCCGGTTCAACAAACTCAACCGATATCTGCCGCTGCACCTATCGCATCAGTCGCAGCCACACATTCATTACAACTACCAGCTCCGGCCCGTTTCTCTGGGGACTCCAAGGCTTGCAGGGGGTTCCTTAGCCAGTGCACAATTCATTTTGAACTTCAGCCCCAAAACTTCCTGTCCGATCGGGCAAAAGTTGCATATATCATATCCCTCCTGTCTGGCGAGGCGTTAGCTTGGGCTGCCCCTCTGTGGGAAATGAATGATCCAGTGGTTTTTAGCCTGTCTGATTTCTTGAAACTTTTTCGGAATATCTTCGAGGAACCGGGTCGTGTCTCCTCAGCGGCTAGCGCTCTTTTACGTCTCCGTCAAGAGTCCGCGTCTGTGGGACAGTATGCTCTTCAGTTCCGTATCCTCACAGCTGAATTGAGCTGGAATAATGAGGCCCTAGTTGCAACCTTTTTACATGGCCTCTCTGATAGAGTGAAGGATGAATTAGCAGGAAGATCCCTTCCTGCTGATCTGGACAGTGTCATCACCTTGTGTAACCAGATCGATATTCGCTTTCAGGAGAGGGCCCTGGAAAAAAAAGACGGCCCCAGTCCCTTCTCTTCGATCCGAGGAGCACCCCCTGCCTACTAAGGAACCTATGCAGTTGGGCTGGACCAAGTTATCTCCCGAAGAACGTGCTAGGTGCAGAACTCTGGGCCTAGGTCTCTATTGTGGGGCCAAAGGTCATTTCCGTGACACTTGTTCTCTTCGTCTGGAAAAACGCTCAGGGCTAATACATCTGGAAGGTGGAGTATTAGACCCTGAAATATCACCTTCACCTTCTTGTCTTCTCCTTTCTGTGTTGCTTCATGTCGGTGCTTCCTCTCGTTCGGTCTCAGGACATCTGGATTCCGGAGCCGCTGCCAATTTCATGGATTGGAAAACTGTATCCTCCATGAGACTTACCCTTTTGCCCCTTACAACACCATTGGTGGTCTTGGCGATTGATTGCACGGTTCTCCCAGGGGGCCCAATCCGCTTTCAGACTCTTCCTGTTAAGATGTCAGTAGGGACACTCCACCAGGAGTGGATATCCTTCCTTGTCTTACCTAAGGCTTCATCTCCTATCATATTAGGTCTTCCTTGGTTACGCTCCATTCTCCACACGTTGACTGGTCTGCTGGACAGATCCTGGCTTGGGGTTCCTCCTGTTCTTCTTCCTGCCTACTCAAGAGTACCCCAAAGGAGAAACTTCCTGTTACCACCATCCCAGTATCTTCTGCTCTTCCCGCTTTATATAGCAATCTCTGGGATGCGTCCTGCAATAGTCGGACTGATGCACTCTCTAGGTCATGTGGTACTCTGGATGAGGGGCCCACCTATGAACCTGAGTCGATCATTCACTCCAGTTCGCATAACCATTTACCTTTGCCTGTCCCTAATCTCCCTTGGACACACAGCCAGGCTAACTTGTCTGCAAGTTCCACAGTTGCTATGCCCTGTGATGCGATTGAGATGGTCGCTACACCTGACAATACTATTCAGTCGACCTCTGCACCAGTTATGCCAGTCCAGCCCATGCCCAATGAGCTTCTTGCTTCTTGTTCAGCACCTTCGGTGACCTGGCCTCATCCTACTGCTACTATGTCCGTTCAAACCCGTTTAAGAGGCTCAATCCATCCTTTGGATAGAATACCTCATTCGGCCAGGAGGGGTTTTCAATCTTTTTCTCAGGGTTCTCTGCATTCTGTTTGTGTTGCAGCTATCCAGCTTGACTCCTGTGACATGTCACCTTCTAACCAACCTGACCTCAGGGATCCACTGACCTCTGCCCAGTCTGGTGGTCCTGTTATGGATGCCCAGCTCATCTTTAAGGGTGTGGAGGACCCTGCTCAGACTCCTGATATTCTCATGCCCTTACCCATTCCTAAAAAGCCTTTAGTCCTCAAGTCCTCTCCCTACCTCTGTTTCGGTATCTGAGGATAATCTAAAATACGAGGTTAGTCAAGTTTTGGATTCCCGGCTCCGTAAAGACATTCTTCAGTAGCTCGTACTTTGGAAAGGTTTGGGCCCTGAGGAGAAGTCTTGGATCACTGCATCTGAGGTCTTTGCTCCTCATCTGTTGAGGAGGTTCCATCTGGAGTTTCCCTTTAAGCCTGGACCCAGGCGGGGGAGGGGGAGGGGGAGTAAGAGGGAGGGTACTGTCATGGTTATGCAGTGATCTTCCTGTTTGCTTACCTCCCCTCATGTGTTCAGACTAAGAGGCCAGCCACTTCCACCTGGTGGTTTTTATAACCTCTCCTCTAAGCATGGCTCCACCCCAGGCCCTATCAGGGAACCTTATATTAACCTGTGCACTGCAAGCCAAGAGTGCTGATCAACCATTGTGTATTCCTTTGTGTGTTTAGCTTCCTGTTACCTGCCGTGTGATCTTCTGTTGTTCCGTTACCAACTTTGGCGTGTCTTTGACTATCCCGGTTTGCCTGTAATCCTGACCTTTTGGCGTGTCCCTGACTATTCCAGTCTGCTTGTGGCCCCGACCTTGGCTTTGTCCCTCACCATCCCTATCCTCCTATTGCCTACTGTGGGTGTGAGCTGGGGGACCCTGGGGGTCGCGACCTGGAGCCAGTTGCAGCCAAGTCCATGCTCACCACTCGAGGCTCTGGTGAACACCTGCTGGCTCTTAGACTCCGCGCCCCAGGGAATCTTACGCTCTAACCCCGGTGGGACCTGTCTCCCGTCCGCAGCAGTCAGCCGTAGGGTCCACGTAGGGTGCACTCCTGATTCCTACGGTGTGCATCTGTCACCTCGCCTCAAGGTGACCTGACAATGGCTTACAAATATGTGTACACGGGAAGGCAAGGCACCAAGGACCTCGGGCCACCCCAGAGCATCAGTGGTGGGAGCCGAGAGGGCATGTATAGGGCAGCGATCATCACAGGCGGACGTCCGGGTGAGCGTTTTTGTAACTGTAATTTCTGCACCTAGCCTTACTGGCTCAATATTGGCTTCCCCTGACTATCTGCATAATTGTTTTAAGTGTATAATATTTTTATCTATAATTACTGCGGTTACCTTATGGTATAACATTGTATACATTGTATACTGTTATTCCCAATATTGTGTGCATTGGCTGTCTAGGAGTCTCTGCTTTTTTGCTGCTCATATTCAATTGGTGCGGGAGCCGTGACGCACACTGGGGCTTTCCTCCCGCCCGCCCGCTTTTGACGCTCGGGGGCGGACCTGCCACCACTGTGCGTCAACGTTACATGTTGGGTTGTGCAGCGCCTCTGTTGCGTGCTCCTTCCGGCCCAGTACTATCCATTCTCCCGACTGTAGGTTGGGCTGGGGTGGCGCCGACTGCCTGGCGTATCTACGTCCGGGCGTCGACATCCTCCCGGCCCCCTTCATGTCTGAGGCTGTGGCGTAGGGAGCGTGGCTGTGGCTGCGTGCATTTATGGGCGGTGGTCCGGGTATGCTCTGAGTTTCTCTGAGCCCTCCATCACATTGGCTTCACATTATTTATGGACTGATTCCCTTTTCTTCCTAACACAGGTACATCTTACACCTCATCTTCACCTTTATCCCTTGAATGTTTTGGTGATGATCTCTTACCATGGTCTCCCACCGTCACTTCTGTTTGGCCTCCAGTTCATTTCTTCACCCTTGCATCTATCACTTTTCTTACCAATTCACTCTTTATTCACTGGTCTCACATCCCATACACTCACCCTTAAAAAATTTTTTTTTGGTTTGTTTTTTGTTTTCAATTACTGCTTTCACTACACCATTTCCCACATTTACACTAGGGGTGCTCGGGGTGCTCGGAGCTTGCCGGACATCCGCCTGTGATGATTGCTGCCCTATACATGCCCTCTCGGCTCCCAACACTGATGCTCTGGGGTGGCCTGAGGTCCTTGGCGCCTTGCCTTCCAGCGCACACATATTTGTAAGCCATCTTGTTTTATATGGTTTTGGGGGGCTTTATCCATCCTCCCCTACCCTGACTTAGTATACTTACCTAGCCAAATATTTTCTTATTGCAGATAACTTACATGTCTGCTCCTGAAGAGCGGTTTAAAGCCGCGAAACGCATCGAGCTACTGGTGTATGAGCTACACAACCACCACGATATTTGTTTATACTTCTTCGAACATATTTGGGTTCTTAAGCCTACTGACAGTGCAGATGTTATTATCTCAACATATGTATCCAACTATGAGTTTGGTGAACCCTCTTGTTTTATCTTGAATATCAATGGTTGTAAACATGTTATTATCAATTATTGCCAGGTTACAAATTGGCACCATGTTATGGGTGCATTTCTGTGTACATGGAATGAATTGTATGTAAACTTGTTTTTATTCATCATTAAATCTTTATTTTCCACCATTTTACTCATTTTTGTCATCCTGAGCTTCATTTAAAGTCCCACTGTCTTCTTTTTTGCACCACCATAGAAAAAAATAAATAAAATTTATAGGAATATTTTTTGGTTCATCAATCACACACAATTTTCAGCTCATAACTTTGAAATTCTATGTTAATACATATATAAAAAAAAGTATCATTCTGACCCCAGCATTTTTTTAAGCTGGTGATCATTTTTGACCACTACTGTCAATTGATATGTATGCTTCATTTTTTGTTAATATCATTAATATATTATAACATCTACTTAAAGCCGATTTCCACCCTAAAGTGGAACTTCCGCTCATCGGATTCCTCTCCCCCTCCGGTGCCACAATTGGCACCTTTCAGGGGGGAGGGGGGGTGCAGATACCTGGATAATCCAGGTATCTGCACCCACTTCCAGGAATAGCTAGCTGCAGCTAGCCGCAGATGCCCCGCCCCCCGTTGTGTTCTGGGAAACCCACAGTTCCCAGGACATAATGGGGACCAGTGAAGACGCGCAGAGCTACTCGCGCATGCACAGTAGGGAACCGGGCAGTGAAGCTGCAACGCTTCACTTCCCGATTCCCTGACAAAGGATGGCAGCGGGGGCAGCGGGGGCAGCCGAGTAGAGGCGTATCTAGGGTATGGCAGCCATGGCAAGTGGCTGCCATAAAAATAAAAAAATAAAAATTATATACAGCATCATTGCAAACGAAATGGTGTCCCACTTCTAAAAATCCACTAGGTTGTATAGCAATCATGGGGTAGGGGCAGATAGAATTCTGCCCTAATCACTAGGATCGTGCTACTGACTAAAGTATATCAAGAATTTGGTATTAAATGGATCTGTATAGGAGTTCGGAACAATTTTCACTCCTGCAGGGCGGCAAGTCAGAGCTCACAGGAACCACAGAGAAAAAGGGGGGAAGCATGCATGGAAAGCACAGATCTAGCAAATAAAAATGGTGTATGTATGTATATATATATATATATATATACACAGTGGTGTGAAAAAGTGTTTGCCCCCTTCCTCATTTCCTGTTCCTTTGCATGTTTGTCACACTTAAGTGTTTCGGAACATCAAACCAATTTAAACAATAGTCAAGGACAACACAAGTAAACACAAAATGCAATTTGTAAATGAAGGTGTTTATTATTAAAGGTGAAAAAAAATCCAAAACATCATGGCCCTGTGTGAAAAAGTGATTGCCCCCTAAACCTAATAACTGGTTGGGCCACCCTTAGCAGCAACAACTGCAACCAAGCGTTTGCGATAACGTGCAATGAGGCTTTTACAGCGTCCTGGAGGAATTTTGGCCCACTCATCTTTGCAGAATTGTCCTAATTCAGTTACATTAGAGGGTTTTCGAGCATGAATGGCCTTTTTAAGGTCATACCACAACATCTCAATAGGATTCAGGTCAGGACTTTGGCTAGGCCATTCCAAAGTCTTCATTTTGTTTTTCTTCAGCCATTCGGTGGTGGACTTGCTGGTGTGTTTAGGATCATTGTCCTGCTGCAGAACCCAAGTTCGTTTCAGCTTGAGTACACGAACAGATGGTCGGACATTCTCCTTCAGGATCTCTTGGTAGACAGCAGAATTCATAGTTCCTTTTATCACGGCAAGTCTTCCAGGTCCTGAAGCAGCAAAACAGCCCCAGACCATCACACTACCACCACCATATTTTACTGTTGGTATAATGTTCTTTTTATGAAATGCAGTGTTCCTTCTACGCCAGAAATACTTGGACACACACCTTCCAAAGAGTTCCACTTTTGTCTCATCGGTCCACAGAATGTTGTCCCAAAAGTCTTGGGGATCATCAAGATGTGTTGTGGAGAAATTGAGACGAGCTTTGATGTTCTTTTTGCTCAGCAGTGGTTTTCTCCTTGGAATTCTGCCATGCAGGCCATTTTTGCCCAGTCTTTTCCTGATGGTGGAGGCATGAATGCTGACCTTAACTGAGGCAAGTGAAGCCTGCAGTTCCTTGGACGTTGTTGTGGGGTCTTTTGTGACCTCTTGGATGAGTCGTCGCTGCGCTCTTGGGGTAATTTTGGGCGGCCGGCCACTCCTGGGAAGGTTCACCACTGTTCCATGTCTTCGCCATTTGTGGATAATGGCTCTCACTGTGGTTCGCTGGATTCCCAAAGCTTTGGAAATGGCTTTATAACCCTTTCCAGACTGATAGATCTCAATTACTTTCTTTCTCAATTGTTCCTGAATTTCTTTGGGTCTCGGCATGATGTGTAGCTTTTAAGGATCTTCTGGTGGACCTTACTGTGTCAAGCAGCTCCTATTTAAGTAATGCCTTGATTGTGAACAGGTGTGGCAATAATCAGGCCTGGGTGTGGCTATAGAAATTTAACTCAGGTGTGGACAACCACAGTTATAGTATGTTTTAACAAGGGGGGCAATCACTTTTTCACACAGGGCCATGATGGTTTGGATTTTTTTTCACCTTTAATAATAAACACCTTCATTTACAAATTGCATTTTGTGTTTACTTGTGTTGTCCTTGACTATTGTTTAAATTGGTTTGATGTTCCGAAACACTTAAGTGTGACAAACATGCAAAGGAACAGGAAATGAGGAAGGGGGCAAACACTTTTTCACACCACTGTATATATATATATATATATATATATATATATATACACACACACACACACACACACACACACATTGCATAAATATGTGCATATACAGATCTAATGAGGTGCTCAGAAATGGGCTGTGCAGGAATCATCTCCCAGCTTGAAAGCAGAAAAGTGATCGAGAGACTTCAAAAGTATATAGCAAAAAGCTAGAATTTCAAACAGAAAGAGAGTGGTGAAGTATATAAAGCGTATATACAGGGCAGACAAACACACAGCTTGTCTCTTACCTTTGGTCTTGTTCCTTTCAAATTCATGCAGTTGAAATGACCACCTAGGCTGTGCAGCAATCATGTGCTGCACCTGTAAGAATTAAATAGCTAGAGAGTGAGGATGGACAGAGGATGGCAGCCAATTGCAGCTCATAAAAGATAAAGGGCATGTAAAGAGGACGTGTAAAGGGTCAGCAGGTGTAATAAGACAATGCACCAAATGTGCAGACATCATGTCTGCACATTGGTGTCATATTGCTGTCCATCCAACTCTCATAATCTTAGCCCGATATAGGCCTCAATCTATAAGCAGTATAGGCCACTGTTGTTCGTAAATTAGTATAAAAAAAAATTCTCTTCGTTTTGCTCGCAACTTCCGTTCCTATTTCCTCCGCGCACGTACTACACTTGCGTGGTAGCTTTATATACAGTACGCATGCGTGAAACTCAAACGACGCATGCCTGCGTCGCCCGCCCACGGCGTTCTTTTTCACAAATATTTCCCGCCCTTTGCTCTACGCACAAAATCATAGCCAAAGTTGTGAAGACCCTGCAGCAGAATTTTGAGGTATGACGCGGCAAAGACCAATTGAGGAAATGCTGGACCGACCTGAAATTGAGGGAGCCGGATCAGTACAGAAGAATAAAGAAAGTTATTCAAAAAAGTAAGTGATTGTCGTGTGTTCCTATTCTGTTTATTAACTTGCATGCTGCTCCATGTGCTTTTCTTTACTATTGTCCAGCTTAAAATGGCTACTTTTATGTTCGTGGACACAGTAATCGTTCGTAACAAACATCGGTCTAAGGAAAACATTGTTTTATATTATATACAATGTCTTTATTGGATACAGGGTTTAAACAACATTTTGGTGTTGGTAATTTGTCTTATTAAAAGAAGTTTAGGACATTGTTCTGTAGATGTCTTTGAAACTAGAATGAATATCAAACTTCATTCAGTGGAATGTAAGGAGAGGACACTAGTGGTGCACCAGAGAACATTTTTAGGGTAACATACACAGGGACTCCAGGGGATCCTGGGGGGGGGGGGGGGGGAGGGGGGCCCATCTGTGAAACTTGCCCAAAAAAGGTAAGTATTGCAGTTGTTTTCAAAGTGGATTTTAATCATGTCTTCAACTTTTGGATCTCTTCCCAAACAGACAATTGTACACCACTTCTAAGCACTAGTTCTGGACTCAAATATCTGTGTGCTAAGTATACCTTTTAAATACCCCAATTTTCTTACACCTAGCGCCGCCTAGCCAGATGCAAAAAAATATAACAAACGCTTACACTTTAAACTGTGTGTATATATTCTGGGGGGTGTGGAATTTCGTTCCTATTTAAGCAGCTGTTTTAATTAGGCTCTATACACTGATACAGCCCTATCACTATTGTGCAAAAGAAAACTCTGTAAGGATAAATCGACCCCACCAGAAGATGAGCTAATTTATCAAGAAAGAGTTAAAAACAGTGCATAGTAAGTATACCTTTTGTTTCATTCTCATAGGGGAGAAAAGACAAAAGGATGCCAGGGACCCCCGACCTCGTCGGCCTGAATGTGAGGTTAGCCCCAGTGCTGTATTTTGGCCAAGACCGACAAGGCCCAGGCCTATGGCGGCACTTTGCAGAGGGGCGGCACCCTCCCCACGAAGAAAGCCCTTCCCTAGTCCTGAGTCAGCCTATTCACCATCTGGGTTGCTGGCTGCAGCATTCGGAGGTAGTCTATCTCTCTCATGGAGCATAGAGAGTGACAGTCTCTTTTGCCCCACCTCCAATCTCTGTTGTGCCTGCCCCATTAGCTACATCCATACTCTGACCCCTGATGCACACACAGACACACTTTCTGTGTATATATTAGGCTACTTTCACACTGGGGCCACGGCTGCGTTAGCGGTAAAGCGCCGCTCGTTTTAGCGGTGCTTTACTGTCATTTTAGCGGGAATTTTCAGTTGCTAGCAGGACGCTTTTAACCCCAAAGAAGGGGTTAAAAGCACCTGTGTTGTGGCATGTCGCAAGCGCTTTTTAGGTGCTTCGGAAGCACTACCCATTCATTTCAATGGGCAGGACGGTTTAGGAGTGCTGTATACACCACTCCCAAACCACCCCAAAGATGCTGCTTGTAGGAATTTTTCCCGCAAGCGCTCCGCCCCGGTGTAAAAAGTCACACTTAAATGAATGTAGAGGCGGTTTTCAGGTGTTATTTAGAGGCTATTTCTAGCACTGAAACACCTGAAAACCACCTCAGTGAGAAATTAGCCTTAAGGCGTGCAGGACGGGTGGCAAATTGGAGTACATGCACACTAGAGGCTGGAAAATTGGTGAGTACGTTTAAACACCACCTCCTCCTAGACAATTACACTAATGCCCCCCTCTGCTGCTCTGATTGAAAAAGACTGCCACTCCTCTGAAAAACAATCCACACACAGATTTATTTTCAGAGGGAATTGACAGGTAGTGAGGAGGCAGCATATCGCCTCCTTGCTGCCTGTCAATTGCCTCTGAAAATAAATCTGTAATAAAACCCTAAATGCTGCAGCACAGACCCTTTTATTTGAATGAGTTGCATTTAGTAATAGTAGGTTGTAATTCTTGAGAGTAGGTGGAAATATTATTGCAGGCTTGTAGGGGCCCCAGTGCATTACATTTCCCAGGGTCCCATGATGCTACTAAGATGGCCCTGGATGTTTGGACGGGAAGTTTAAAACCCAGCAGCCAGAAGAAGAAAGCTGCCAATAGCCAATGCCTTCCCATCCATCCACTTTGTTCCTAAGAAGTTTATTAAAAAAGGGTGAGCCTAATGCTCTGCCTGCCTTCCTCTGCGGCATCTTTACATATCACAAACTTCCTCCCTGCCCAGGCTCTGTGTTAATAGGAGAGAACAGGATGAGGGGAACCCCCAGGCAAGGTATAATTAGAATGCAATTGGAGACCCTTATTGGGCACTGGTGAGGCTGCATTGGTGGTGGTGGGCACTAATCAGGCTGCATTGGTGGGGCACTGGTGAGGCTGCGCTGATGGACACTGGTGAGGCTGCGCTGATGGACACTGGTGAAGCTGCATTGATGGGCACTGATGATGCTGCATTGATGGGCACTGAGGATGCTGCACTCGGTACCGACTTTTAATATGGAGAGATAAAGAGGTGGAGCCTAAATAGGAAGGGGTGTGGTTTACAGATGACCGGGCGGGTCTTAAACAGGAAGGGGTGGGTCATATTTAAAATTAGGGAGTGCATGAGTTTAGTCAGGCCTAGGGCAGCACAAAACCTAAATACACCACTGGTTAGCCCCACCCCCCAAGGATGTGCAGGAAGGAGAGGTGGAGGAAGTGGTGTAGATGGGCACCCCACCAGATGAGTGTCTGATACCCCAGCTTCAGGTAATCTGTGTATGGCTGCATATTTCTAAAAACATGTTTTTTTCATCTATTTTAGGTGATGTGCTGGTTGTGGAAAGGGACCCATTTACTTCAGTCAGCGCACAAAGTCTGATTGGGCAGATAATGGCTTGGAATGGGGAGATAGATGACATGCGTAATCGTCTGAACAATATGCAGCAGGAAATGAAGAACATGATTGATATTTTGTGGAGAATATAATCCATTTCTCCAGAAAATCAATCATGCTCTTCATTTCCTTTTTAGTTAGATGTGCACATCTTAACCCCAATGTTGAACTTTGTAAGTTCGAAAGTTGTGTTTATTGTTAAAAAAACCTATTTAAAAAAAAAAAGTTTTTAAAAAATCAAAAAAAGACCAAAATAGTTTTTTTTAAAAAAAGTTTTTAAAACCCCCAATTTTTTGGGGGGAAAAACAAAAAAAAATATTACTTTTAAAAATTATATTAAAAACATACATGTGAATGTGCCCAGATTAAAAAGTTTAATAATCAACAATGTGTGGCTTCTTCTTTCAATGCTCAATACCAGTTTTGTAAGTTATTTGGTGTTTACAGTGACAACGGGGCTTATTTACTAAAGGAAAATACACTTGGCACTACAAGTGCACTACGAGAACCTACAGCAAAAAGAAAAGCAAACAATAAATACTTTTCAAGATTTTATCTGATGTTTTGTTTTTTGTTTTTATTACACATCATCTGGCATTACAATGGCCCCCCTACCGGTAAAATAATTCACATATTTGTCCCGAACCTCACGGATGCTTTGGGGGCCCAAGCCAGTATGGCAAGTATCCAGGCCCATCAGAGCATCTTCTGGAGCAAGTCAGGGCCAACTGTTGACATGTAATTTCTGGAATGAGTTCTTAAAAAATTGTGCAGGATGCAGCATGTTAGGACAATATGTTTGAGTTTGTATTCCGCCATGTGGATTTGAGTGAGAAACAGGCAGAACTGGCTGGCCATTATTCCAAAGGTATTCTCCTTCTCGCCCTGGACAGCCGGTAGTTAAAAACCCTCCTCTGCAGGGTGAGGGTCCTTTGGAGGAATTGCCTCATCAGGTGCTTGTCCAGACCGAAGGCTTCATCTGCGATGAATACAAAGAGGAGTCCTCCCACGTTCTCGGCATCAGGTGGAAATCCCAGGCCACCACTCGGGAGATGCTGGTAGAACTCCGTCTGGGTGTAGACTCCTCCAGCCGTCATCCAGCCATTCTTCCCCACGTCCACATACAGAAACTCATATTGTGCCAACACCACCGCCCTTAACATGATACTATGAAACCCCTTATAGTTAAAATAGTATGACCCGAATGGAGAAGTGGAACGATATGGACGTGCTTCCCATCTATAGCCCCTCCACAGTTGGGAAAGTGCCAACGGGTGGCAAAGTGGGATGCCACAGTCTGCCGTTCCTGTGGTGTTGAAGGAAACTGGGGAGTCAAACACGGAAAAAAAAATAGATAAGTACTTTTGCACAAAACATTGCAAGCACATTACTCAAAAACATTCTTGAATAACATCAGTCTAATATTTTTGCAAATTATTATTTAAACACTTGCCAACCGCTGTCAGCAAATATACGTCGTCATAATGGCACGGCTTAGCAAAGTAACGTACGGGTACGTTACTTTGACATTTCTGCCGCACACGCACACCTTCCGCGAGCTCCGTGACCGTACCCGCAGGACCTGTGGACTCAATAGCCGCTGGGATACCCGCGATCATGTCACGGAGCTGAAGAACAGGGAGATGCCAATGTAAACAGCATCTCCCCATTCTTCCTAGTGACAGGACACTGATAGTCTGCTCCCTGTCATCGGGAGCAGCGATCAGTGTCGTGTCACTGCTAGCCCATCCCCCAGACAGTTAGAAACACTCCCCCAGGACACACTTAACCCCTCCCCGCCCCCTAGTGGTTAACCCCTTCACTGCCAGTGAAATTTTTACAGTAATCAATGCAATTTCATAGCATTGATCGCTGTATTAATGACAATGGTCACAAAAATGTGTCAAAATTGTCTGATGTGTCTGCCATAATGTCGCTGTTACGATAAAAATCACTGATCCCTGCCATTATCAGTAAATTAAAATGTATTCATCAAAATGCCATAAAAATATCCCCTATTTTGTAGACGCTATTACTTTTGCAGCAAAACAAATAATATACGCTTATTACGAATTGTTTATTAAAAATATATGTAGAAGAATATATATCAGCCTAAACAAAAAAAAAAAAATATGTTTTTAGTATTATTTTGGGAGATATTTATTATAGCAAAAAGAAAAAAAATAATGAACTTTTTGACACAATTGTCACACTTTTTTGTTTATAGCGCAAAAAATATAAAACGCAGAGGTGATCAAATACCCCCAAAAGAAAGCTCTATTTGTGGTACAAAAAAGGACGTAAATTTTGTTTGGGAGCCACATCGCATGACCATGCAATCGTCAGTTAAAGCGACACAGTACCGAATCGCAAAAAGTACTATGGTCTACACAGACCATTTGGACACATTTTAAGGGGGGGGGGGGGGGGGTGGCTTATAAATTAAGTAAAGACACAAAGACCATTTGGACAGATTTTAAGGGGGGGGGGCCTTATAAATTTATTTAAGGACACACAGACCATTTGGACACATTTTAAGGGGGTGTTTAGGCTAAAGCACTACAATGGAGCTGACAAAATACATTGTTAAGTGACTAGACTAGTTGGATATGAGCCCAACATAGCATGCCGGGGAGGTTAGTGAATGCAAAGATGCATGAAGGACAAAAAAAGAGCATTAAAAGATTAAAGCATGCATGAGGATAAAGGGGAAATTCACAGCATATTGCAATCATGGTAATTAGGGATTGAGGAAAGAGATACAATACATTAGCAAACATTAAATACAATAAAATATTATGTTAAAGGAAAAATCTTACCTTAACCACTTTCAGACCGGACCATTTTGCTGGCCAAAGACCAGACCATTTTTTGCGATTCGGCACTGCGTCGCTTTAACTGACAATTGCGCAGTTGTGCGATGTGGCTCCCAAACAAAATTGACGTCCTTTTTTTCCCAGAAATAGAGCTTTCTTTTGGTGGTATTTTATCACCTCTGCGGTTTTTATTTTTTGCTCTATAAACAAAAATAGAGCAACAATTTTGAAAAAAGCGCAATATTTTTTACTTTTTGTTATAATAAATATCCCCCAAAAATATATTAAAAAAGCATTTTTTCCCTCAGTTTAGGCCGATACGTATTCTTCTACATATTTTTGGTAAAAAAATTGCAATAAACGATTATTGATTGGTTTGCGCAAAAGTTATAGTGTTTACAAAATAGGAAATAGTTTTATGCCATTTTTATTAATAATTTTTTTTTTACTAGTAATGGCGGCGATCAGCTATTTTTATTGTGACTGCGACATTATGGCGGACACATCAGACATTTTTGACACATTTTTGCATTGATTCCTGTGTAAATGACACTGGCAGTGAAGGGGTTAACCAGGGGGTGGCAGTGTAGGGGTTAAGTGTTTCTAGGGGCGTGTTACTAACTGTGGGGGGCTTGACTTTGTGTTAGTGAACACTGATCTCTACTCCAATCACTTGTTGCTAGGCAGAATGGGGAGATGCTGTTTACAACAGCATCTCCCTGTTCAGCCGCCCCGTGAAACAATCGCGGGTATCCCCGTGGCGATCAAGTCCGCAGGACCCGCGACCGGACTCATGGGGGACCCGACCGGCATGCGAGCGTGCCGCCGCTGGCGCGCACACGATGGCAGGGCGGCATATAAAAATGGACGTACCTGTACACCAATATGCCTGCCTGTGCCATTCTGCCGACGTACATTGGCATGTGCCGGTCAGGAAGTGGTTAATATAGTCCTTCTGCTGGACCTGAATGATGGCAGAACAGGTCTCTGGAATAATGATCCCCAGAGCCTGGGGGGAGATGCCTGTCGAGAACTTGAGGTTCTGAACGCTTCTCCCTGTCGCCAAGTACCGCAACGTGGCAACTAGCCTCTGCTCCGGAGTGATGGCTTGCCTCATGCAGGTATCCTGCCTGCTGATATAATGCGTCAGCAAAGCCAACAGACGGTGAAAAACGGGGTCCATCATCCTGAGAAAGCTCTTGAAATTGTCAGGATTATTTTCCCAGATCTCACGAAGCAAAGGCATATGAGAGAATTGGTCACACTGCAGTAACCAATTCTTCGTCCGTGAACTTCTTCCCACCCTGTTCATGGACTGGGCTTGGGTTGAAATATCCATTACAACACCAAGCCCAAGCAAAGCCAGGGCCGCTGATAGGCCAGTACATCTGGCCCTGCTGTACCGGGCCTGACCAGCAGGGGGGCCCGAGCAACCTGAACTGCAAAAAATTCTATGTATAAAAAAAAAAAAAAAAAGTTCCTCCTCCACGATCATGGATTGCCATAAATAACACGCACTATCAGCAGATAACATCCAGCCATACCCCTCTCCCACCCCCACCGTTTGGTACAGTTTTTTTGTTTTTATATGTGCTCTACGCTCTGTGTATGCGGCTGCCTGTAGTGGGGGGGACTCTTTCTTCTATTTCGGGCGCGGAGGAATACAGCTTCTGCACCCGCTCCGCACACTGCACAGCATTAGCATAGAAAGGTTATGTTGCGGAGTGATATGCCCAATCCTCTCTCTCTCTCTCTACACGTGACTAACAAGAAGCAGAGAGAGCAGGGGCCGGGCGATCGAGGCGAAATCTTGAAGTTGGGGACAAGGTGAGGTGTGTGGTTAATAATGGTATTAAGTGAAAGAGAGCAATATACTCAATATTTTAAATCGGTTTAAAAATAGTGTTTGTCATGTGGAAGCCTCCTGAGGCCCTGTATTGAAAGGAACATACACTTTAATGTAAGTTTTTTTTAATAAGGGACTAAAGTTTTTACAAGTCTAGAAAATGTGTTTTTATATTTGATTAGGCACCAGCAAAGTCCCAGTATCAATCAGTGATCTGTACATACTATAGCAAACCCCCACATTATTTCTCCAGGTCCCCAAAACTGTGAGCATGCAGTATTCAGCTAACCTGAACCTCATCCCTAGAGTTGGACTTGCTGAGGTTTCTCTGTAGATTTATCTACCCTTTCTAGGATCTCATCAAATTTTTTTTGATACCAGATTCTGTTTAATATTATCAGCTTTCTGTTCCAGGGTATCAATGGTCAAATGGGTCTGTTTAACCTGCCCATTTATCAGTTGTTTTGAGCTCTCTTAAAAATATACTGGTCCCAGATCAAGTATAGAAGATCTTTTACCGTGAATCCCAAGCTCAAACTACTAGGGTAATCCCAAAATGTCAACATCTGATGTTAAAGCGTTGGTGGTTCCTGTAATTTGCACGTTTTCTTGTTGTTTTTTTCACATATCCCCTGCACAACAATGGACTATATGTAAGTGAAGGTTCTTATATACCCAGATTATGGTACAACCAGTAGTACTTAGTCTCATTCAGCTGCACTTACTCTTTAAAGAGGAAGATGTTGCTGGGGTTTGTTTCTGAAAGGCAATAGCATTGACAAGCTGCTTAGATAAGCAGCAAAACATTTTCAACATTGCAGGGCATGTTCAATTAAATGTGACTATCTACTACTGTATAAGCTATACAATAACCTTTGCTAATCAAAATCTTTTCATGTTGTAGGGATCACTTTTCACAAGAGAAGGGTAAAAGATAAGTTCACCTTTACAAAAAAATAAGTGCACATTTTTTTGAAGGTAAAAATGTATGCAATTATAATTATTTTTTTTGTAAGGAGCCTGTAAAGCAGGGGTGACAAACTCCATTTCACCATGGGCCGCATCAGCATTATAGGTGCCCTTAAAGGCTCTGTTTCCACTACTGAAAGTTGTGCAAGTTGACAAATGTGAAGTCGCATGACAAGTCAAAATCTATGTATTTCAATGGTCCCCGTTCTAATTGGTGCGACTTAAGTCGCAGTGACTCCATGAATGTTTTTTGCACTACTTTGTTTCATCTTCGGTGTGACTTGTTCTCCACAGAAAGTAATTAGGTTGCAATGCAGTCGCATGTACATGTATATATTATGATACCTGGGACTCTTTATCAGCTACTGAAAGGTCTGCAAAAAGTAAGTGGTTGATATATGCTGCTTAGCACTTTGCGGCTTGCACCTATTTAAATGTGCAGTAACCTCTAGCAACCAATGGCTGTGTGGTAATAATGTACAGTAACCTCTAACAACCAATGGGTGTGTGGTAATAATGTACAGTAACCTCTAGAAACCAATGGGTGTGTGGTAATAATGTGCACTGTGTTTTCTTGGTGGGGACTGCTTCTCCTGCCAGGACATCACAATGGTTTAGCAGGAGAGAATCCCCTGTGAACACTGTCTGTGTTGATGGTGGAATTTAGCTAGTTTCTTTCCTGCAACCCGTGGCTGCAGGAATGTAAATCTGTGTGTGTGTGTGTGGGGGGGCGGCGGCGGCCCAAATTATTGTTGCCCATGGTCCAAGCAATATTATAGATGGCCCTGACTAGTGATAGACGAACTTCCGACGGGACGTTTCGCGAAAGCGGACCACGAACGCGGCCGATAGTTTGCGAACCGTAACCTCCCATTGACTTCAATGGGAGGCGAACTTTGCAAACCTACAGGTCAAATTTGCAGCCACAAAATAATTAATAGCTGTGCAAACATAGTCCCACCACATGGCCAATGACATAACACATGTATGAGGTGAATCTGGGATCGACAACTACAAGCATTCTTTTTTTATATGGGAAATTGTTCTGACAATTCAGGACTGTGGAGCGCATGAAGGCAATGGAGGAGAGGGAAGGTCAGGGACCAGGGTAGGCAAAGAAGAGGGTGCAGGAGATGATCACTAGCAGCGTGACATACAGCAATGACACCTGCCAAGTGATATGCAGCACCGAGTTGTAGACAAACCTACACTTTGTTTCAAGGTGGGGTCTGGGGAGGGGCAATGGGTGGGGCCAGGGGTGGGGCTGGAGGAGGGACTAGGGGCGGGCCAGGGTGGAGCTGAAGGGGGCCCCGTCAGGTAGGCTGTACGGGGCCCCATGATTTCTATCAGCGGCCCTGAGCAAAGCACAAACTCTACGACGAGTACGTACAGGCAATATGGCTTCAAAATGGTCGGCTGGTCAGAACGAACTTAACAAAATGCACTGAAGAACAGCAAGGCCTGTGAAGAGCGAGCTGAAAATCAGCAACGAGTGGAACAGAACGCACTGCAAAATACAGATACAAACTGACTACACGCACTGAAAAAAAGGAAACAAACCTCACAAGCACAAACTGGACAGCAGTTAAACGAACTGAAAAACACGAGTCTGAAAAGCTCAAATCGTCTCTCACCAAACATCTACTAACACGAGGTAAACACCAAATTAGCAGAAGGAGCCCAAAGGGTGGAACACGAGCTATTGAACTTCAGTTTTATAGTCTCGTCGGACCTGGTGTACGTCAGTGCGTACTAGACTGGCGGACTTTGGTGTGATCGTGTGTAGGCAAGTCCATTTCGGCGGAACTCTGTTGAAAACTCAGTCACAGTTCAGTCAGACAAAAAGTCCGGTTCTGTGTATGCGGCATAAGAATTGGCAAGCTGCAATATGATACATTTTTGCTTTTGGGTTTAATACTGCTTTAAAGAGGAGCTGCACCTAAAAAAAAAAATATTAAAAGCCAGCAGCTACTAATATTGCAGCTGCTGACTTTTAATAATATCACACTTACCTGTCCCAGGTTCCAGCGATGTCGGCGGCAGATAACGAGCGATCGCTCGTCTCGCTGCAGCCACCGCCGCCATCCTCTGTCAGGGAATCGGGAAGTGAAGCATGAGGGCTTCACTGCCCGGTTCCCTACTGCGCATGTGCGAGTTGCGCTGCGCTTCTCTTATGGTCCCCCGCTGTGTCTCTAGGAACTGTGTGTTTCCCAGAACACAACGGGGGGGGGGGGGGCGGAGCCATGCGGGGGGGGGCGGAGCCATGCAGCGGTCTGGCCGGAAGTGGGTGCAGATACCTGGATTATCCAGGTAACTGCACCCCCCTCCCCCCCGAAAGGTGCCGATTCTGGCACCGGAGGGGGGGAGGGATAATACTAGCGGAACTTCCCCTTTAGGGTGAAGAACCGCTTTAAGCTGTACGTGGTGTTATGGAACAGTATGATTTTCACCGACTGATTTTCATCAGTGGAACCATATTCTGTCAGTATTCTGGTATTACACATTTTGTAGGTGTAATTGTTTTTCTTCTTTTACATTAGTGCTTGACTTTAATATACTTTCACTACTATTTTGTTTTAGATGAAGTAGGAGGAAATTGGCACAACATCCCAATATTAATTAGAGAAAAAATAGAGAATTTGGGGGAGTTTAAAGGTGCGAGTAAACACAAAATATGTTTAAAAAGTATCTGAATATTTATTATACATCATTAAAATTAATTTAGTAAAATTTATGGGTTTCAACAAACACATACGGTATATCACATTTCATGTGATAATTGATGTTTCCAATTTATACATTCTTTAGAAAGTGCAGGTCTTGTTAGAAATCTTTCTTCCTCTTCCACCAGTGGGAGAAGAGTCTGCGCTTACACTGTGTGTGAGCTGATTGGAGGAAAGGCACATAGGCAGAGGAATGAAGGAACATGCAGAGCTGTGCTGTGAATAGAAAAGCTCTCTGCTTATCTACCTCTAAGCGTTCTCCCGACACAAATTTTCAGCTGCTGTTATCTCCTGTGTCACCGAACTTATCAGAAGTGACTCTCCTGATAACAGAAGAACAGAGCAGCAGAAAGACACAGCAATCAGAGATTTGGAGAAAGATAAGTAAACACTACAGATACAGTATCTCACAAAAGTAAGTACACTCCTCACATTTTTGTAAATATTTTATTCTATCTTTTCATGTAACAACACTGAAGAAATTACACTTTGTTACAATGTAAAGTAGTGAGTGTACAGCTGGTATAACAGTGTAAATTTGCTGTCCCCTCAAAATAACTCAACACACAGCTATTAATGTCTAAATCTCTGGCAAGAAAAGTGAGTACACCCCTAAGTGAAAATGTCCAAATTGGGCCCAAAGTGTCAATATTTTGTGTGGCCACCATTATTTTCCAGCACTGCCTTAACCCTCTTGGGCATGGAGTTCACCAGAGCTTCACAGGTTGCCACTGGAATCCTCTTTCACTCCTCCATAACAACATCAAGGAGCTGGTTTGATGTTAGAGACCTTGCACACCTCCACCTTTCTGTTTGAGGATACCCCATAGATGCTCAATAGGGTTTAGGTCTGGAGACATGCTTGGCCAGTCCATCACCTTTACCCTCAGATTCTTTAGCAAGGAAATCGTTGTCTTGGACGTGTGTTTTGGGTCCTTATCATGTTGGAATACTGCCCTGCGGCACAGTCTCCAAAGGGCGGGGATCATGCTCTGTTTCAGTATGTCATAGTACATGTTGGTATTTATGATTTCCTCAATGAACTGTAGCTCCCCAGTGCCGGCAGCACTCATGCAGCCCCAGACCATGACACTCCCACCACCATGCTTGACTGTAGGCAAGACACACTTGTCTTTTTACTCCTCACCTGGTTGCCACCACACACGCTTGACACCATCTGAACCAAATATGTTTATCTCGGTCTCATCAGACCACAGGATGAGAGTTCCAGTAATCCACGTCCTTAGTCTGCTTTTCTTCAGCAAACTGCGGGCTTTCTTGTGCATCATCTTTAGAAGAGGCTTCCTTCTGGGATGACAGCCATGCAGACCAATTTGATGCAGTGTTTGGTGTATGGTCTGAGCACTGACAGGCTGACCCCCTACCCCTTCATCCTCTACAGCAATGCTGACAGCACTCATACGGCCCAATTAGGACATTTTCACTTAGGGGTGTACTCATTTTTGTTGCCAGTGGTTTAGACATTAATGGCTGTGTGTCGAGCTATTTTGAGGGGGCAGCAAATTTACACTGTTATACAAGCTGTACACTCACTACTTTACATTGTATGAAAATGTCATTTCTTCAGTGTTGTCACATGAAAAGATATAATAAAATATTTATAAAAATGTGAGGGGTGTACTTAATTTTGTGAGATACTGTATATGTGCCCAGGTCAAATTTTATTAATGGGATTTACAACCACTTTAAGATGGCCCTGGTGTGAGCCACTGAGGATAGAGACCTGGGAGAGCCGCTGCCTTCATGCACATCGCTGGATAGAGATAGGGCTCAGGTAAGTATAAAGGGGGGCTGCACCCAGAAGGTTTATTTTACCTTAAAGCATAAAATGTATAAGGGTAAAAAACCTTCTGTCTTTAGAACCACTTCAAGAGAGGTCTGTAGGTATATAGGTGTAGCTTTGACCAAAGTTCGGCAATTCCCTTGCTATAGGTGTAGGCCATTTATGTACCCTATGTAGCCTGATTGGAAAAATCCCAATCTGTTGCTAAGAGACTCCTAGCTGTTTACTGCTCACTTGGGATGAGCTAAACACGCCCCCTGGTTTGGTTCCCGGCAGAACATGCAAACAGACAAAAAATTTGTTCGAACACCATTGAAGTCTATGGGACCCGAACGTGAAAAATCAAAAGTGCTAATTTTTAAAGGCTTATATGCAAGTTATTGCCATAAAAAGTGTTTGGGGACCCGGGTCCTGCCCCAGGGGACATTTATCAATGCAAAATAAAGTTTTAAAAACTGACTTTTTTGGGGAGCAGTGATTTTAATGACGATTAAAGTGAAACAATAAAAATGAAATATTCCTTTAAATATCTTGCCTGGGGGTGTCCTTAGTCTGTAAAGTAGAGCATTTTTCCTGTGCTTAGAACAATACCACCGCAAAATTTCTAAAGTAAAAAAATGTAATCTAAAACTACTCGCAGGTGTAATGTATTGTCGGCTCCCGGCAATATAGATGAAAATCATTGAAAAAAATGGCCTGGACCCCCCCCCCCCTGTCCATTACCAGGTCCTTTGGGTCTGATATGGATATTAAGGGGAACCCCGCACCCATATTTTTTTTTTAATTGTGCGGTTGTCCCCCAGGCACTATATACTCTGAACAGCAGTATATATATATATATATATATATATATATATATATATATATATATATACGGCCTTCCCTATATACTCTGCAGAAAATTGGGCCTTAGGTGTTGAGAACACCAGAACACTGTAACCCCTCACAGATACTCTTGGTGGGCGCTGGAATGGGCACTGCATTAAAATAGTATATCAAAAATTGTAATTACATTCCCTGTTGAACAGGAGCAGAAGAATTGGCCCTTAGGCAGTGGTAGTGGTGGTGCCGTAAACCAAAAATATTGTTGGAAGCTAGCATAATCAAGATTGAAGAGGAATAGGATAGTGAGCAGAGGCAGTCTTCAGGGGATCCCACATCCATAGCAAATTCAATCAGTTACATCGGCATCAGGTGCTTCATAGCTGCTCATCCAAGACTGATTCATTTTTATGAATGAGCAATGAATAGGTTGTTCTCTGTGCTGAGAAGCTTCCTGTTCATTCACAAACGGAAGCATGGCAAATACAGTTTACTATGCTTCACTTGTGAATGAACACAGTAAGTGAGTGTATTAACTACGTTCATTTAGAAAAAGGAAGGTGCTGGAAATGACATATTGCATAGCTCCCAACTGTCCCTGATTTGGAACAAAGTACCTCTGTCCCCCTTATTTTGGTCTGATCTATATAACTGTATATAAAATGCACTTTTTATCTTTCAAAAAGTGTTTCCCAGTGCTAAACCTTTCATCTGATTTCTAAATTGCTGCATTTGTAAATTCTAGAAGCCAATATAAAGGAATAGTAGTGGTAAAAAAAGCACTTGTGGGTTTAACCAATCTTGTTCTTTTGTACAATTTTCCTTTAAGGGGCGTGGCAAGGGGTGTGTCCTATGCCTGCATACTTTTGCTGATAGGTGCCCCTCATTCCCATCTCAAAAGATTGGGAGGTATGCTTATTGAATAACCCCTTCCCCCCTCTCCATCCTGAAACATCCCTCACAGCAGCTAGGGGGAGAAGAGAGAAGTCAGTAGCATACCTCCCAACTTTTTGAGATGGAAATGAGGGGCACCTATCAGCAAAAGTTTGCAGGCATAGGACACACCCCTGCCCACACCCCCTTAAAGGAGAATTGTACAAAAAAAAAGATTAGTTAAACACACAAGTGCTTCTTTTACCACTTCTGTTCCTTTATATTGGCTTATGGAATTTACAAATGCAGCAATTTCAGGTGAAAGGTTTAGTGCTGGAAAACACATTTAAATAAATAAAAAGTGCATTTTATATACATCTATATGGATCAGATCAAAATGAGGGACGAATGAGGAACAGAGGGACATTGCTCCAAATCAGGGACAGTCCCTCGAAATCAGGGACAGTTGGGAGGTATGCAGTAGCACTACGGTGGGGGCAACACAGGTGGAAGTCCGGGCAGTAGGTTGAATCAGCCGGGCACATAGTGATTAGGGTGTGCCCAGGCACACCTGGCACACCCTCCATGCACTCCTATGAGTAACTCTAACCTGTATGCAGTGTTTTGATTCATGTGACTATTTTGTGACTTTTATGACATCAGAAAACCACAATTTATTGTTGAAGTAAATCCTCTGAGGAACACCATGACTGCAGAAATTACTCTGCAAAAAAATTCCTGCCCTCGGCACCTCAGAGGTTAACTATGGCAACTTCCCTCCCATGAAGGAGTACTAAGCTTTCCCTCATCAGCCAATAAGAGCAAAGCGTTCTCTTTTAGCCACGCCCCGTTTGCCCGCGTCGCCCTGGTGAGGCCCTCTCGACCAATCAGCGGCGCCCAAGCCTTCTTTTAAGAACCCGAGCGCGCTCCCTCCCTTCCCCTTTCAGCCTCCCGGACGTTTCCATGGAGACCGAGGCGGGCTGTGCGGAGGCCTTCGGCGTTGCTATGGAGACCGGCGCAGCAGGCTCGGTGCTGGAGGTTCAGCACCACGGAGAGCGGCGCTCGGCCACTGCTGCAGCCTCGGCCGCCAGGTGGGATCCTCAGAGACATTACCTGCTCATCGTCATCGGGGACATCGCCACCGAGAGCCAGCTGCAGGCGGTGAGGGATCACCTGGAGCACGGTGAGCGGCCGGCCTCGGGGGTGATTGGATGAGGGGGGTGTGGTGGCTGGAGCCATACACTGTGCGATCTATGAGATAGGAGGACAAACCTCAACACCCAGACAGGCTGCATCTAATAGTGGCCATCTATGCTGTGATTGTATTATTTCATCCATGTGCACAATCCCATCCGATAGACAGAACTTTCCGATCGGCCCGGGGCAGAATATTATCGATCGTTAAGCATTGATCGGCGGTACCGAGATACTCTGTTCAAGAAAATAATCGAATGGCGACCGGTCAGATTATGAAATTACATGATGATGACAGATACGATCGATAACTCGCAAGTTGTGTCCTAAGATCGTAGCTAGTGATCGAAATCTGCTTCCCTGGTTGTGCCATATCGATTGAACGGGTTATCATTTATCGATTAACAATTCCTATTGTGGGAGATCTATCAGAATGGAAATCTATGATTTATTGAAGCATCTTTGGCCCCCATACATCAGATTGTATAATGTATGGACACCTTACAATGTGTCTGGGGGGTCTGCAGGAGATCGGCGGCCAATCCTATGAGCAGATAACGTGTCCGGGGCTCATTCACTGAAGACAAGCGGGCTGATCACACTGCAGGGAACTTCCCCTTCTCTTGGTGAAGCTCTGCTGTCTTCTATCATCCAATCGTGTGCAAGAAAAAAAATACTGTTTTTTTTTTCTTGCACATGATTGGATGTTTTTTGCAAAGTAAATTTGAACACATTTACTAAACGAAGGGAAAATTCCCTTGCTTAACTAAACTGAACACGTCTGATTGTCTTCAGTGAAGCAACTTCCAGACATGTTTGCTGCCCATAGAAGGAAGCTTATCTCCCGCACACTGCAGACCCACAGGCAAACTTTATGGTGGACATACACAATACAATCTGCTTTATGGGGGCCACACACTATACAATCTAATTGTACAATCTGCTCTAAGATTTATTAAATCACCCCCCCCCCCCCCCCAACGGCATCCTCCTCTCCCTGCTATCTTCATTCCTCATTCTGCCATGTGTGCCCCCCATGTATCCCCTGTAATCATGGGGGAATGATGTCTCTGGGTGTGTATGAGAATCCGAGACGGTGATCTGCTCTCCTGTATATTACACTGCAGTATTGTTCATCATTGTGTCACCCGACTCCCCCGATTGTATGCAGAGCTCTGCAGTCATGTCACATCGGGGTCAGTGACAAAGTCTGATGATACTTGATATAAAACTCCTATAAACCCCCCAGTAATATCATACAGAAAACTGACATCTGTCCCATATAAAACTCCTACAGACCCCCCCCCCCCCCCCCAGTAATATCATAGAGAACTGATGCCTGTCCCATATAAAACTCCTATAGACCCCCCAGTAATATTATACAGAGAACTGATACCTATCCCATATAAAAGTCCTATAGACCCCCCAGTAATATCATACAGAGAGCTGATATCTGTCCCATATAGAGCTCCTATAGACCCCCAGTAATATCATACAGAGAACTGACATCTGTCCCATATAGAACTCCTATAGACCCCCCAGTAATATACAGAAAGCTGATATCTATCCCATATAAAAGTCCTATAGACCCCCCAGTAATATCATACAGAGAGCTGACATCTGTCCCATATAGAACTCCTATAGACTCCCCAGTAATATCATACAGAGAGCTGACATCTGTCCCATATAGAACTCCTATAGACCCCCCAGTAATATCATACAGAGAGCTGACATCTGTCCCATATAGAACTCCTATAGACTCCCCAGTAATATCATACAGAGAGCTGATATCTATCCCATATAAAAGTCCTATAGACCCCCCCAGTAATATCATACAGAGAACTGATATCTATCCCATATAAAAGTCATATAGACCCCCCCCCCCCCCAGTAATATCATACAGAGAGCTGATATCTATCCCATATAAAACTCCTATAGACCCCCCCTCCCAGTAATATCATACAGAGAACTGATACCTATCCCATATAAAAGTCCTATAGACCCCCCCAGTAATATCATACAGAGAACTGATATCTATCCCATATAAAAGTCCTATAGACCCCCCCCCCCCCCCCCAGTAATATCATACAGAGAGCTGATACCTATCCCATATAAAAGTCCTATAGACCCCCCCAGTAATATCATACAGAGAACTGATATCTATCCCATATAAAAGTCCTATAAAGCCTCTCCCTAGTAATATCATACAGAGAGTTAACATCTATCCCATATAAAACTCCTATAGACCCCCCACCCCCTCCAGTAATATCATACAGAGAGCTGACATCTATCCCATATAAATGTCCTATAGACCCCCCCCCCCCAGTAATATACAGAGAACTGACATCTATCCCATATAAAACTCCTATATAGCCCCCCCCCCCCCGTAATATCATACAGAGAGTTAACATCTATCCCATATCCAAGTCCTATAGACCCCCCCCCCAGTATTTTCATACAGAGAACTGACATAGACCCCCCCTGATAAGATAATGTTTATTCCCAGTAGGATGTGGAAACGACAGTCCCATGTCTGTCAGTGTCCCGGTCCTCGGTGAATGGCCCCCACACTGTGTAGGAGGAAAGTTACAATATATTTCCCTATGAAGCTGATTAGTAAACACCGGGTTCATCTTTCTACACATCACTAGAGTGAGAGTCAGAACATTGCACTGTGCCCAGGTCATTACGTTTTCCTGCATTGCAGTTCTCCTAAGCTGGCCGTATACATTCTACAATCTCCTTTACATTTACCATTAACACTATAATGTGATTGGATGGAAATTCATTGCATTGAGGTTGATTTACTAAAACTGGAGAGTGCAAACTCTGGTGCAGCTGTGCATGACAGCCAATCAGCTTCTAACTCATTGATCAATTAAAGTAAAATTATAGGCAAAACTTATTTTTTTCATTTTGGGTGGAGTAAGTGCTCACACACACACTGCATCTCAAAGAAGCGACTCCTACAGGCTTTTGAGCTTTACTGAGCTCTCATATTTTATGCTTGAAAACACTGTTACCTGTTATCCAATGTGTCCATGCACACTATGAAGCTTTCAGGAGTTTCCAGGCATTTATTCTTACAGGCAGAAAAAAACCCACCAAACTCACGTATTTGGGAGGAGTTTTCAAGCAGAAAAGATGACAAAGATGCACAAAGATGTGCGAAAAAGCACGAAAAAGCTCAAAGAAGCTTGAAAACACACAAAGAAAAAATAGGAAAAATGAGCCGAGGGGAGGGTATATGAAAAAAAAATGCGTATGCCCAAAAAAGCAAGAAGAAGCTTAAAAAAGCTAATAAAAAACACAAAAAAACACAAGTTTCTTCAAGCTGAAGTAAAAGCTCAAATGCCTGTAAAGCAGCTTTTTTTTTTTTTTTAGCTGCATTGTACATGAGCCCTTATAACCCCTGTCAGATTTTTTCACCATCTGTGTCCCATTGCAGAGATTTCCCTTCACTTCCTGCCCCATAGCCAAACAGGAAGTGACAGGAAATCTCTCCAAATGAATGGAGTTTTTGGAGGACCCCCAGGTCCCCATTGGGAGATTATCCCTCCATTACTTTTCTGGGGACAACCCAAAATTTGGGTAACTTTTCTTTCACTTTCAATGATCATGGTAAACAAGAAAAATAGAGAGAATGCATTTCCTTAACGGGGACACAGATGGCAATAAAAACTGACAGGGGTTCTAATCCATCTCCACTCTATACAATATTAAAGAATGTTTTGCCTTTAGTTATACTTTAAGCTTTGAAAATAAATCCTGGAAGCTGATTGGTTAGTATGCTGAACACCAGATTTTACACGCTCTAGTTTTAGAACAATATGCTTTTATTGGGTTTAGACAGTACAGGCACTCTATAGTTTTAGTAAATCTCCCCCCTTGCATAGGTATGGCCCCATATTACACAGCTTTGTTAAATTTAAATGAGGTTGTAAAGGGATTGTGCAATCGGATTGTAGTGTGTATGGCCACCCTTATGCCGCGTACACACGGTCGGAGAATCCGTCGGAATGCGTCTTATCGCACAGTGTCGTCAGATAATCCGACTGTGTGTGGTATGCATCGGACTGATTCCGTCCGAATCTCCGTCCGACCCAATTTTCCAACATGTTGGAAATATTTCCCGACCAACTGGGCCGGTCGGACATACTCCGATCATGTGTAGAGAATTTTGATCGGACCAAGTGCCACGCATGCTCAGATCAAATTCCTACATCAAAGCTATTGGCTACTAGCCTGAATCTAGTCCCATCGTAACTAAATTACGTCATCACGTTCTGAAAGATCGGATTTTTCGACAACTTAGTCCGGTTGGCAGAATCTCCGACCGTGTGTACAGGGGCTTAGGACTCACACTAACTTTGCATTTAGATGGCTCTTTAAAGAACTTTAGACAGGCAGTGAGGTGGCGTTGTATTGGCTCCATACTGCCTGTTTTAACCACTTGATTGGTGTACTAGTGTAGGGGTCACACTCAGCAGGGGCTACTCATACCGAAAGCAACGGCGGTATAATTCCTAACAAGTTGTGAAGCAAAGCATCTCGGTCACAGCTTGATTACACCCCTTGCTGTTACCTCTGCAGCTAAAATGGTTAGTGGTTGGGGGCAGTGGGGGCTGGTGCTCAATATTTTGGGGGGGCAAACAAACCTGCCCCCCCCCCCCCACGGTAGATGGACATCAGTGCCCATGGGAGACGGATGGCGGCAATCAGTGCTTTCCCTCACACAGGAGACGGATGGCAGTGATCAGTCCCCTCCACACAGCAGACGGATGGCGGTAATCAGTCCCCCCCACGGTAGCTGTATGGCGACAATCAGTGGCCCTACTTTAGGAGGCCAATGCTGCTCCTTACTCCAGCTTGCCGAGGGAAGAGCCGGGACCGTTGCCTGTCCTCCCGGCCGAACAGACGCTCTCCTCCCATCCTAAGACTCCCTGGCCAATCTGGTCTCAGGACCCACTTCATGATTGGCCGGGAAGAGAAGCAGGAAGACAATAGCAAATATTAATTTGCTATTGTCACACAACAGGATGGGCTCACTTCGCCCTGAGCCCACCCTTTTTTTAAGCCAATTAGATCCTCAGGTTCTAATCATGTGCTTAAAAAAAAAAAACCTTTGAAATCCATGTGTCCGGCGCCCTGCATGTAGATTAGGGGTCGCATAGATTAGGGGGGCAGCGCCCCTAGTGGACGGGTCGCCACTGGTTGGGGGTCGGTAAAAGCACAGCTTGATCATAGGCTTTTACCACCTCCCCAACCTCATGTGTGAACAACCATACAATATATTACCTGATTGTAAAATCTTCGTACAGTCGTTAGGTTAGGTTTACCAAAACTATGTAATATGAGGACCTTCTTAAAGTGGCTGTAAAGGAAGAAGGTTTTATATCTTAATGCATTCTGTACATTAAGATAAAGAAACTTTTTGTGTGCAGCAGCCCCCCTTAGTCCCCCTAATACATACTTGAGAACCTTCTCTCTCCAGCAATTGCACAAGAGACCCGGCTGTCCAGAACTCGCCCTCATTGGCTGATGCTGCTGTCAATCAAAGTCAGTGAGCCAATGAGAGAGAGAGGGGGTGAGGCCAGGCCTGGACAAAGGGAGCTACGGCTCAGCTTGGGTGCCCCCATAGCAAGCTGCTTGCTGTGGGGGCACTCAACAGGAGGGAGGAGCCAGGAGAGCTGAAGCGGCACCCGAAAAGAGGAGGACCTGGGCTGCTCTGTGCAAAACCGCCAGCAACAGAGCAGGTAAGTATGATATTTTTGTTATGTTTACTTTAAAAAAAAAAAGATTCTTTAGTATCACTATATAGCAGCGTTCCACCTGTTTTTTAGTTTATTAAAAGTCAGCAGCTACAAAAAGCATAGCTGCTGACTTTTAATAAACCGACACTTGTCCCACGGTCCAGCGATGTGGCCACCCGGAGGCTAGCCCCTCCCCCCTCCTCTCCTTGGCGCCGTCATGGTAACTGTGGGCACCCGGCCATGACAGCTTACGGCTTTGCGGCCAAGCGCACGATGCACATGTGCGAGTTGCGCCTCGCTCTCCTATTGGCCAGCCGATCTTCTGGGACCTGAGTTGTGTCCCAGAAGATTGCTGGCAGGGAGGGGCCGCCTAGGGCGAGAGGAGGAGTCGCCTAGGTGGCCGAAGATAGGAAGCAGGAAGTGGGACAAAAAGTTCCACGAAAAAAAGGGTAACCCCCCCCCCCCCCCCAAAAAAAATGACATGCCAAATGTGGCATGCCAGGGGGGCGAGGAGTGCTTAAAGCGGAAGTTCCACTTTTAGGTGGAACTCCGCTTTAAGATAAAAAGCCTTTTGTGTGCAGCAGCCCCCCTCAGCCCCTCTAATACTTGAGGCCTACCTAGATCCAGCGATGTTGTAGGAGTGTCTCGTCTGCCTTGGACTCCCCTCCTCATTGGCTGAGACAGCAGCGCAGCGCCATTGGTTCCCACTGCTGTCAATCAAAGGTCAGTCAGCCAATGAGGAGAGAAAGGGGGCAGGGCCAGATCACAGATCTATGTCTGCATGGACACAGGGAGCTCTGGCTTGGCTCGGGTGCCCCCATAGCAAGCTGCTTGCTGTGAGGGGACTCAACAGAGGGGAGGGGCCTGGAGCACAGAAGAGTGACTCGAGAAGAGGAAGATCGGGGCTGTTCTGTGCAAATCCATTACACAGAGTAGGGAAGTAGAACATGTTTATTATTTTTATTAAAAAAACCCAAGACTTTACAATCACTTTAACTAGCCAATCTGTCTATATCTGATCTGACAGACCCTTGGATTACATACTAATTGGTAGATTTTATTGGTAGATTTTATTGGTAGATTTTAGGAGATTTAAGTTGGTAGATTTAAGTTGTTGTACAATCGGTTGTAACGTGTGAAGAGCTTTAGGTGACCCACAATATAGTCCAGGGTAAAGATGCAGAACTGCTCCCCTCCCCCACTCTTAACGCATGCTGTAGAATGAGTTTTTACTGCCCTGTGTCTGTTCTCTGCCATCATTGCTCTAGCGGTGCCCAGGGCACCTATCCCTCCTGTCCAGCCCTTGTCCTGGCCCTGCTACCAGCAAGGGCCTACCTTTGAATTTGGTACTAAATGAGTATATTGTTTCATATTGTCCTCTTATTACAAAGTTTTTGGTAAATCTAAAGTATAGTGTGGGGCCAGGCTTAAGATGACCATACACTATAAAATCCTCTTTAGATCTACCAACAGCATGTAATGCAAGGACCTGATTGATTGGATACAGATTCGATTGTTTAGGTGGGTCCTCATATTACAAGTAAATCTATGGCTCCTTTCAGATGGAGCAGAATCCGTCCAAGCAGATCTGCCTGCTCAGCGGGGGGATCTCTCCACTGATCTCCGCAGAGCAGGTGGATGACAGGTCCGTGTCTGCTCCGCTATGCAGAGCGGACATGGACACAGCCCGCTCTCCTCTATGGGGAAGTTGGATGGAAACGGACTGCATGTCCGTTTCCATCCAACTGCCGCATATATGAGAGCGGGCACAATCCCCATCCCTCTGTTTTTAGCAGACCAGATTGGATCGGACACCGGCGGCTTAAGACAGACCCATGTCCACTGACATCCATCGACCCATAGAGACCAATGGATGGTCCGATTGGGTCAGCTTGAAAAATGGACAGGCAGACTCGATCGGTCCTCTGGTGCGAAAGGGGCCTAAAGTCGTTTGTACAATCAGATAGCATAGCGTATGGGCAGCTTTAGGATCATTTAAGCTGGCCATACTCTCTACCAGTGATGGCGAACCTTGGCAGCCCAGATGTTCTGGAACTACATTTCCCATGATGCTCAACTACACTGCAGAGTGCATGAGCATCATGGGAAATGTAGTTCCAAAACATCTGGGGTGCCAAGATTTACCATCACTGCTCTATACCAACCAATAATGCAATCACTACACAATCGCCGGTAGATTTACCAAAAATATGCAACAGGAGGTTAAACCTAAACATTTAATTCTAGTAATATCCAATCAGGCAGGACTTTGCACTACATAGTTGATGAAAGATGTAAAGGAATGATTGCACAATCAGATTGCACAGTAGACGGCCTTAAATCTGCCATGAACTATATAGGCCAAGGGCCTGTCTGATTTAATACTAATAGAGTGGGCTGTTTAGGTTTGTCCCCATATTATAAAGTTTTGGAAAACAAAATAATTGTACAATCAAATTGCATGGTGTATGGCCAGCTTTAAGTTAAAAAAGTCAAAAGTAAGAACTGAAGCAACCATTTATTTTGCAGCTCATGTTTACCATTGTCTTGTTTGTATGTCTGATAGTCTAGGTGACCTCCTAGGCGCCCCACCCATATAGAGTCTGTTCTGCAGGGAATGTGGGATGGAATATTAGGAGCTCATTAGATTTACAGGGAGACGTGACGCATTGCTGTTGTACTTCTCAAATCACTGAGTCACCGGCCTGCACTGGGGGAGATTATTGGCTACGACACGGCTTACATTACTTCTAATGCAGATCCCAGCTCAGCGTGCAGACCGTGTACTGCTGCCTCGTCTGTATATAATCTCACTGATAGATTATGATGATTCCAACTAAAGCGGAAAACGGGAGCCCATAAAACTTTCTCTATTGAAGTGCGTTTTACTGCATCTGCTTGTACTGAGGCTTCGTGCTTCTCTGTATTGCAGTGCTATCATTGGCACAAATTGCTTGTATTATCTATATTGTTATTGAAGTAGATGGAAAGCCTAGCTCACCGTTTCTTAACCGGGGTGCCATCTGGGTCCCCCCGAGGTGCCACAAGCATATAACTCAGTTTGCCCTTGATCAGGAAAATGAGTTGCCATGGTGTGGTCAAGCCGGCCACCAGCACCATAACAACCAAGGACACTCTATGGGCAGGATGGCAGGGGACAATTATTGCAATCGTGATGGCGGCCAGTGACTGTATACGGCTAGGATGCACAGCATCATTCATTCCTGTGGTGATGGTGACCAATGACGCTCTATGCCCAGGACGTTTCGTGTCATTTATTGGTTTGCTGATGGCATCCAGCTTGGCTGCACCATAGCAATGCAGGACTCTGATTCAGAGCAGGAGGCATGCAGTGCCTCCTACAGCATCCAGGAGAAGACAAAGGTCCAACTTCTCCAGATCTCCTCCACCTCTGACCCTCTGATGTTCTGCTGGAGTCAAAAATCTGATGTAAAGAGGAGACTGGGGGACTGGGAAACTCTGTGCGGTTTGGAGGACTCATTTATAGGGGGCCTTTGATGTAAAGAGGCAACTCTGATGTAGTTGGGGACTCTGATGTATAGGAGGACCTCTGATGTGAAGGAGTGATTCTGACATGATGACATTATGGGGGGGATATCTGATGTGAAGGTGTGATTCTGACATGATGGGGGACCTCGGATGTGAAGGGGCAATTCTGACATTATGGGGGGACTTCTGATGTGAAGGGGATTGTGATGTAGAGGGGGACTCTGATGTAATTGTAGGACTCTAATGTTAAAGGGGTTGTAAAGGTTCATATATTATTTTCTAAATAGGTTCCTTTAAGCTAGTGCATTGTTGGTTCGCTTACCTTTTCCTTTGATTTCCCTTCTAAATGTTTTTTTCTTTGTCTGAATTTTTCACTTCCTGTTCCTCCTCAGTAAGCTGTTCAGTAAGCTGTTCTGGCTGACTAAACACCGCTCGGATGATGGTGTGAAGTTTACTGAGGAGAAACAGGAAGTGAGAAATTCAGACAAAGAAAAAAAACATTTAGAAGGGAAATCGAAAGAAAAGGTAAGTGAACCAACAATGCACTAGCTTAAAGGAACCTATTTAGAAAATAAAAAATTAAGCTTTACAACCCCTTTCAATCCATCAAGGCAGATAAATTGTCCCGGGCTTTCATTGATTTATGTTTTTTTACATTTTAGACTGGGGGACCTCAAGATTATGCATACTTTTAAAGATTGCTGCTTCTGAAAAAAGTTTTAGAATCGCTACTGAAAGACCATTTTTTAAAAAGCTTAAAGTGGTTATAACCCTAAAAAAAAAAAAAAAATGATCCTGTTCTTTTAAAGCAGGATAATGCTTATGCTATGTCATTTGTCCCTCTCTATGCTGTAAATTACCTGGTTGATACTGCATGTTCCTGTGTCCTCCTTAGTGTGCTGACCACGGTAATCATGGCTGCTGATCCATGATTACCATGGTCAGTTTATGTGCCTTCGTCTTCTGCTGTTCTCCTCTCTCCCCCTCCCTCCTTACCTGTCAGCTCGGGAGTCTGTGTGTGTGTAAGTCCTCTCCTCCCCGCTCCTCCCCTCCTACTGCTATTCTGCTGTCGCTGTAAAATCACAAATCCTGGAAGCCCCTCTGTTTACTACAAGAAGATATACTGTGCAGTGTCTGTTTTAAAAAAAATGATGCAATACCTTATTTCAGAGTGCCGCTGTGCACTCCCGTGACCTCCTGCCACTCTCCTCCTCTCCTCCCGGCTGACATCAGAGGGAATCTCAGCTCCTCCTACTGTAAGTCCTTGGATCAGGGAAGGAGAGCATCAGGAGGTCATGTGACTGCACAGCAGTGCTGTAAAATAAGGTATTTCGCTGAATAATTTTTAAAAACACATACACTGCATAGTATATCCTCCTCTAACAGAGGGAATGCCAGGATTTGTGATTGATGACTTTACAGACACTTTAACTCCTTCCTGTTGATTTTTTTCCCTCTTACCCTGACAACCAGGTTGCCCTGTCAATCACAGCCAGTGAGCCAATGAGGAAAGGGCAGGGGAGGAGAGGCCGAGCCGCACCACTATGTGTATAATGGACGCATAGAGCAGCGGCTCAGAAGCAAGCATGCAGCAGTGCCCCCAGAGCAAGCGGCTTTCTCTGGGGGCACTGCTCCAGGAGGAGGAGCCAGGAGCACCGACGGGGGATTTAAAAAAACGAGAATCGGAGATGCTTTGTGCAAAACCACTGCAAAAGTAGGTATGTGTGACATGTTTGCTATTAAAAAAAAATGTGAAGTTTAATATCACTTTAATTCTTAGTGGAACCTGAAACATGTATAGAAAGCAGGCTTTTTGCTGTGCAACAAAACTCACAAACAATCCAATAAAAATTAAAATTAAAAAATCGAGTTTCTTCATAAATTTAGGCCAATATGTATTCTGCTACATATTTTTGGTAAAAAAAAAAAAGTCCCAATAAGTGTATATTAATTGGTTTGTGCAAAAGTTATAGCATCTATAAACTGTGGGATAGAGTTATGGAATTTGTATTTGTTTTTTACTAGCGATTTATAGCGGGACTGCAACACTTTTTGGGGACCAGGGACAATAATACAGTGATCAGTGCTAAAAATATGCACTGTCCCCTGTACTAATGACACTGGCTGGGAAGGAATTAACATCAGGGGTGATCAAAGGGTTAAATGTGTTCCTAGGGAGTGCTTGCTAACTGTGTGGGAGGTGCTTATACTATGGGAAGGCAGAGATCTGTGTTCCTGCTTGGTAGGAACACAAGATCACGACCTTCACTTCTCACAGAACGTTGATCTGCCTTGTTTTCATTTAAGAACCAATTTCGATGCCCTTATAAGCTAGGCCTAAAGGTCAATTATACTGGCTGTAAACTGGCAGCACCCCATTCTATACATTGCCTTGAAAAAGTATTCATACCCCCTTGAAATTTTCCACATTTAGTCATGTTACAACTAAAAGTGTGCATGTATTTTATGTGATAGGACAACACAAAGTGGCACATAATTGTGAAGTGGAAGGAAAATTATAAATGTTTTTTTATTTTTTTTTACAAATACATATCTGAAAAGTGCGGTGTGCATTTGTATTCAGCCCCCTTTTACACGGATACCCCTAACTAACATCTAGTGGAACCAATTGCCTTCAGAAGTTGCCTAGTTAATAGAGTCCACCTGTGTGTAATTTAATCTCGGTGTAAATACAGCTGTTCTGTGAAGTCCACAGAGGTTTGTTAGAACCTTAGTGAACAAACAACATCATGAAGGCCAAGGAACACACTAGTCAGGTCAGGGATAAATTGTGGAGAAGTTTAAAGCAGGGTTAGGTTATAAAAAAAATATCTCAAGCTTTGAAAATCTCACGGAGCACTGTTCAATCCATTATCCGAAAATGGAAAGAGTATGGCACAACTGAAAACCTACCAAGACATGGCCGTCCACCTAAACTGACAGGCCGGGCAAGGAGAGCAGAGAAGCAGCCAAGAGGCCCATGGTAACTCTGGAGGAGCTGCAGAGATCCACAGCTCAGGTGGGAGAATCTGTCCACAGGACAACTAATAATTGTGCTCTCCACAAATCTGCCCTTTATGGAAGAGTGGCAAGAAGAAAGTCATTGTTGAAAGAAAGCCATGAGAAGTCCTGTTTGCAGTTTGCGAGAAGCCATGTGGGGGACACAGCAAACATGTAGAAGAAGTTGCTCTGGTCAGATGAGATCAAAATTTAACTTTTTGGACTAAAAGAAAAACGCTATGTGTGACAGAAAACTAACACTGCATGACAGCCTGAACACCACTGTGAAACATGGTGGTGACATCATCATGTTGTGGGGATACTTTTTTTCAGCAGTGACAGGAAAGCTGGTCAGAGTTGTTAGGAAGATGAATGGAGCCAAATACAGGGCAATCTTAGACGAAAACCTGTTAGAGTCTGCAAAAGACTTGAGACTGGGGTGGTGGTTCAGCTTCCAGCAGGACAAGGGCCATAAACATACAGCCAGAGCTACAATGGAATGGTTTCGATCAGCCTTTCTCAACCTTTTCAACACAGAGGAACCCTTGAAATAGTTCTCCGGTCTCGAGGAACCCCTGCCAAAAATGAGAAATCTACAACTCATGATACATTGGTGTGATGGTCAGTGGGAAGAATGGTCCTTACACTTGTGGTCATTGGGAAGAATTACCTCCTTACAGATAGCTAAAAAGATCAATGGTGTGAGTGGGAACTTATCTGAGAGGCGGAAATTGCCCAATGCTGAAGGAACCCCTAGCAACCTCTGGAGGAACCCTGGTTGAGAGTCACTGGTTTAGATCAAAGCATATTCATGTGTTAGAATGGCCCAAAGTCCAGACCTAAATCTAATTGTACTGTGTCAAGACTTGAAAATTGCTATTCTCCATCCAATCTGACAGCTTGAGCTATTTTGCAAAGTAGAATGGGCAAAAATGTCACTCTCTAGATGTGCAAAGCTGGTAAAGACATCCCCAAAAAGACTTGTAAGCTAAAATCGTAGCGAAAGGTGGTTTTACAAAATATTTACTCAGGGGGGAGTTGAATACAAATGGGGTACTATTCTTCTACTGACACTAAAAATGAGGTACTATTCCTTCCACTGACACCAACATCGGAGTACTATTCCACCCACTGACACCAGCACTGGGGTACTATTCCACCCACTGACACCAACACTGGGGTACTATTCCACCCACTGACACCAACACTGGGGTACTATTCCTCCCACTGACACCAACACTGGGGTACTATTCCTCCCACTGACACCAACACTGGGGTACTATTCCTCCCACTGACACCAACACTGGGGTACTATTCCTCCCACTGACACCAACACTGGGGTACTATTCCTCCCACTGACACCAACACTGGGGTACTATTCCTCCCACTGACACCAACACTGGGGTACTATTCCTCCCACTGACACCAACACTGGGGTACTATTCCTCCCACTGACACCAACACTGGGGTACTATTCCTCCCACTGACACCAACACTGGGGTACTATTCCTCCCACTGACACCAACACTGGGGTACTATTCCTCCCACTGACACCAACACTGGGGTACTATTCCTCCCACTGACACCAACAATGGGGTACTATTCCTTCCACTGACACCAACACTGGGGTACTATTCTACTGACACCAAAACTGGGGTACTATTCTACTGACACCAAAAATTAGATACTATTCCTTCCACTTACACCAACAATGGAGTACTAGTCCTTCCACTGACACCAACAATGGGGTACTATTCCTTCCACTGACACCAGCACTGGGGTACTATTCTTCTAATGACACCAACAGTAGGGCACTTCCTTCCGCTTACACCAACTATTTTTCCCCCTAAAACCGAAGACCGGCTATTGCTTACTCCGCTTGGGCCCCCTAAAGTCTGAAGAACAGTAAACGGGCCCTGCACTGGACGTGGTGATGGACGTCCACCACCCGAGCGTGGGGAGCAAAACAAGCTATTAAATCCTGGTGATTCTAGTGGCTGAACAGACGGACGGACAGAGGAAGGAAGACTTGGAGAAGATGGAAGCGCCCAGGACCAGCGGGATCGCTGACAGCGCAGCGCTGGAGGGCATAATCTGCCAGGTAAATCTACCATAATATGCTAATATTCTAAGCATACTAGCACATTATGCCAAAAAACAAGCAGAGTTTGCATCTGCTTTAAGCCTTGCAGTGCTGGCGCAACCCACTGCAAGGTGTCATTTCTTAGGTGCCAGCCGTTGGGCCGGGGAGAACAGAAATGGGAATATTCTGATAGGGAAGACTACTCCGCTACTGTATATGCCTTCCATTTGTGTATTTAGTTGTGCGGAGTTCAGATTTTTTTACACTTGCTTATTAAAATATTCTTTAATTATAGAACATACAGAGCGCGTTCACAACAGTTTCCTTTAATCATTTATAACTAGTATATTTTCTTGGCACTTAGCTTGCAACTGAAGCTGTAGATATTCTAGCCCAGTGATAGCGAACCTTGGCACCCCAGATGTTTTGGAACTACATTTCCCATGATGCTCATGCACTCTGCAGTGTAGTGGTGCATCATGGGAAATGTAGTTCCAAAACATCTGCGGTGCCAAGGTTCGCCATCACTGTACTAGACAATCAATGTATTTTATAATTACAAATTGCTCTATAAATATTGATGTAAAACTTCTGGAAGGACCAAGGTTGGCATAATCTATGTGGTTTTTGTATTTTTTTATATTAAAGCGGGACTTCGCCTAAAAAGGGACGTTTTCTGCCTCTCCCTCTACAACTTTAGGCACATTCAATTTTTTTAAGGGGGAGCAGGTACCGTGGTTTGATAGGTACCTGCTCCCACTTCTACTCTAACAACCCAAGCAGAAGTTCACGCCCTTGCCCACAGCCTCTTGGGTCACACTTTACAGGTTCCAGAAGGCCAAGGGACCATTCACAAAGACCCCCCCCCCTCCGCCCTTGCGCAGTGGGAAGTCACAGCCAGCTTCCCACACCAAAAATGGCCGTGCTGAGGTCAGTAAGACCAGTGAAGAACTGGCCGCAGTTGAGGACTGCGCTGAATCCTTGGAAAAGTAAATGTCCCTTTGTTAAAAGTCAAAAGCTACAGTATTTGATTTCACTTTAATTTTTTTGTTCTTAGGGTGAAGATCCTCTTTAACCACTTCAGCCCTAGAAGATTTTACCCCCCTTCCTGACCAGAGCACTTTTTGGGATTTGACACTGCGTCGTTTTAACTGACAATTGCACGGTCATACGACGTTGTACCCAAACAAAATTGATGTCCTTTTTTCCCGACAAATAGAGCTTTCTTTTGGTGGTATTTGATCCCCACTGCGGTTTTTATTTTTTGCGCTATAAACAAAAAAAATTACAAAAGTTTTGAAAAAAAAAACACGCAATGGGGGTTATTTACTAAAGGAAAATCCACTTTGCACTGCAAGTGCACTTGGAAGTAAAGTCGCTGTAGATCTGAGGGGGACATGCAAGGAAAATAAAAAACTGCATTTTAGCTTGCATGTGATTGGCTGATAAAATCAGCAGAGCTTCCACTCATTTTGGATCTACCACTTAGATTTAGAGCGACTTCCAAGTGCACTTGCATTGCAAAGTGGAGTTGCCTTTCGTAAATAACCTCCAATATTTTTTTACTTTTTACTATAATAAATATCCCCCAAAAAAAAATTTTCTCCAGTTTAGGCACGTATTCTTTTACATATTTTTGTTAAAAAAATCGCTATAAGCCTATATTGATTGGTTTGCACAAAAGTTATAGCAGCTACAAAATAGGGGATCGTTTTATGGCATTTTTATTATTATTTTTTTTTTATTAGTAATGGAGGTGATCTGCGATTTTTATCGTGACTGCGACATTATGACGGACACATCGGACACTTTTGACACATTTGACATATATGTCACATATGACATATTTGGGGACCATTGTCATTTATACAGCGATCAGTGCTATAGAAATGCACTGATTACTGTGTAAATGACACTCGCAGGGAAGGGGTTAAACACTAGGGGGCGATCGAGGGGTTAAGGGGTTAAGTGTGTTCTTTTACATATTTTTGTTAAAAAAATCGCTATAAGCCTATATTGATTGGTTTGCACAAAAGTTATAGCAGCTACAAAATAGGGGATCGTTTTATGGCATTTTTATTATTATTTTTTTTTTATTAGTAATGGAGGTGATCTGCGATTTTTATCGTGACTGCGACATTATGACGGACACATCGGACACTTTTGACACATTTGACATATATGTCACATATGACATATTTGGGGACCATTGTCATTTATACAGCGATCAGTGCTATAGAAATGCACTGATTACTGTGTAAATGACACTCGCAGGGAAGGGGTTAAACACTAGGGGGCGATCGAGGGGTTAAGTGTGTCCTAGGGAGTGATTCTAACTGTGGAGGGGGGGTGGGCTTCAACTCAGATGACAGCGATCACTGCTCCTGATGACAGGGAGCGGTGATCTCTGTCATGTCACAAGGCAGAATGGGGAAATACCTTGTTTACATAGGCACTTTCCCATTTTGCGGGTCCGTGACACGATCGCCGGGAGATCGGCAGACATCTAGACCACCGGTCCTGCTGGCACGGTCATGCTGTATGCAGAGGGCGCGTACGTACGTGCATGCCTGCTAGCCCCACCAATTAATGGGGACGTACAGGTACGCCCATTTGCCCACTGCTGCCATTGTGCCAACGTATATCGGCGTGCAGCGGTTGGCAAGTGGTTAAAGTGGAACTTCCCTCTCCCAGTCAGCATTAATTATGTTTAATCCTCATGCTGCTACCATTAGTAAATAGATAGGAAAGTATATGATATTTACTTGTTTTAAACGTTTGTTTTACATTTCTTCAGTTACTTCCTGGTTTCTTGCCTAGGCAGATGATGTCATACATCCCAGGAGTCTTCAGGAGGGGAGGAGGGGAGGAGGTTTTTTTTCCTCAGCTAAGACAAACAAATGGCCACTGCCCCCACCTATAACTGGCCTTTGCAGCAAGGAGCAAATGGAAGGGTGACGCGTGTCAAACAAAACTGAAGAAAATTCCCAGCTCAAGTTACCGACCAACATGCAACCAACCGAATTCTCCTGTTTAATAGTTTGTCTTAAAAACGGGTTTAGTTTGCACACATTTGCAAATACATGCATAAGCTGCAGAGCCACTTCACGGCACCCTAGTATTATCTACAGTCCTAACTAAATTTTGAGAGCCTCCATAATAGAAGAACATGCATAATAATAGATAGGCAGAGGGCAGGAGAGCCCATTATAAGTTAGGACTGCAGATAATATTGGAGTGCCATGAAGTGGCTCTGCAGCTTATACATGTATTTGCAAATGTGTGCAAAGGAAACCCCTGTTATTAACGCAGCTGGGAATTTTCTTTGGTTTTGTTTTCTCAGCTAAGCACAGTCTCCTGCTTGCATGCTTGAGTTAAGGGCAGATGGATTCCAGGAAGTACATGCTACATGAATCATTTGCCCTCACTCAAGATGGCCACAGCCAGAAATGCTTGGGGTGGGGGGTGCTTTTCAAAGTGATGTCTAAGCAAAATAAAGCATGGAGACATGGAGGGATGGGTCAGATTACTTTGGATAATAAAATGAATAAAACAGTGTTTTTGGTTTGTGGTGCTCAGATGCAGTGAAGATCTGCTTTAAATCTCTTGTTTCTCTCTCTTTCGTAGGTTTCCTGCACACAAGGTGCATGCTTTTCTCCTCTAAACGCCAGAACTCCTGGCAGGAGAAAGCTGCTTAAAAACACGCCTAAAGCTGTGTATTGCACACGCGTTTAGGCATGTTTAGGTGCGTTAATTATTTGAGCGCTAATGGATTCCATTGGCCAAAATAATAATTTATTCTGGCCTCTGGAATTCATTAATGTTCAAACGTGCCTAGAGTGATGTGTTTAAACATGTTAAGTTTTTTTTACTTCTTTAGATCTTCTGGACATGCTTGTGATTGTTTTAGTGGCTTGTGATATAAACGCTCCTCTTCTAATACACCTGTAAATCCCTACAGTATATTACCAAAAGTATCGGGACGCCTGCCTTTACACGGACAAGAACTTTAATGGCATCCCGGTCTTAGTCCGTAGGGTTCAATATTGAGTTGGCCAACCCTTTACAGCTATAACAGCTTCAACTCTTCTAGGAAGGCTGTTCACAAGGTTTAGGAGAGTGTCTATGGGAAGGTTTGACCATTCTTCCAGAAACGCATTTGTGAGGTCAGGCACTGATGTTGGACGAGAAGACCTGGCTCGCAGTCACCGCTCTAATTCACCCCATAGGTGTTCTATTGGGTCAGGACTTTGTGCAGGCCAGTCAAGTTCCTCCACCCCAAACTCGCTCATCCATGTCTTTATGGACCTTGCTTTGTGCACTGGTCCAAATCATTTTGTGGAGGGGGGATTAAGATGTGAGGTTGTTTTTCAGGAGTTGGGCTTGGCCACTTAGTTCCAGTGAAGGGAACTCTTAAACGGATTGTAAAGTGATTTTTTATTTTTTTTTAAATAACAAACATGTTATACTTACCTCCACTGTGCAGCTCGTTTTGCAGCTCTTCTGGGGTCCCTCGGCGGCTGTCTCGGCTTCCTCCCGCAGGTAATTCTCACGTTCATGTGAGCTCCCTCGCATGGTGAGAAGCATCTTCGGGCGCGCTCCCGTGATACAGCCGACAGCTATAGCCGCTCGCTGTATCACACGGCCCCGCCCCCCAGTGCTCCGTGTCAGTGGATGTGATTGACAGCAGCACGAGCCAATGGCTGCGCTGCTTTCCATCCATCCACTCCAGCCAATCAGCTGCCAGGCTGAACGGTGGAAAGGACGTCGGGGGACGAGCGCGGGACTTTCGAGGGGTGAGGTAAGTAAAACGGGGGGGGGGGGGGGCTGGAGGCGCAGACACTGTCAGATGTTTTTTCACCTTAATGCATAGAATGCATTAAGGTGAAAAAACATTTACCTTTACAACCCCTTTAAGGAGTCAGCATACCAAGACATTTTGTACAATTTCATTCTCCTAACTTTGTGGGAACAGTTTGGGGATGGCCTCTTCCTGTTCCAACATGACTGCACACCAGTGCACAAAGCAAGGTCCATAAAGATATGGATGAGCGAGTTTGGGGTGGAGGAATGTGACTGGCCTGCACAGAGTCCTGATCCTGACCCAATAGAACACCTTTGGGGTGAATTAGAGTGGAGACTGAGAGTCGGGCCTGACCTCACAAATGCGCTTCTGGAAGAATGGTTCTATAGACACACTCCTAAACCTTGTAGACAGCCGTCCCAGAAGAGTTGAAACTCTTATAGCTGCAAAGGGTGAGCCAACTCAATATTGAACCCTACGGACTAAGACTGGGATGCCCTTAACGTTCATGTGCGTGTAAAGGTAGGTGTCCCAATACTTTTGACAATATTGTGTATGGACACATAGGTTTACATAGAGGTGCTTTCACATTCATTTAATGCCTGTAAAAGCGACATTTTTGTAAGCCTAGCGTGCATGAGACACTAGAACTAACGTAGTTGTTTTTTTCTTTATCTTTACTAGCAATAAGAATGGGAATATTATATACATCCTTCAATGTCTGTTATCCCCAGTTGTGATGACAACAATCCATGATGGTGTAAAGTATAGGTAGCTTTGTATTATGTAATCATACTTTGCTATATAGCAGCAGTTTTATTTTCTGTATTCTATTTTATTGTGAGTGCCTACAAATCTCATTTGCCTTTCTTGGTGTCTTAGTGAACAGGAATCAATGTATGTAGCCGATGCAATGGAAGTGACTCAGCAAGAAATGATTGAATTGCAGCAAACGGTAACTCTACAGTGTACATGTTCTAACATTGTGTTTGCTGGTGCTAACAAAGGAGCTGAAATATTTATTTTGCGCTAAGCAAAAAATAAAATAAAAAATATAAAGATGGAAAAAAAAGTTGCATTTTGTCATGTATTAAGCAAAACTCTAGTGCAATATACAGTGCTTCTGGAAAGTATTCACAGCGCTTCACTTTTTCCACATTTTGTCTTGTTACAGCCTTATTTCAAAATGGATTAAATTCATTATTTTCCTCAAAATTCTACAAACACCCCATAATGACAATGTGAAAGAAGTTTGTTTGAAATCTTTGCAAATTTATTAAAAATAAAAAATCCCATGTACATAAATATTCACAGCCTTTGCCATGACACTGAAAATTGAGCTCAGGTTGCATCATGTTTCCACGGATCATCCTTGAGATGTTTCTACAACTTGATTGGAGTTCAATTTTGTGGTTGAATTCAGTTGATTGGACGTGATCTGGAAAGGCATTCACCTCTCTATATAAGGCCCCACAGTTAACAGTGCATGTCAGAGCACAAAACAAGCCATGACGTCCAAGGAATTGTCTGTAGACCTCCGAGACAGGATTGTATTGAGGTACTGATCTGGGGAAGGGTACAGAATAATGTCTGCAGCATTGAAGGTCCCAATGATCACCGTGGTCTCCATCATCTATAAATGGAAGAAGTTTGGAACCACCAGGACTCTTCCTAGAGCGTGCCGTCTGGTCAAACTGAGCGATCGGGAGAGAAGGGCTTTAGTCAGGGAGGTGACCAAGAACCAGGTGGTCACTCTTACAGAGCTTCAGCGTTTCTCTGTGGAGAGAGGAGAACCTTACAGAAGAACAATTACAGTATCCCACAAAAGTGAGTACACTGTCACATGTTTGTCAATATTTTATTATATCTTTTCATGTGACAACGCTGAAGAAATGACACTTTGCTACAATGTAATGTAAAGTAGTGAGTGTACAGCTTGTATAACAGTGTAAATTTACTGTCCTCTCAAAATAATTCAACACACAGCCATTAATTTCTAAACTGCTGGCAACAAAAGTGAGTACACCCCTAAGTGAAAATGTCCAAATTGGGCCCAAAGTGTCAATATTTTGTGTGGTCACCATTATTTTCCATTACTGCTTTAACCCTCTTGGATTTGGAGTTCACCAGAGCTTCACAGATTACCACTGGAGTCCTCTTCCACTCCTCCATGATGACATCACAGAGCTTGTGGATTTTAGCGACCTTGCGCTCCTCCACCTTCCATTTGAGGATGCCCCACAGATGCTCAATAGAGTTTAGATATGGAGACATGCTTGGTCAGTCGATCACCTTTGCCCTTAGCTCCTTTAGCGGGGCAGTGGTCATCTTGGAGGTGTGTTTGGGGTCGTTATGTTGGAATACCGCCCTGCTGCCCATTGCCAGCAGCACTCATGCAGCCCCAGATCATGACACTCCCACCACCATGCTTGACTGTAGACAAGACACCATCTGAACCAAATAAGTTTATCTTGGTCTCATCAGACCACAGGACATGGTTCCAGTAATCCATGTCCTTAGTCTGCTTGTCTTCAGCAAACTGTTTGCAGGCTTTCTTGTGCATCATCTTTAGAAGAGGCTTCCTTCTGGGATGACAGCCATGTAGAACGATTTGATGCTGTGTGCAGTGTATGGTCTGAGCACTGACAGGCTGACCCCCCCCCCCCCCCCCACCCCTTCAACCTCTGCAGCAATGATGGCCGCACTCATACATCTATTTCCCTAAGACAACCTCTGGATATAATGCTGAGCACATGCACTCAACCTCTTTGGTCCACCATGGCGAGGCCTGTTCTAAGTGGAACCTGTCCTGTTAAACTGCTGTATGGTCTTGGCTACCATGCTACAGCTCAGTTTCAGGGTCTTCTCAATCTTCTTATAGCTTAGGCCATCTTTATGTAGAGCAACAATTCTTTTTTTCAGATCTTTAGGGAGTTCTTTGCCATGAGGTGCTATGTTGAACTTCCAGTGACGAGTATCAGAGAGTGAGAGCGATAACACCAAATTGAACACACCTGACCCCCCATTACACCTAAGACCTTGTAACACTAACGAGTCACATGACACCGGAGAGAGAAAATGGCTAATTAGGCCCAATTTGGACATTTTCAATTAGGGGTGTACTCACTTTTGTTGCCATCGGCTTAGACATTAATGTGTGTTGAGTTATTTTGAGGGGACAGCAAATTTACACTGTTATACAAGCTGTACACCCACTACTTTACATTGTAGCAAAGTGTCATTTCTTCAGTGTTGTCACATGAAAAGATATAATAAAATATTTACATAAATGTGAGGTGTGTACTCATTTCTGTGAGATACTGTATCTCTGCAGCACTCCACCAATCAGGCCTGTATGGTAGAGTTTTCAGACGGAAGCCACGCCTCAGTAAAAGGTACATGACAGCCCGCTTGGAGTTTTCCAAAAGGCACCTGAAGAAATCTCAGGTCACGAGAAAAAAAAATTCTCTGGTCTGATGAAACAAAGATCGAACTCTTTGGTCTGAATGGTAAGTGTCATGTCTGGAGGAAACCAGGCACCGCTCATCACCTGGCCAATACCATCCCTACAGTGAAGCATGGTGGTGGTAGCATCATGCTGTGGTGATGTTTTTCAGCGGCAGGAACTGGGAGCCTAGTCGGGATCGAAGGAAAGATAAACGCAGCAATGTACAGAGACATCCTTGTTGAAAACCTGCTTCAGAGCGCTCTGGACCTCAGACTGGGGTGAAGGTTCATCTTCCAACAGGACAACGATCCTAAGCACACAGCCAAGAAAACAAAGGAGCGGCTACGGGACAACTCTGTAAATGTCCTTGAGTGGCCCAGCCAGAGCCCAGACTTGAACCCGATTGAACATCTCCGGAGAGATCTGAAAATGGCTGTGCACCGACGCTCCTCATCCATCCTGATGGGGCTTGAGAGGTCCTGCAAAGAAGAATGGGAAAAACTGCCTAAAAATAGGTGTGCCAAGCTTGTAGTATCATACTCAAAAAGACTTGAGGCTGTAATATGTGCCAAAGGTGCTTCACCAAAGTATTGAGCAAAGGCTGCGAATACTTATGTACATGGGATTTGTTCATTTTTTTTATTTTTGATAAATTTGCAAATATTTCAAACAAATTTCTTTCAAGTTGCCATTATGGGGTATTGTTTGAAAAATAATGAATTTAATCTATTTTGGAATAAGACTGTAACATGACAAAATATGAAAAAGTGAAGCGCTGTGAATACTTTCCGGATGCACTGTACTTGATAAGAGACACTAAAAGGGAGAGAGAGCAAACTGTCAGTGCTGTTACATGTGTCAGTAGATTCCCATTAGACTGAAGGTTTCCCTCAAAGGACTACTATCGTTAAAGCAGAACTGAACACAAATTAAAAATTGCAACAGGCATGCTCTTTATTGTGGATTGTGTCTCTTCTGCAATAAAATACATTTAATACAAAAGTGAAAAAAGTGTGAACAAAACCCCAAACATTGAGAATATATAAAACACAGATGTGAGAAAGTCCTTTCAATGTATGAAAACGATGTGAAGTGTCCAAAAAGTGCAGAAGGGCAAATGAAATTGAATGATGAAATCCACCACTGAACACAAACAATCAGTAAATGCCTCTTACCAAAAGTGGTGGACCAAACATTTATAATGGTCATAAATACACCATAGGAAACCAGCATCAGAAGCAGATGATGGTATTCGCTCCGAATATAATGAGTAGTAAACACAAGCCAATATAGTGAAGCTTGTCTAAACTTTCCCTCTTTTATTAATCGCTTAGGACCGCCCTTTAGCGCAAATTAACGTACCTGTACGTCATTGTTCCTTCCTATTCTGGAGTGCCATGCATGCCACTAGAGCCCCGCTCTCGCTGTGATTGGACACAGCGGGAGCTAATCAGCGGGAGCCAATCAGCGGGTCCAGTGGCCGTTGTTTGTTCAGAGGAGAGGCAGAACGGCAGTCTGCCTATGTAAATAAAGCAGATCACCGTTCTGCCAGAGAGGAAAATGGAGATCTTGTGTTTCTGATAAGCAGAAACACAGATATCTGTTTTCCTCCAGTGTCAGCATCCCCCACACAGTTAGAAAGCACTCCTTAGGGGCACACTTAACCCTTTAATCGCCCCTAGTTTTAAGTCCTTCTTTGCCAGTGTCATTTATACAGTGACAGTGCATTTTTTTAGCACAGTTCACTGTATTGGTGTCACTGGTCCCCAAAAAGTGTCACTAGGTGTCAGATTGGTCTGCCGCAATGTTGCAGTTCCGCTAAAAATTGCTGATTGCCGCCATTACTAGTAAAAACAATAACAAAAATAAAAAGTCCATAAATCTATCCCATAGTTTGTAGATGCTATAACTTTTGCGCTAACCAATCAATATACACTTATTGGGATTTTTTTAAACAAAAACATGTAGCAGAATACATATTGGCCTAAATTGATGAAAAAAAATAATAATTTTTTTACATTTTTTTATGGCAGAAAGTAAAAAATATTGTTTTTTTTTTTTTTTTGTTTTTAAATGAGTCAATCTTTTTTTTGTTTATAGCACAAAAAATAAAAACCACAGAGGTGATCAAATACCATCAAAAGAAAGCTCTATTTGTGGGGAAAAAAAAGGAGATCAATTTTATTTGGAAACATCGTTGCACGACTGCGCAATTATCAGTTACCCACGTAACCCCCGGAAGATTTGGTTACTCAATGGCCAGAGCATTTTCTGCGATACAGCACTGTGTCACTTTAACTGACAATTGTGCGGTCGTGCGACATTGTACCCAAACAAAATTGATGTCCTTTTTTACCCACAGATAGAGCTTTCTTTTGGTGGTTTTTGATGATCTGTGCAGTAAAAAAAAGAGCACATTGTGTATTTTATATTATTATTACTGTATAAATGACACTGGCAGGGAAGGGCTTAACACTAGGGGATGATCAAGGGGTTAACTGTGTTCTAACTGTAGGGGGAGGGGACTGACTATAGGAGATGACAGATTGTGGTTCCTAGCTATTAGGAACTCATGATCTGCATCTCCCTTCAGAACAGAACAGGGATTTGTTTAAACACACCCGTCCCTGTCCTGCCTCTTGTACCCATGATCGCTCGTGGCCGGCGGCACCCCCGCAATGCAGCACCTGCTATCCCGTTTAAAGGGGCCGACGTATAGCTACGACGGCTCGCGGGAACATGCCGACCTGCCACAGTAAAAACATATAAACAGTGCTGCGCAAAAAATATTAAATGTCCATAATCTATGGGAGACAATTCGAAAAGGTGCAAGTGGATAGATGTAGATTAATAGGTCTGATATTTAGTGATCCCTTCACCACATAAAGGGATGACCTCTCACCTCCAACCTTCGACCTATTAAAGGTCACTATGCAGTAAACAAACGGTAAAACCCACAAATCTTGCAACCTTCTGTCAAGTGCAAATCACTATGCAGTGAGCGAACGGTGGAGCCAACAGGTCCTTATATCATAGTAATATCGGGATCTGAAGTTTCAAAAAGCCATATGTAAAAAAGAACATACGATCTAATGCTCTCTGTGTTGCATCTTTAATAGTATAAAACGAACAAAATTGCACTTACAAAATATCGTACTCCAAGCCGAGTGCTAAGCATCCACGTTACAGTGTGTATCAAACCAATGTGATGGCCGCGGGTGACGTCATGCGTAACACCTGACTCCTCGTACGCGTTACGTCCGTAAGTGGGACTTCCTCAGCGCAGGGCAGGGTGTATGCAGACGGCCCACAAAGTGTATAAGTAACCATAGAAACCCACAGTCTGCCAATCAGTGAACCCGGAAGCCGCGGACTAATCACCGCTATTTATAAATTACAGGCTCCAATTTCGTGCTGTACACTGGTGACAAGGGTAAAAAATAAATACCAAAACAGTGTCCCTTATCGATCCTTTAGCGTAATTTATATTACATTAATTACTAGGACAACCAATTCCTCCGTAATATTTAAGAGAGGAACCCAAGTGCCTATAGGTTCTGTAGGAGACATAAACGTCTCACTTAAGGGGGCACTTTAGATACTAAAATTAATATTAATAATATTCTAAAATGTAAAACGTCAGTCTGCAACCATCACACTGCTACACAATACTTTTCAAACATATAAAAAAAATATAAAAATTATCTTTCAAACATATTAAAACATATAAAAAAAATAAAAAATGATCTGTTGGAAATAAAACAATTAAGATCAAAATCAACCTTCATTCCAGCAGGAGTCATAACCTTAGTCTCAAAAATCCAATACGATAGTGGCCACCTCTCCAATGCCGGGGAACTTTTTCAATGCCCCAAAATTTCAGGCATTTGGGGTCCCTATTATGGCACATCCTAAAATGCTGTGATACCCTATGAGTCTTGATACCCCTTTTTATATTACTAATATGCTCTCCCACCCTTACATGTAATGCTCTGGACGTGCAGCCTACATACTGTAGCCCACAGTCAAATTCGAGCATATATACTACTCCTTCTGAGGCACAAGTAATTATACTGTTTACCCGTAACAGTGACCACAAAATCCTTCCATTTCTTAATATTTTTGCTGGCATTTTTACAAGTGGCACACTTGCCACATCCATAAAAGCCAGACAAAAAACTAAATAACAGATTATCTGCAATTTTGGGTGGGTCAATAACACCAGATGGCAGACGATCACGAAGGGAGGGCGCTTTATGGTATATAAATGCAGGCCGATCTGGAAGGACAGGTCCAAGGATCCTATCTGACTTCAGAATCGGCCAATGTTTGGCTACAATTCTCTCAGATTTCTTACGTTGGATGTTGTAATCCATCACAACTTTAAAACCAGAAGAGGTATCAACAGCCTCAGCACTAGAAGTTTTATCAGCCACAATAGACTTTCTATCAATGAGTCTAACTCTCTCAATTTCTGCATTGATTGTAGATTGTGTGTACCCCTTTTGATTAAACCGATTAGCTAAGATTTGGGATTGCGATACAAACTCCTCCAACGTACAATTACGTCGGAGTCTAATAAATTGACCCCTCAGAATATTACACAGCCATGACCTATGATGACAACAATTTAAAGGAATAAAGGCATTCCTATCAGTGGCCTTGAAATGATTCCTAGTGTAAAAGTGGTCATCTTTCTTGAAAACTTCAAGGTCCAGAAATGTGATCTGCTGATGGTCAATATTCCAAGTAAGCTGTATGTTTTTGTTATTGTTGTTAAGCCTATCCATAAACGCCTGCAAACTGGACATATCACCTTCCCAAATCATTATTAAATCATCAATGTACCTCTTATAACATAATAACTGGGGTGGGCGATCTTGAAATATAACTTGGGCCATAAACAAGTTGGCCACACTGGGAGCAAAACGCGCGCCCATTGCTACACCTCTTGTTTGTAAAAAATAGTCTCTATTATACCAAAAATAATTATTACGCAAACAGAACTTCAAGCTTTCCAATAGGAATGCTATATGCTCACTAGAAAAATCAGTGGCTGAAAATGCCCATTCAGTATAATGACGGTGGCTGGTCAGCAGGTGGTTAAAGCAATGCAGTGCCATATCGCAAAAAATGGCCTGTCAGAAAGTGGGTAAAACCTTCCGGAGCTGAAGTGGTTAAGTTATAAAAAGTACCTTAATACAACTTGTAAGTGTACAAGGCAAAAAGGATTCCAGAAGACTGTCGGCTCATAAACGTACAAAGGCGCAAGTGTGAGCACAGCATACATGATGTTGTCAGTATCAGGCCAATCCAGGCAACCTGCACAAAAACGTACACTTTGCGGCGCATTTTAAAAACGTACGGCAACATGCATCACACTTGTTCACATCTGCGTGTTTCCGAATGCACGGCAACTCACAAGAAAACGCACGCTTTGGTAAACATTTCAAATGGTTTTGGCAACCTGCGGCTTGCTGGCATTACCATTTGTTTGCATCTGTGCGTTTCCTGAAAGTATGGCAACCCACAAGAAAATGCACACCATGCTTTTCTAAAACACTCGGAATGCGCGTTGAGTTTGTGTTACCGTTCGTTTGCATCTGCGCAGTTCTGAATGTACAGCAACCTGCAAGAAAATGTATGCTTTTCTGTGTGTGTAAAAAAACGTGTGCCAATGCGCAGTGCGCTTGGATTAGTATTCATTCGCATCTGTGCGTTTACAAATGCACAGCAAGCCGTGTGTTTAAAAATGCATAGCAGTGGTTTACCATTTAGGCTCCATTTGCATCTGTACATTTCCAAACAAGCGGCAACCTGCACAGAAAACGTGCTTTACTATACATATTGAAAACTATTGTAAATGCATGTCATACTTGGGTTGTCATTTGTTCACATCTGCGCATTTCCGAACGCAAGCCAATCTGCAAGAAAAGCACGCATTTTCTGTGTGATAGTTATAGTCTGTGAAAGTGGCGCTGGAAGTCACGTGACCTTCATGTGGTGCTGTGTGTACCACGGTTGTATATTCATCCCTCCCAGCAGCAGTACAGCGAGTTCTCAGAGCAGTCTGTGTATGAAGCCGTGTACTATGTGATTCTCAATAATGCTGGGATCTGTGAGGTGGGACTTGGGAGGTTTGGACTGTTCCTGTAGGTGTGACTGGGCGGGACCGAATGCTAATTAGGATGTATTCCATCCCACCCACCATCAGAGCTGTGAAGGAAGTTACATCATTTGCACAGTCTCAGACTACAGAGGGGTGTCTTCTAGGATAGAGATGGAGCCAGATTACTGCTACCCATCAGATTGTGTAACAGAAGGAACGTTCCGACCAAAAAAACATACTGCGCATGCGCGATGCTCTCCACCATGTGTTCCGCGGCGCAATGCGTTCTGCACACTTTATGATCTGATGGGTAGCAGTCATTTGATAGAACATCCATCCAGATATCTTACTACACCCATGTCTTGAATTTCAGGATAATTTTAGCAATAAAGTGAGTGTATATAAATAAATATAGTATATTGATATCTGTGATTCTGTATGGATGTTAAAGAGGTTGTAAACCTCAGAAAAAAAAAATTGCATACTAGCTCATTATGAAATACTTACCTTAGAACGATGCCCTGGATCAGTGCCAGCCCTCCAAGTACAGGGCGGGCATCTTCCATTGGAGTTACTGGGGTTGCGGCTCTGGTGCTGTGATTGGCTGAAGCCTCAATGACCTCACTCCCGCACATGTGCGCAGGAGCCGCCGGTCACGGCAAAACTCCTGAAGGAACCGCACAATTCACTTGCGACATCTGTCCTGCAGCTTCCTAAGTACCTGAAAACAATAATTGCTGCTCTACATAAGGATGGCCTAGTCCAGTGATGGCGAACCTTGGCACCCCAGATGTTTTGGAACTACATTTCCCATGATGCTCAACTACACTGAAGAGTGCATGAGCATCATGGGAAATGTAGTTCCAAAACATCTGGAGTGCCAAGGTTCGCCATCACTGGCCTAGGCTATGAGAAGATTGGAGAGACCCTGAAACTGAGCTGCAGCACGGTAACCAAGACCATACAGCGGTTTAACAGGACAGGTTCCACTCAGAACAGGACTCGCCATGATCGACCAAAGAAGTTGAGTGCATGTGCTCAGTGTCATATCCAGAGGTTTTCTTTGGGAAATAGACATATGAGTGCTGCCAGAATTGCTGCAGAGGTTGAAGGGATGGGGGGATCAGCCTGTCAGTGCTCAGACCATATGCCACACTGCATCAAATTGGTCTGCATGGCTGTCGTCCCAGAAGGAATCCTCTTCTAAAGATGATGCACAAGAAAGCCTGCAAACAGTTTGCTAAAGACAAGGAGACTAAGGACATGGATTACTAGAACCATGTCCTGTGGTCTGATAAGACCAAGATAAACTTATTTGGTTCAGATGATGTCAAGCGTGTGTGGCGGCAACCAGGTAAGCAGTACAAAGACAAGTTTGTCTTTCCTACAGTCAAGCATGGTGGTGGAAGTGTCATGGTCTGGGGCTGCATGAATGCTGCCAGCACTGAGGAGCTACAGTTCATTGAGGGAACCACGAATGGCAACATGTACTGTGACATACTGAAGCAGAGCATGATCCCCTTCCTTTGGAGACTGGGCTGCAGGGCAGTATTCCAACATGATAACGATACCAAACACACCACCAAGATGACCACTGCCTTGCTAAAGAAGCTGAGGGTAAAGGAGATGGACTTGCCAAGCATGTCTCCAGACCTAAACCCTATTGAGCATCTGTGGGGCATCCTCAAACGCAAGGTGGAGGAGCGCAAGGTCTCCAACATCCACCAGCTCCGTGATGTCGTCATGGAGGAGTGGAAGAGGACTGGTGAACTCCATGCCCAAGAAGGTTAAGGCAGTGCTGGAAAATAATGGTTGCCACACAAAATATTGACACTTTGGGCCCAATTTGGACAGTCTCACTTAGGGGTGTACTCACTTTCGTTGCTAGCGGTTTACACATTAATGGCTGTGTGTTGAGTTATTTTGAGGGGGCGGCATATTTACACTGTTATACAAGCTGTACACTCACTACTTTACATTGCAGCAAGTTTTGTCACATGAAAAGATATAATAAAATATTTACAAAAATGTGAGGGGTGTACTCACTTTTGTGAGATACTGTGTATAGGTACTATGGAACCTTTATTTCTTTCTTACATTAGATGCTGTTTGATCCATACTGGCTGAGACTATCGATGTTACGTTACATCCAGGCTCCCTGGCATACTTTAAGCGCTAATAGACCTCATAATCTAGGGGGCTAAGTAGCTGGTAAGCGGCAGTGTGTTCATAAGTGGCGGTGCACCAAAGTAGTCACATTGAAGAACCACATTGCATATCTGTGTGATACATTTTTTTGAAGTTAAAGCAGAACTTTGCCTAAGAAGGAAAGCTTTGCTTTAACCCCTCCACTACTAGCTAGTTTTGAATGGTACCCACTCCCATTTTCTTTTGGATTGCCCAGACAATCAGAGTAGAAATTCACCCCCCACCCGCAACCTCCTGGGACATGTTACAGGTTCCAGGAGACTGCGCTTCCATTCACAAAGTGCAGCGCGACTCGCATTTGCGCAGTGGGAACCCAGCTGTGAAGCCGTAGGAAGCCCCACAAGCAATATGGTGGCCCCGGGGACTCCAAAAAAAGCGAAGAAAGAGCCTGGGTGAAGATAGCGCTGGATCCCTAGACTGATAAGTGTGTTTATTATAAAGTCAACAGGTACAGTATTTTTAGATGCTGACTTTAAATTTGTTAGAAGCGACTGTAACTCCTCTTTAAATCATTGATTTTCATAGACTTTGAGTTGTTTTTTTGCATATTGGTTGTCAACGAACAAATAATTTTATGTGAGAAATGTTCATGGTCACATATTTATTAATGTTTATGTTTTTTTTACTTATAATATTGTTTTGTGTTGCATATTTGTGCATAAGTTTTAAGTTTTTGTTCATAAAGGGGACAACGCAACACATTTTAGTTTTTGTGTTTTTATAGGTTTAAATGTGGTAGCTCCAGTTTGTAGTGTCATGGCTGATCGATTCCCCTATGTCCATATATTTATTCACCTAGCTTGTCCCTATTCATTAAAGGGACAGGTTGTGTGTTCAATACCAACGCGGGAGTGCTAATATTATGATGGCCTACATGGCAATCTTTCTGTTAACTTCTCTGCCTGCTTTGGCTGTGTCTGACTGAATTACTATTTAGCTCCCATCTGCACCAGCACTAGAGACGCAAGGATTATGAGATATCGGTAATTTCTTCACAAAAAGTGTCAGTTCTTGGACTATTTACAGAGGTCATGCATTAACCTGTGCAGTGCCATGCCACATACCTCATGTTTGAACAAAAACAGAAACTGCTGATAAAGTAATTTGAAGGTATACTTAACTATAGGCTGTGCATACCGAGGCAGCAAAGGACACCATGAAACTACATGATCAAGTCAAATCTTATGCAGATGAAATACACAAGGTGCAGGTAGGAAGCTTTATAATGTTATTAAAGCGGGGATCTACCCAAAAGGGGAAGCTTTGCTTGTTTGCAACCTCCACTGCCACATTTGGCACTTTTTTTATGGGGCTCCCACTTCCGGCTCAGATCACCGTGGTAATCTGAGCTGGAAGTTTGGGCCCCCCTTCCCCCGCAGTCTGACACATCACAGGTCCCAGAAGACTACAGGACCATTCACAAGGCGAGATGTTTCCCCATGGTGAGCAATGATATTGTTTGTTGTACTGAAGAAAGAGAAACTAAGACTCTTAAACAAATTTATGGGAAAACGCAAAGTCTTCATTTGGCTGTAGCTATTGCTGGCCACCAACTCCGCGTCTAGAGTTGGCCATACACATTGCCGTCAGATTGTACACTCTATGTAGATCTACTTAGATCTAATAAAACTATGTAATATAAAGGCCAACTTTAAAGTTTGTTGTAAACCATGGGGGGGGGGGGGGGGAAGCAACCTGCAAGGCAAAGGCATAATGAGCTAGTATGCATAGCATTATGAATAACTTACCTGATAACGAAGCCCCCGAAGCGGTCCTCCGTCTTCATCTTCGCCGCTGCCATGGATCCCGGAGTGACTTCCGGGTCTTGCTGCTCCAGCGCTGTGATTCGCCGGAGCAGCGATGACGTCACTCCCACGCATGCGCACGGGAGCCGACACTCGAGGCATATCTCCGCGATCTGCGGCCTGCCCAGTGCGCCTGCGCGCCGCTGTCTACGGCACATGCGCCGTAGACAGCAGTGGCTGTCTTTTTGGAAATATCTCCTAAACCGTATAGGTTTAGGAGATATTTCTTGGACCTACAGGTAAGCCTTAATCTAGGCTTACCTGTAGGTCAAAGTGGTTTGTAAGGGTTTACAACCACTTTAAAGCAGAACTGAACTAAATCTGAGCACAGCAAACCAAAAACACTATTTAAAAAAACACTATTTAATTAATGTTTAATATTCAAAGCAAACTCCCCCATCCATCCATCCATGTGTTCGTGCTTTATTTTGTTGAGAAATCACTTTCAAATGCATCCCCCCAGCATTTCTAGCCATGGCCATCTTGGGTAAGGGCAGATGATTCATTTAGCATTTACTTTTTGCCCTTCAGTTCAGGCAGGAGGGTGTAACAGCTGATCACGTGATGAAAACAGAAGATCGGTAATCTGTCAAAACAAGCTGATCACTGGCTTCTGTCAGAGGGACATCGGTCCCTCACCCAGAGAGCCAACAGTGCCACCTACCTTTTCCCACCAGTGCCACTTATCAATGCCCACCAGTGCTGCCAGTCAATGCCCATCAGTGCCTCATAATCAGTGCTAACCATCAGTGCCGCCTTATCAGTGCCCATTAGTGCAGCCTATCAGTGCAGCCGCATCAGCGCACATCAATGAAGGAGAAAAATTACCTGTTTTCAAAATTTTATAACAAACTATGAAACTTTTTCGTTTTTTTTTTAGCAAAGAATAAAAACCCAGCAGTGATTAAATACCATCAAAAGAAAGCTCTATAATTTAAATATATAATTTCAGTTGGGTACAGTATTGCATGACCACGCAATTGTCATTCAAAGTGCGACAACGCTGAAAGCTGAAAATTGGCCTGGGCAGGAAGGGGGGTTTAGTGCCCAGTAGGCAAGTGGGTAATATACCTTCCTATCTATTTACTAATGCTAGCAAAATAGGGATTACGAGTGTTAATGTTGATTGAGAAAGTTTAGTTCCACTTTCAGTGGTGGTTCACAGTAATGCGATGTAAAACACTGCATGTTGTTCGGACAGGAATCTCACTGCATTCCTGTTCAAATCACATGCGATTCTTTGCAGTGCAATTCGATCCTGTTCATTTTGTATTGCTCAATTTGCACGCCCTCTCACGAAAAAGGTGCATGCACCTTTTTTCTGCCGTACTGAATTGAATTGCATCGTGTTCACACCCATACGATCCAATTCAGCCAATCGTGTTTTGAAACCTGTTTTTGTAGTGTCGTTAACTTAACATTGAAACCCGCAGCGGTTCGCTTGAATGGAGTGCAATTGTGATGTGGTGTGGGAATAGCATAGGAATCACTGCAAATTCTGCACTGCATCAGTGTGAACTGAGACTAAAGTGTAACTAAACCCATTAATTTAACTGATTCTCAAATCATTTTGTAGGCAGGTGTAGACTTATCTCCACTGCGATATCAGAACGGATTCAATCATACAGTTTGTAGTGTACATAGATTTTCAACACAATGGGATAAAGGAATATCCCTTTGTTTTATCTCATGGTTACTGTGACATTGTGTAAATGCATCAATGCCGTGCATGTTATCTCAGCTTGCAGAACTTGGATTCATTGAAGGAGTTTACCAAAGATGTAAATATTGCTGAAAATACAGATTAATGCTGCATAACTAAGCTCCATTTCATGGTGAATAAACAAAATTATTAATATTTCTTAAATAGAAAATGATCTTTAGATAGATTTTTATGCGAAAACACTTTATTAACCACTTCAGCCCGGACCATTTTGCTGGTCAAAGACCAGACCACTTTTTGTGATTCGGCACTGCGTCTCTTTAACTGAAAATTGCGCGGTCGTGCGACGTGGCTCCCAAACAAAATTGGCGTCCTTTTTTCCCAGAAATAGAGCTTTCTTTTGGTGGTATTTGATCACCTCTGCGGTTTTTATTTTTTGCGCTATAAACAAAAATAGAGCGACAATTTTGAAAAAAATGCATTATTTTTTACTTTTTGTTATAATAAATATCCCCCAAAAATATATAAAAAAACATTTTTTTCCCTCAGTTTAGGCCGATACGTATTCTTCTACATATTTTTGGTAAAAAAAACGCAATAAGCGATTATTGATTGGTTTGCGCAAAAGTTATAGCGTTTACAAATTAGGGATAGTTTTATGGCATTTTTATTAATAATTTTTTTTACTAGTAATGGCGGCAATCAGTGATTTTTATTGACTGCGACATTATGGGAGACACATCGGACATTTTTGACACATTTTTGGGACCATTGTCATTTATACAGCAATCACTGCTATATAAATGCAGTGATTCCTGTGTAAATTACACTGGCAGTGAAGGGGTTAACCAGTGGGTGGCAGTGTAGGGGTTTAGTGTTCCTAGGGGTGTGTTACTAACTGTGGGGGGGCTGGGCTTTCATTTAGTGAACACTGATCTCTGCTCCAATCACATGGAGCAGAGATCAGCATCACTAGTTGCTAGGCAGAATGGGGAAATGCTGTTTACAACAGCATTTCTCCATTCAGCCTCCCCGTGAGACGATCGCGGGTATGCCCGCGGCGATCGAGTCCGCGACCAGACTCACGGGGGTCCCGACCGTCACGCGAGGCGGTTCGCTCGCGATGGCAGGGCGGCAATAAAGATTGGATGTACCTGTATGCCAATATGCCTGCCCGTGCCATTCTGCCGACGTACATCGGCATGCGCCGGTCGGGAACCGGTTAAACTAAAAATCTAAATAATCTGATAAAATCTGATTTTTAAATTTTTTTTTAATCATAGATTTTTATCCACCCTGGTGTCAGTGGATGGAATGATATAAAATCAGATTTTTTTATTTTTATCATAGATTTTTATCCACCCTGGTGTCAGTGGATGGAATGGTATAAAATCTGTTTTTTTTTTTTTTTTTTTCTTAATCATAGATTTTTATCCACCCTGGTGTCAGTGGATGGAATGATAACCCAAGGGTCAGATAAAAGCAAGCAAAGGGCCGCATCTGGCCCCCCCGGGCTGCAATTTGGAGACCACTGCTATAAAGAATAGGAGGGTTTAGTTCCACTTTAAAAATGTTTTTATTTTTTTATCTTGTTGGGTATGCTTTGGACCTACAGAGTTGTACAGCCAGACTGTAACATGTAGGGCGTTGCCTGCTTAGCTGATATCAAACATATGCATCTTCCGCTATAAGTCACATGGGTAAGTACAATGCAAAGTATGCTTTTCTAAATGTGTATATTAAATCATTGTCATATTGTACTTTCTTTCTTTGCTGATCTATTACATTTATTCATCTACTTACTCATTTAATAGAGCATTTTTTGTTAGGAGTGTTAAATCCATTTAGGGAAATAAATGATCAAAGACAGTTTTAAGATAGCTTTGATGCAAATGTGAATGTTTGATTTTCAATTATACATCAAATACCCAGCTTTAAAATGAAGCAGGAGCTCCAAAAACCCTCTGAGAATAATAAGGAATTTTAAGCTAAGAAAAATAGACCACGATTAAATTATTTATTCAGAATAGACAAATTACCATTTTTACCTTATTACTTTAGTGTGAGCTCATTCTACAGAACATAGGCAATTATAACAGGCCCAGTGAATATTATACCGGCAATTGTATAAGTGATCCGATTTAGTTGAATTGCAATTATATTAAACAAAGTAGAATACGACATGCGGAGTGGTGAGATAGTTTGTCTTTTTGGTGATAAATGGCTTAAAAGCTTGCAATAACCGATGAACCAATACATTCTCTCATATTAGAATTCTACGATGCTGGAATATAGGAAATTGCTCTATAGTATTTGCCTAATGGTGACCAGCTGCCACCAGAGATAGAATATACAAATGAATGTGGTCAGGAACCTCATCTGTGACTCCACCAAATTAGCTATGCCTATTCTTGGTGCATTTGCTGAATGTGTGCATACTGTATGTATCACATTGTCCTATTTAAATCAGCAGGACAAAAATATCTCCTACTGTAGAAGTAATAGTATAATAACAGATACAATTATTAAAACACATTCACAACCCATCCCCCCTTCTTCCATGCCCATGAAGTATTACACCAAACACTATGTGACCATTTAGAGCCCCGGTACCTTACCTGTGACCATTTTGGCATTTTTGAGCAGCGCTGGGGCCCTGCAGACACTAATTTGTGTTTCCCTGTTAACCTGCAATAGCAATGATTTCTAGCAGTCTCTTATAGAATGTCTCCTGAGGCCTGCCCCAAATCTCCAAGAACTCCTATAGTATGTTCACAGTGTCTGAATGTCTCCTGCAGCATGTCTGCAGTCTCTGACCATCTCTTGTATCATGTCTGAAATCTCTGACCATCTGTTGTATCTTGTTCACAGTCTCTGACCATCTCGTGTATAATGTCTGCAGTCTGACCATCTGGTGTACCATATCTGCAGTCTCTGGCCATCTCTTGTATCTTGTTCACAGTCTCTGACCATCTCTTGTATCTTGTTCACAGTCTTTGACCATCTCTTGTATCATGTCTGCAGTCTCTGACCATCTGGTGTATCATGTCTGCAGTCTGACCTTCTCTTGTATCATATCCACAGTCTCTGAGCATTTCTTGTATTATGTCTGCAGTCTCTGACTATCTGGTGTAATCATGTCTGCAGTCTCTAGCCATCTCTTGCATCATGTCTGTGGTCTCTGACATCTCCTGTATTATGTTCTTAGTCTCTGATCATCTATTTTATCATGTCTGCAGTCTCTGACCATCTGGTGTATCATGTCTGCAGTACCTCACCATCTCTTGTATCTTGTCCGCAGTCTCTGATTTCCTGTATTACGTCCTGTATTATGTCTCTGACCATCTCCTGTATTATTTCATCAGTCTCTGGCTATCTCTTTTATCATGTCTGAAGTCTCTGACCATCTATTGTATCATGTCTACAGTCTCTGACCATCTCCTGTATTATGTCTATATTCTCTGACCATCTCCTGTATTATATCCTCAGTCTCTGACTATCTCTTGTATCTTGTTCAGTCTCTGACCTTCTCCTGTATGATGTCTGCAGTCTCTGACCATCTCTTGTATCATGTCCTCAGTCTATTACCATCTCTTGTGTCATGCCCATAGTCATTGACTATATACTGTTGTGTGTCTGCTGTCTCTGACACTTCCCTGAATTTTATGTGCGTCCCTTTGGTTATGTCGCGGGCTGTACTTGAGGCCCCCCATGTCAAGAAAGTTGACAACCACTGATTTAGAGTCTATGATACATGGTAAGGAGTACCCAAAGTGGCCAAGGTAGGCCTTTAGAAAAGGCACAGAGAATGATCTGTGCCTTTATTGTACCAAACCCACACATCAAAATGCTATTGTCAGAAATCATGAATCAGACCGAGACAGAAGTACAGTTAAATCTCACTTGTTTAATAATAATTAAAAAAAAGGTAAACAGAGTAAACGTAGTCAAAACATAGCCAGAGTTCAGGAACTGGAATGGATAGGCCTCATGTGCACTGCTGCTGGTAAACGGACGTAGCAGTTGGGCATTTTTTTCAACTGCTCCTGAACTCTACTCTGTTATCTTATCAGTACATGTACACAGGTTTGTTTATAGTCGTTTCAAGGCAGTTAAGTTTAGAGTCCTTTTTTAGAACCCAGGCATTTCAAGTGCCAAACGCGGCTACTCGTGTTTAGGCGCATTTTCGTCTAGAAGCGTTTTTAAAGGGAAACATTTTATGTATTACTTTTGAGCCTCGAAAATGCTAAAACACACCAAAACTCAATTATCACTGCCTGCAAGCTTGATATACCATGTGATATTCCCCTCATCAGCCAATTATGCTATACAATACACGACTTGCATTACTTGACGCTGAAGTTGAGAGTCACCAACAGAAGTTCCTCTGGTGGCACGCTTTTCCTTACGTTGGTGTCCACGCGAACTAGATGGGGGTCTAATCTTTTAGGTGACAATTGACATGCGTGTAAAATTTAATAAAAAGTCTCTCGGTAATTACTCAGCTGAACATAGATATTAGAAAGTATCCTGTGGATATGCATTGAGCCATCAATGGATGTGTCCAGTAGCGGCGAACTCTGGTCCTCTCACGCAATTTTCTACATCTTCGGAGCCTCAGCAAAAGCAACATCCGGAGCATTTCCTCACACATGCTTATCATGGGATCCATATTAACAAACCAACCAAAAAATAACAGCTAGCTATAAGCACACTGCTTTCTAAGCTGCTACTCACACTGTTCTCTCACAGAATGGCTGTAATAGTTAATAAATACTTGTTTTTAGTGCTTTCTAATCATTTGGGAGGGTCGCCTGAGGTTATCTTTAGTAAACCCTGCTAAACGCACGTTTTTAAACATGGATTACTAGCTGTGATGTTCCAGTGTTCATTAGAGGTTGAGAAATGTCCCATGTACATGAAGCCATAGTCAGAGAAGCCAAAACGTCAGGGAGCCGGAGATGAACGTAGTAGAACAGCAAGCAGTATTTGGAGCCAGAAGGAATGTCAGCCAAGCAAGTCTAACAGGAACACAGGAGAGCGTTTCTAGAGATATGACCAAGGCAAAGGCAGAGATCATCTGGGCTAGGCAGCTTAAGTAGGCATGACTGACGAGCAGGATATCATCAACAGGTGAGTCACTGTGGAGTCATAGGAGCTGGCAATTAGCCAACAGCTGAGCAACCAGCTCAGAGAGGGAAGGGCTGAGCCCAGCCCTGACAGCTATCCAGTTTCATATATTAAAGGCCAGAACAGCAGTGGATAAATTGTAGAGGCTGCAGATAGGACCCGGCTTCTATGTGACTCCTCCTTGACTCTCTCTACACAATGAGGTCAGAGTTCCTTGCTTTCTTTTTGCATTTGGATCTGAGCCTTTGCCATGAGATACTTACACGTGATGATGCAATTATGTGCATGGAGGATGACATCATACCAGTCAGTGTGACAAGTGTCATGTCAATAATGAGTGCAGTATTCTGGTGCTTTACCTTAACATAGATTAACCACGTCTATGCAGAAATGTTTTTTTTTTTTTTTTAACAGAAACGTTTTATTAGTCATAAAACGGATACAACAGTACATCACAGCTCTTTTTCCTTTTTCACAGAGAAACTACAGCATATCACGTAGTAGATAGAAACAAAAAATAAAACTCAAAAAGAAAAAAAAAAAAAAAAATCAGCACATCCTATTCATACATTAGCATGTTTCAGACACAATCAGCAGTTACAGACCTTGGAGCACATCTCCCCCCCACCCGAGCCACTATCTAGAGGGGCAGCAATCGAGTGCATTTGCCACAGAGTTGCAGGGCACAAGACCGAGCATACATATAGACTCCCATTCCGAAGCCCAAGAAAGACGGAAAGGGGGGGGTCCCCGGAAACAGGAGGGCTCCAGAAACCTGAGGACCACGCGCACAGGAGCGGACAAGCAAGTGTCTCACTCCCGTACCCAGCAACCCCAGATCTTAGTAAATTTCTTGGGGCATTTACGACTCATATAACTAAGCTTATACAACGGAAGGGCAGCATCGATCAAAGCCTTCCACTGAGTTATACTAGGTGGGTCCGCCTTCTTCCACTGCATGAGGATAGCCTTCCGGGCGTAAAATGCTGCATAGAACACAAACAACTGACGATGTATGCTCGGTGTGACCCGGTCACACACACCCAGCAGTAGGACTACCGGGTCCATGCCCACAGAGAGGCCCCCGACCTCATTGATCTCCCGCACCACCCCCTCCCAAAATTGACCTATAGCCGGACATTCCCATACTACATGGAAGAAGGAGCCCACTGCGGCAGTACACTTCGGGCACCTATCCGAGTGTTCCGGATATATTCTGGACAGGCGTTGCGGGGTGTAGTATGCCCTATGGATGAATTTTAACTGAATGAACCTGTCTTTGGCCGAGATCATCAGTGGCAAAAACTGTTGTATACCTTCTTCCCAATCATCCGCCGCCAGGGTGGGGAGGTCCGCCAACCATTTCTGGAAGAGACCTGTTCCCCCTCCGGGCGACTCGATCGAAATCCTAAGGTAGAGAGACGATAGAACACGGTCCGCATCCGGGGCCAAAAGAAATCTCTCAACATTGTTAGAGTGTAGGATTACTCCTGTAGGAAATTGAGCTCTAAGGGCATGGCGTAGCTGTATATAACGAAAAATCATTCTGGAAGGGAATTGACAGTCCTCTCTAAGGGAGTCAAAGGGAATGAGGGAGCCCCCAGGCATCACTTGTTGCAGGGTAGTGACCCCGTACCTAGTCCATAGAGCCGGATCAGGAACCGACTGGAGATGTTTCAGTCGAGGATTCCCCCATAGCGGAGTATGTGGCGACAGTGCAGCGGGTGGGTCCAACCTAGCCGCAACCTGAGTCCAGACCCGAAGCGTAGTTCGCATAGGGGTGGTGACCTCAGGGCGAGCCCTCGGTCCCTTGTATACCAAGGCACTCAAATCAGCATGGGAACCTAGAATCGCCGCCTCCAGGTTAACAGATGGGTTAGAGCGGATCTGCCGGAACCACCACCGCACCGTGACCAGTACGGCCGCCCAGTAATATTCCTTGAAACAGGGAAGGGCCAGGCCCCCCCGGGACAGAGGCAACTGGAGGGCAGCCCTCGCTATTCTCGGGGTCGCCCCAGCCCAAATAAAAGTAGACACCACCTGATCTATCTTTTTGAAAAATGAGTTTGGGATCGGAACCGGGGTGTTACGAAATACATAAAGAAACTTTGGAAGAAACGTCATCTTAAGTAGGTTGACCCTCCCCACCGGGGTGAGGGGCAGGGCCTTCCACACCTGGCATTTAGCTATCAGACTCTGGAGGACAGGGTAGACATTATCCGCGAGATATTCCCTGGGCCCCCTCTGCACCTCTATGCCCAGGTAGCGAAATTTATCTACCGTCCGCAAAGAGGTACGGGCAGATACTACCAGGGGAGCGGGAGACAGGGGGAAAAGCAGTGACTTGTCCCAGTTAATGCGTACCCCCGATAAGGAGCCGAACTCATCAATGAGCCCGAGGGCCGTGTCCAACGCAGCGGAGGCATCCGGGAGATAAAGGAGGGTGTCGTCCGCATAAAGCGAAATCTTTTCACACACCGACCCAACCCATAGCCCTCCTAATTCCGCCGAGTCACGCAACAACACAGCCAGGGGCTCAATGGCAAGCGCGAACAAGCCCGGGGATAGAGGGCACCCCTGTCTAGTACCCCTACCCAAGGAGAAGCTTTCAGACAACAGGCCGTCAGTGCGCACCCTGGCAGTGGGAGCCCTATAGAGCAGCTTAACCCAAGATATAAATTGGGGTCCGAAGCCAAACCTCTCCAGGACTTTCCAAAGGAACTGCCACTCAACCGAGTCAAACGCCTTCTCGGCGTCCAAGGAGGCGACGACTTTCTGTGAGTCCTCAGTTGCCTATGCAGAAATGTTTATATAGCATTTAGGGCAGGAGAAGTATTGGATGGTGATAGCATTTTCAGAGGTGTTATTTGTGTCTCTTTATTAGAGCATTAAAATAATATCCAGTTAGCTAATAGATATTGTTCCCACTTCATCTTTGTGCCATGTTATTACATTAAAAGAGGGACAAAATAAGACATGTATAAGCAATTACATACAATTACAATAATCTTGGATACAATTAGGATGCAGCTCTTTCTTTGCACTGTATTGTCATTGTGTTTTCTGATGTGTCTCATTGGGGACATGGGCTGCCCTTGGCAAAAAAGTCGTCTCTTGATAATAAGAATTCAGACTTAGAATTCTAATCAACAGTGCACATCAGCCCTGCAGAGCTATTATCCAAAGCTCTCTTACCATTGGGATTTAAAGTATAACCATATAAACGTATGAAATTACAAGAGGCAAAGTCTCAAGGACAGGCATCTCTCGGTGTCCTTCAGTATACGGCCTTCTGGAATACTTCTGTTTTCAAATCTACGTATGTATTAAACAAAAAAGATGCTGTTCAATTGCAGTTAAAATAGATGCTAATTGGTTAAATCTAAAGAATTATCTTCCACTTTTTTAGCTTGGCCTAGAAAGGAATTATAAAACATTATATATAATTATATTTAACCACTTGCTTACTGGGCACTTAAACCCCCCTCAGTCCCAGACCAATTTTCAGCTTTCAGCGCTGATGTACTTTGAATGATAATTGCGCGGGCATACAACACTGTACCCAAATGAAATTTTTATCATTTTTTTCCCACAAATAGAGCTTTCTTTTGGTGGCATTTAATTACAGCTCGGAGTTTTATTTTTTGCTAAACAAACAAAAAAAGATGAAAAAAAATAAAAAATCATGTTTAATAGTTTGTTATAAAATTTTGCAAACAGGTCATTTTTCTCCTTCATTGAAGTGCGCTGATGAGGCGGCACTGATAGGCTGCATTGGTGGGCACTGATAGGCTGCACTGGCGGGCACTGATAGGCATAGTTAAGGCGGCACTAATAGGCACAGATAAGGTGGCACCGATAGGCACAGATAAGGCAGTACTGATGGGCACAGATAAGGCGGCACTGATGGGCAAAGATGGGCACGGATGGGTGGCACGGATGGGTGGCACTAAGGGGCACTGATAGGTACCACTGATAGATGGGACTGATGGGCACTGATAGGTGGCTCTGATAGGTGGCACTACTGGGCACTGATGGGCGGCACTGATGGGCACTGGTAGATGACACTGATGGGCACGGATATGTGGCACTGGGGTGCAGCACCGTTGTTGAGGCAGATTGTGGGCACTGTGGGTGGCACTGCTGGCTGGCACTGTGGGCACTGCTGGGTGGCACTGTGGGCACTGCTGGGTGGCACTGACGGGGGCACTTATGTTTTATTAAGGTGGCACTGGCAGGGGGTAGGTGGGCACTGGCAGGGGGCAGGTGGGCACTGGCAGGGCTGGCCGTGATCGGGACTGATGTCCCGATCACGGCTGCCGGTGATCGGCTCTTTTTTCGAGGAGGAATAATAGCCGATTACCGACTCCGTTGCATCACATGATCAGCTGTCATTGGCTGACAGCTGATCACCTGATAAGGGGTCGGGATCGACCCCTTGCTCGGATCAGTGATCAGGTGAGTCTCATAGACTCGCCGATCACAGAGCGTGCCGTGCGCGCCCCTCAGGGGGCGCTCAGGCCGCTCGTGCACGGGACGACGTCAATAGACGTAGTCCCGGCAAAGGAGGTCCGCGATGTAGCCGTCATTCGGCTATAGCGCGGATCTCAAGTGGTTAAAATAATGAAAATTTTCGGGTTAGGGGTTTCTTAAAATCCTGCACTGCCAGAGCTGTTTTTGCATCTTTTGCACACATTTAAAAATGAATATAAGGCCTGAAGATTATGTAAATGCCCCAAAACATCATATATTTTCTGAAAGCAGACACCATAGGGAATGGCGGTTGTACAGCCACCAGACTGATTCCAAATGATAGCCAATGGTCAGCTTGTCTGATTTACACACACTTCAGGCGGCTGGCAGTAAAATGATCAAAGCGTCAGGGGGCACGCCCGTGGCCTGAGGTCCTGTTGGCATACTGGTGTGCACGCTGGTGTGTGCGTCTAGCAAGGCTTTCACCATGCCTTTGCTATGAGGATGCCAAGGATTGTGTGGGTCAGCAGTCTTCAGCCTGCCCACACATTCGGCATGGATGCCGTGTTCATGGCCCATCACATTGGATACCTTAGGCCCCTTTCACACAGGGCTGACTGTGGCTGCGATCCACTTGCTCAGCAGGGGATCTCTCTGCTGATCCCTGCTGAGCAGGCGGATGACAGGTCCTTGTCCAGTCCGCTCATGCAGAGCGGACACGGACAAGGACCACTCTCTTCTATGGGCCGCTGGATGTAAACAAACTGCCTGTCCTTTTAAACCCCACTGCCATCCAACTGATTCACCGGATGGATGGTGAATGTAACCTCATCTGTCTGTTTTTTGCAGATCGGGTTGGATTGGATGTAGGCGGGTGTAAACTGACACATGGCCATATACACCCGCCGCTCTATAGAGGAGAATGGAGGTTCCGATCGGGAACTGACAGACAAACCCGAACGGAACGTCCATGTGAAAGGGGCCTTATCCTCTCCGGATTGAAAGGAGTGATGAGATGAACTTCAGCACAATTACACCTGTGTGCACAACCACTGCTTGTTATTGCATTAGCCTTTTACCAAGCCAAAGAGGATTGACTTTTACACAAGTGGACATTCTTGTGTAGACCAGGAAGCCATTAATTATCAATGAATTTTATGTGTATGTGCCCTATGTATAGCTCAGAGCGGGGCTGGAGAACAGCATTTTGCCTCTTATACCTGATGTTACTAAAGGCAGGGTGTGGCTTGCATACCATTATAACAGCAGTGGGAGCCACTGAATGGACAGTCAAAGCAGCGGCTTGGGAGCAAGCCTGCTTGGATGCCCCCATAGCAAGCTGCTTGCTTTGGGGGCACTTGGCAGGGGGAAAGGGCCAGGAGAGCCAGCGGGGACCCAAGAAGATGAGGATTAGGGCTGCTTTGTGAAAAATCATTACACTGAGCAGGTAAGTATGACATGTTTGTTATTAAAAAAACTGCTGTTAATATTACTTTAATAGGAAGTCGTAGGGGATATCTAAACATCAATTTATTCTCTTGACCCATGTTCTCACCACCATTAAACAAGCAATAGGGAAAGCTCAGCCCTTCCTTCTCTGAGCTGGCCGCTCAGCTGTCGGCTAATTGCCAGCTCCTACCTCTCCACAGTTACTCAGCTGTTGATGATATCCTGCTCGTCAGTCCTGTCTACTTAAGCCATTCAGCCCAGTGGATCTCTGCCTTTGCCTTGGTCAACATCACAGAGACTATCTCCTGCATTCCTGTTCAAAGACTTGTTTTGTTGACATCCCTTCTGGCTCCAGATCCTGCTTGCTGTTCCACTACAATGATCCCTGACTTCTGGCTTTGCTGACTATCCATTCCAGTTACTGAACTTTTACTGTTTTGAATACGTTCGTTTTTTTAACTTTTATTATTAAACAAGTGTGATTTAACTGTACTTCTGTCTCGGTCTGATTTCATGGTTTCTGACACATATATCAGTGTCTGAAATTAAAATGGTTTTTTCAGACATCCAGTGAGTGTGGGAAAGGTATAGGAGGGTGGACCCAAGGACCAAAACCCTCTTAATACAATCAACAAAAAGGCATCAGGAGAACATTGAGGGCAGCCTGGTCAAACAGGGCTGAATCAAGCTTTAAATTCAGAACTAACATAACAAAATAAGTAACAAAGAAACATGAACTGTGTTACCAGCATCCTGAGTCGGGTGTGGAAATGTATTACCAAGGGATAAGTGGCAGTTTCTGGCTTTATTGGCATTTGCGGTGATGTCATCCTTATCCCTGGAGTGAATTCTGGATTGTGAATCGCTGTTTCTAGGGCCAAGGGCTGAAGGGATCCCACAGGCCTTTGTCAATTGATAGGTGCCAGCCAGCCAGAGACAAAGATCTTCTTGCAACTAGAGAACTGAAACAGTAAAAGAGGCTGGAAGGGTGAGTAGAGAGTGAAGAAGAATCCTTGTTTGCAGATTATCAGATGGAATGGATGTCCACTTGTAGGTGGCTCCAGTGCTTTGGATCCATTCTACATCGGATTTTAGCAGCTGGTACATATTTTGGCACCTGCAAAAGAGATGTGACCTTTTTGCCATGCCTTTTGAAGGATTTCTTCTTTTACTACATAAAAATTTACCCTTTACAGGACTGGTAAGGTGAGAGGTTTCTCACCCTTGTTGTACCTTTTACCCAATCAGGTTCAAGGGGTTTTGTTGGTAGGTTCCTCCGAAATTTACCATTCCCCAGAAATTGTGTAAACTGTTGCTGGTGGGTATTGCACAGAACTTCTAAGGCATTAAAGTCTTCCTCTGTAGTTGTTTGGATTCCCTCAAGAGTTGAGAGCTTGTAATCTTTTTAGTATAGCCTTGTGCTTACCTTTCTCTACTTTGGTTTTGAAGCCATTTTCGATCCTGCTGATCAGACGTTCCAGTTCCATTCTCATGGAGAGTGAAAGAATAGAAGAAGAGTAAGAATGAGTAGGTCGGTTTCTGCTCAGGCTTGTGTGGACAATCTAGGGTTGCCATCTGTCCGGGATTCACCTGGACAGTCCGGGTTTTGAATCATGGGTCTGGGTTTCAGTCCACCTGAAACCTGAACACATTATTTAGCCTGGGCTGTGGCTCCCCAAGTAACCAAGATAGTCACACACAAATCTGTTGCTATCCTGGAGCTGCGGGTGGCATCACTGGGGGGCAGGATGATGATGTCAGCAAAAGCAATGTTCAGGATTGGCTTAAAGAAAAGGTGGCAACCCTTGCTTGGAACAGCAAAAGGGCAGAAATGTATAAAACAATTACAATACAATTTTATGGTACATAGTTCATAGAGGCCTTGACCTGGTAACCTCAAACCTTGCAGAGCTTATTACTAATGTTCATATAAAAGAACATCTGGGTAGCAGTGACCATAACACAATTTCATATTATCAATATAAAAAATATCAATCAAAGATTGTGAGGCAACAGAGTGGAGAAAGGGCCACACATGGAGCGAATTTCAGCTGGCTCCTGATAAAAATCTTCTAGTCTATGGCCAACTTTAATTACATAAAAAACAATAGAATAGAAATGGAAAGCCAGAATTACTTTTCCGCCCACTGAGGGCGCATGTTGGTCATGCTGGAAAATTCAAAGTCCATCATCTTTTTGTTTGATGGGAAGATGGTCTGTCCCTCATGTTGGTAAAAACATTGTGGTGGAATTTGGCCTTCTGAATTCAGGAAGTTGAAATCGTTCACAGACTGTTCCCAGTCCCGGTTGTTTTCCCGGAGACACTTGTAAAGAAATATGGAGGTTAGGACGGGTTGCAGAAGACATAATAGAGCATTTTTGTTTTGATGAAATTAAAAAATAAATAACATATGGACCTATTTAAATAAGTAAAACGGGTTAAACCATTTGCTCGGTTTCCACATGTTCAACAATGACAATCTCATATGAGAATTCGTCAGACCTAGTTGTTAAAGAATGGAAAACAAAAACGTGTGAAAACCATTCCCCAGAAACAGGGTGTCCCAATGGATTTAACAGAAACGTACTTACCGGTGTATTCTTCAAACATTCCGGTGACTTCAATGAACTTGTCAAGTAGCTCATCGTGGCTAGACTCCAACTTTCCCCTATTGAGGAAGAAATGGCGGGGGATTTTATCTTCAGCCTTCATCTTCTGGAAGATGTTCATGGCTTGACTGTAGTTACCATTGTTTTGTCTGAGACACCTGGAGAAGAAAATATTGGTAAGAAAAGGTACAGAGAATATAATAATAGGACGTAAAGAAGAAAGTAATTTAGATTGTTTTAAAAACCCATTGAGTATATTTGTACTAGAATGTGTAATTCCTCCCATTCGATGGGTCCCCTTTCATTGTCAGAAGCCCAGTTAAATCCACAAAGAATTTCCATTTCCATTTCATGAAAGGTAACCACAAAAGACCAAAAGAGAAATGTAGTTCTGGGTGGATTCAGCTCTAAAGAAATGCCCATCCTACAACAGAGATTATAGTGATGGACTTTCCCTAAAGTGATCAGACCAAATTCTTCAGCCAGGCTATATCTTCTCAATTCTGCTCTAGTAAGGACAGAATATATGTAGGCCAAACTGGAAAATGGTGGCTATATTGATATGGATGACAGAGGGAATCCAGAGAACAAATCTGGATGCTGCAGGCTAAGAGTAGACTATAGGACACCTATGAACTTTGGAGACATTGTACATTTTTAAGGTGAACGTTAATGAAAACATTGTCTTCATATGATGTTTCCTGCATAATGCAGGCTGGCTTCAGAAACATAATTCATTTAAATATATATGTTCTAACTAAAATCCAGTCGCCCTTATTTTATATTATTATTTATTTTATTATAACTGTCTTATGGCTATGTATTGTGGGATGAAGCTGACAGGAAACCTTCATTCAGTGATAAGGAACTATGTAAATTTTGCACTTTTTTTAATAAAGGTTGCAAATCTTTTATATACTGTTTTTTACATGTCACTTCTGGCAATGGCATTTTTTTTGACAATTCACAAAGCTTTAACATCTGAACAAGGGTCTTTTTTCAGCCATATGACTGTAATGTTCAAACCACATTGGCTTTAGCTGAAAATAACTTCAATTTTGAAAAGATGTATACCGGTACTTATCCTGGTGTTAAAGCTTGATGAACCGAGCCTCATTTTATGTAGTGACCCAGTCACAAGGTTATCTGGGTCCGAGGACTTTTTCGTTTTTATGACTATGCTTTGCATTGTAAATATGAAAGAACTCCAAAATTTGTTTTTAACAAAAAATTTACAGTTTGGCCCATCTTGGGTACATTCCCGCAGCTTTGGAAAAACGAGAAACCAGCTCTTCACTCAGCTGCCATTGTGGCTGGCTGGTCGGTGGCTTTGGTGTAGTGGCCGGCTTATCGGCCTTGACAGGCTCACTTCTGATTCTGAAAACAAAGAAAATATTTGTTAGTATGGACTATTTAAAACCTTGTCACGTATTTTTTTTCTTTCAATGATGTTTATTCAGTTTCAAGAGATACAAATCAAAATATGGATCACAGTCAGTAGGAAGATCACATCACTAATCCTAAAATCCCCCCCCCCCCCCCCCCCCCGCCCGACATGATACCCTGGTCAGGAGATTGGTCCCATGTTTGTAAGGAAAAGTCCAGGTTAATTTGCTCTTTTAGTAATCATGACAATTCTCGCCCCTGAGAACCAGCCTGAGATAAAGTAACGACCTGTGTTGAAGGACCCTGGGCTTGTTTCAGTGGTATTGGATTGACATCAGTTTAAAATGCTTCTGTGATCATTCAGAATTCATTAATAGGTGCAGTCGATCTGCAGATGACCTGCTTCAAGGTGGTTCTACATTCCCATAGCCATATATGAGAATCATAGGAGTGCGCACAGGATGTGGCAGATGTGCCTGGGAACACCCCGTGTGCATTATCATTATTGCTCTGTGTGGTGGCAGGTAGAGATGGGAAAGATCTCCCACTGAGCAACTCTGCTTATAAGAGAAGTGTGTAAGGCAGCGCTTCTTTTTTACTCTGAATCTTCAGGCAGGGACATAATATGGCAGGGAGATCGGAAATAACTTAATTTATGACCGCCAGAGGGAGATTCACTAAGCCAAATTTCAAAGGAAATTCCAATACCTATAATGAAATAGTTAGTAATAGTTATTATTAGTTATTATTTCAGATTTTCGAATTTTCAGGTTTTCTAATTTTTGGATTTTTGTTCTTATTTTCAGGTTTTTCGTTCTTTAGAATTTTTCAGATTTTTGTTCTTATTTTCGGGTTTGTGGATTTTCGAATTTTTCCAATTTCCGAATGTTTGAATTTTTAACTTTTGGATTTTTGAATTTTCACCTTTCGGATTTTTGAATTTCTGAGTTTTCGAAACTTCGAATTTCCGAATGTTTGGATTTTCAAATTTTCCAAAAAATTCTTAAATGGACTTTTTGTGAATTTGAATATTTCCAAATTACCTAATTTTTCTAATTTAGTCAAAAAATGAATTTGGAATGAAACAAATTGCACATGTCTAAAGGGTTTCCAATTGTTAGTTAGCGGAGGAGAAGTGCCCCGAGAGTCAGATGAAGGCAAGCAAAGAGCCACATCTGCCCCCCAGGCCGCAGTTTGGAGACCACTACTTTAGATTGACACAAATGGGGCTTATTCATTAAACAGGTGATTATGGACAATTGTCAAGGAATTTGTAAAATATAGATCAACTGTGAAAAAATGCCCCAGTTCATCTATTTTTCCTGCTGAGCTGTCTGGGCTAAAAGAAAATCTCTGATCTGTGTTCATAATTTCCTATTTAGTGACTATATTCATCCTATAATCATAAGCTGCAAATTGCATTGCATAAAAAAAAAGAACAATGAAAACATACTCAGAAATCATTATTATAAGTGTGTGTGTTTGTGTGTATATACAATATGTATATATGTATGTATGTATCTATCTATCTATCTATCTATCTATCTATCTATCTATCTATCTATCTATCTATCTATCTATCTATATATATATATATATATATATATATATATATATATATATACATGGATGTGTGTTTGAGCTTTGGGCTGCACATGATAATACAATAGGCTGCACACACCTATGATGAGAATACATTGATTGGCTGGAGAAATTTCAAATTTCAATTCCAAAGGTCTATATTTAGCTACAGACAGCAGACTGGTTGGGCCGGTTATATAACAGACAATAATATGATCTGTATTTCACATTACTGACACATTCAATATCTCATGCCGATCACTTATGAATAAATCTCACTTATAAATAAATTCTGTTTTATATCCTGTCACTTTGTATTGGTCCCCTACTGGTTATTGATGGGAAATATCAGATTTTTACTTCTTAGCCCTTGTACATTCCAACAAAAAATGTCCGATCGGACCGTGTTGTCAGATAATCCGACTGTGTGTGGGCTTCATCTGACTTTTTCCGTCGGAATCTCCGATCAACAAAGTTTGAGAGCTGGATATAAAAATTTTCCGACAACATGATCCAATTCGACTTTGTCCGATCGTTTGCAGAAAATTCCGATCAGACAAAGGGCCGCGCATGCTCAGATCAAATTCCTAGACCAGAGCTATTGGCTACTAGCCTGAACGTAGTCCCGCCGTAACTAAATAACATCATCACGTTACGAACTATTGGATTTTCCGACAACTTTGTCCGACCGTGTGTATGCAACACCAGTTTCGGACAAAATCTGGGGGATTTTGTTGTCGGAATGTCCGACCGTGTGTACAAGGGCTTAGAAGGCTGAGCCTGGCATTCTGATGTTTTCTCCTTTCTCCTACACGCAGGTAGGCAGTGAGATCTAATTTCACAATTTTGCCTGGAAAGAGATGTAAATATTCCTGGCAAGCAAGATTCGACATCCTGTAATTCTAGAGAAAATCACCAGATCGCAGAAATCTAGTAAATCTCTGAATCCCACTATAGACAATACGAATAATCACAAAGAAGAAACAGAGATGTTTACTATGCCATGTACACAGCAAGTTAATCCCTTAGTGACCGAGGGCAAGCTACTGTTAGGCTCAGTTCACATCTATGCAGTTTGCTTTTGATCTGTTTCTTCGGTGCTTTTTGTAAAATTGTGGTAAAATCACGCGTGCAAAAACGATCTACATGTTTTTCTACATCTTCTCTATTCAAGTCTATTGAACCAAAAAAGCACCATTTTGCATTTAAAAAAGACCCTGACTCCTTCCAAAAACGTAGCGGCTGAAAAAAAGCATAGATGTGAATGTGTCTCATAGGAAACCATGTTAAATGAACAGTAGTGCATTATTGTAAAAAGCACCAACAAAATGAATATGCATGAACCCAGGCCTTAAGGCCCAGGTTCACACCTAGGCAGTTTGTTTTTGATCCGTTTCTGCAATGCTTTTTGTTTTTGTTAAATTTTTTCCACGATTTGCGTTTTGCATTTTTCTTATGATTTCTTTTGGCCAATTTGTTGTTGGGCAGATTAAAAAATGCAAATCGCACCAAAATCAAGGCAAAACATACCACATGCTTTTCTGCAGCTTCTCCATTAAAGTCTATTGAACTAAAAAAAGCAGCGTTTTGCATTTAAAAAAAGTCTCTAACCCTTTCCAAAAAAACACAGTGGCTGAAAAAAGCGTAGATGTGAGTGCGTGCCATAGGAAACCATGTTAAATGAATAAGCCTCAGGTGTGTTGGAGGTTATGGAGGAGAGATAAAGGAGAGAAAAGGAGTTCAAGGCCCCAAAATTCTATTAAAAGACCGTGTGGCCTTATGGAGAAGCCATCTGACTTCAGAAGATTGAGGGTTTGAGTTCTTTGTGGTCTTTGTCCATGCTACTCTGGTCAGCTTCTGTGGTCTCTGTTAATAGGCAAGGGGTTGCCAAAGAAAGGGCATGGGGTGTTAGTCACTGCCATGGTAGACATATACCAGTGTAAAAAAACTTTTTGTCCATAAGGGAGTGGGGTCACTTTTTTGTGACTTTGAGGGCAACATGGGAAAAACACCAATCCTTTCAATGACATGTTTGGGAGATGCCTTTAGGCTCCATTCACACTTTGTGGTTTGGAATTGTGGGCAGAACCGCCCGATTCCACTTGTGATTCCAAATCGTGTGGTAATCGGTGAAAAACTTGCAATTTTAAAATGGCACCCTGAACATGGTGCAGTTTTGCTGCGATTGTCGCTCAACAGGCTTGGCGTTGCAATTGCAACAAGACGTGACTATAAAAATCACATGAAGCTTGTTGCTAAAAAAAAAAAACGCGCACAGGGCAGCTCATTGAAGTGAATGGGCTGCCCTATGCATGTCAGGCGTAAGTGCATGAAAATAGCCCGCACAATATCACAAAAAGTCTACAAGCCATTAAAAAGTTTACTTTTTAATGGCTAACCTGAAGTTGAGCGGAAGGACCTCCAAAGATATAATATCTGGAATATTGCCCGTGCCATGCAAAACACAGGAAAGACGGTGAGATTAGAGAACTGAATGCAAGGCTGGAGGCCTGGTGGAGAGGGAAGGATTTGGGTTTCTAGAGCACTTGGCTGAATGGATGTGCGTACTTCAAAGTCACTTATTGCTGTTTGTTTGAAATTTGGCCACACCCACATTTCGCTGCATCAACCCTATGGCAATCAGTCTCCCATTGTGTCAGGGGAGACATGGAGGATGTTGGGGATCCAGGTTGAGCATGCTCATTTTTGCAATTTTTGGAAGAGTTAGAGTAGGTCACCATTTCCTTTAACCTAGAGTCCTGTTTTGGCATGTTGGCCTCTGCATGTGGTGGCAGGATATGCTGAGAGGTAAGAAGGTTTTGGATGTCTGGGAGCCAGGTTGATCTGCAATGTCCTCCTATCTTCCTCTTTCTAGTCATGATCAAGGGGTAGCTTGGGTGAGAGTTAACTTGCGTCTTTGCTCCTACATTGGCAAGCCACATCCCCAGTTTTCAGTAACTTTTAAACATGAATACTGAAAATATTCATATTGTTCTTAAGTAGAGAAATTCTGTATTTGTGCAGCCCTGGCCAAAAGTATTGAGAATCACACAAATATAATTTTTCACAAAGTCTGCTGCTTCAGTGTTTTTTTTCAACTTTTTTCAGATGTTACTATGGTATACTGAAGTATATTTACAAGCATTTCATAGGGGCCAAAGGCTTTTATTGGCAATTACATTAAGTTTATGCAAAGAGTCAAAATTTGCAGTGTTGACCCTTTTTCCTAAAGACCTCTGCAATTCGCCCTGACATGCTGTCAATCAACTTTTGGGCCGCATCCTGACTGATGGCAGCCCATTCTTGCATAATCAATGCTTGGAGTTTGTCAGAATTTTTGGAATCCCCACCTCTTGAGGATTGACCACAGATTCTCAATGGGATTGGGTTTTGGGGAGTTTCCTGTCAATGGACCCAAAGGGATTGATTTACTAAAGGCAAATCCACTCTGTACTACAAGTGCACTTGAAAGTGCACTTGGAAGTACAGTCACTGTAGATTTAAAGGTGAATATCTGAAATCAGGGGAAGTTCTGCTGATTTTATCATCCAATCATGTACAAGCAAAAATACAGTTTTTTTTTATTTTCCTTGCATGCCTCCCTCAGATCTACAGAGACTGCACTTCCAAATGCACTTGTAGTACAAAGGGGATTTGCATTTAGTAAATAAACCCCAAAGTTTCCATGTTTTGTACCCCAAGCCACGCAGTTATCACTTTTGCCTTATGGCAAAGTGCTCCACCATGCTGGAAAAGGCATTACTCATCACCAAACTTAGATGGTTGGGAGAATTTGTTCTCGGAGGATGTTTTTATACCATTCTTTATTCAAGGCTGTGTTCCTAGGCAAAATTGTGAGTTAGCCCACTCCCTTGGCTGAGAAGCAACCCCACACATGAATGGTCTCAGGATGCTTTACTGTTGGCATAACACAGGACTGATGGTAGCGATTACCTTTTCCTCTCTGGACAAGGTTTTTTCCAGGTGCCCCAATTAATCGGAAAGGGGATTCAGAGAAAATGACTTTACCCCAGTCATCAGCAAATCAATCCATGTACCTTTTGCATAATATCAGGCTGTTCATGATGTTTTTCCTGGAGAGAATTGGCTTCTTTGCTGCCCTTCTTGACACCAAGTCATCCTCCAAGATTCTTGACCTCACTGTGTGTGCAGATGCACACACACCTGCCTGCTGCAATTTCTGCACTACACTGCACTGGTGGTGCCCCGATCCTGCAGCTGAATCACCTGTAGGAGGCAGTCCTGGTGCTTTCTGGACTTTCCTGGGTGCCCTAAAGCCTTCTTCACAACAGTTGAACCTCTCTCCTTGAAGTTCTTGATGATCCCATAAATGGTTGATTTAGGTGAAATCTTGGTAGCAGCAATATCCTTGCCTGTGAATCTCTTTTTGTGTGAATCACTGATGACTGCATGTGTTTCCTTGCAGGAAACCATGGTTAACAGAGGAAGAACAATGATTTCAAGCACCCCCCTCCTTTTAAAGCTTCCAGTCTGTTATTCTAACTCTATTAGCATTACAGAGTGATTTCCAGCCTTGTCTTCGTCAACACTGACATTTGTGTTAACGAAAGAATCACTGACAGGATGTCAGCTGCTCCTTTTGTGGCGGGTCTGAAATGTGCAATAAAAATGTTTTTTTGGGGGATTAAAGTGGAGTTCCACCCATTTAAAATTCAGCAGCTACAAAAAGTGTAGGTGCTGACTTTTAATAAACAGACACTCCCGCGATGCGGCCGCCCGAAGCCTCGCTTCACTCCCTCTCCTTTCTGCAGCCCCGGCATTAGAAGTGTGGGCGCCCGGTTGCTCGTTGTGAATGGCCGAGTAATCTTCTGGGACCTGTGACATCTCCCAGGATTGCGGGGGGGGGGGAGAGGTGAGCTTCTGCTTGGTGCCGCAGCGCCAGGAGAGGAAGTGGGAGCTGGGTACCTGTGAAAACTAGGTACCCGCCCCCCCCCCCAAAAAAATGGGTCATGTCATGTCAGGGGTCACAAGTACTTAGCGGAAGTTCCATTTTTGGGTGGAACTTCGCTTTAAGTTCATTTTCATGGCAAAGAGGGACTTTGCAATTATTTCCAATTCATCTGATGCCATAATAAAATAATAAAAATGGAGACAGCAGACTGTGAAAATGAATATGCGTCATTCTCAAAACTTTTGGCCAGGGCTGTGTTCCATAACCTTATTCACTCTCTATCAATTCTGTCTAGGGTCAGTTCATTCTCTCATATTTTAATATGATTATAATGACATAACATTGAACTCAGAAACAATTAATGATCATTTGCACACTTCCTAAATCATTTGCATTGACATAAACAGAAGAAAGTGCACCACTTTCATTTGTGCCACTTTCTATAAGGTATTTGCAAAACCTTATTTTTTAAATATTGAAACCACTATAGGAGACAATTAATATTTAATATGTTAGAGATTATTTTTCTAAATACAAACAATGTAACACATATGTATTTTTATATTTTAATGGTCGTGTGAAATTATTTAATTATAAAAATAAAAACCCATATAAAAGGTATCGTCTGTCTGGATTATTGTACTTACATTGTTTTATTTCCCACGTTTTCTACTTTTTCATTATTTAGTAAATGATATGCTGCTAAAGAGTAATGTAGAAAAGTGAACAGAGTTTTTGACAGCCTTCTCCATCTTCCTGGCTTTTAGTTTATCAACCAGCTACCTGCTTGGTTTGACTACTATAGACATCCACTACTATAAGAAAAAATAATGTACACTTGTGTGCTACAGGTAGTGGTGACAATATCAATAAAAACCATGACACTGTCTTCCTGATTCCCCTCTTGGCCAATCAGGAAGCAGTTCTTGAGACCCGATTGGCCAGGGAGTCTTAGGACTCTCAGTCAGTACCCACTCCCTGTTCGGCCTTGAGGAGAAGCAATGGTCCCCAGAGTGAGGAGCTGCAACCCGGATCCATGTCTGCCTGAACTGCCTCCTTCCCAAGGTAAGGAGGCCTCTGATCGTTGCGTGCAGGGGGGGTTGAATGAATGAATGAATGAAATACTTATATAGCGCACAATGCAAACTGAATCGCCTCTAGGCGCTGTGGCGAGCTTTGATCATCTGCTAAAAGAGGAAGGTCTTGAGTTTTTTCCTAAAAGCCAGGTGATTTTCTTCCAGGCGGATGTTGATTGGTAGAGCATTCCATAGCCGAGGCCCTTGGACAGCGAATCTCCGATCCCCCTTGGATTTATACCGGGCTTTGGGCACGAGGAGGAGGTTTTTGTTGGCTGATCGAAGACTGCGGTTTGGTGTGTAATGATTTATTTTCTCCATTAGGTATTGCGGAGCTTCTCTATGCACGCATTTGTGGGAGAGGCAAAGGGTCTTGAACGTGATTTGATTTTTTACGGTTAGCCAATGTAAGCTCCTCAGCGAAGGAGAGATGGATTCCCAGGGTTTTTTCCTGTTATCAGCGTTGCCGCCGTGTTTTGGATCAGTTGTAATCGCGCAAGTTGATATTGTGGTAATCCTATGTAAAGCGAGTTTGCGTAGTCCAGTCGTGAATTAATGATTGTTCCAACTACCACTGCTTTGTCATTCTTTGGGATAAAAGGGATGAGTCTGCGAAGCATGCGTAGCAGATGGTGAGATCCACTGACTACAGATCGTATTTGCGCATCCATTGACATTTGTGCGTCTAAAATAACCCCGAGACTCTTCGCTTTGGTCTTTGGGGAGATAGTCTGCCCAAAGACGGTTGGTGGAGACCAGGAGGTTTTGGTTGCGGGCTTATGATTTGGGTGTAAGATAAGAAGCTCTGTCTTTGATTCATTCAGCTGGAGGCAGTTAGTGGTCATCCAGTCCTCTATTGATTTGAGGCAGTTTTCAAGTTGTTGTTGGTGATCTTTTTTTCCATTGATCCGGAAATAAAGTTGCGTGTCGTCAGCGTAAGAGTGGAAGCAGAGATCTGAGCATCTGATGATTTGGAGAAGTGGGCGAATGTAAATGTTGCAGAGAACGGGTGATAAAGGAGAGCCTTGAGGGACTCCGCAGGTGACTGCCTGAGTTTCGGAGAGGAATTTTCCTAGTTTCACTGTCTATGACCGATTTCCTAGGAAGGACGCGAATCATTGGAGATCTATGTCTTGGACTCCGGCTTCTGTGAGGCGGACGAGTAGAGTATTGTGATCTACTGTATCAAACACTGCACTTGGGTCTAGCAGTACGAGGAGACACGGCTCTCCGTCATCTGCTGCTTCGAGGGCGTCATCCCAAATCTTGAGGAGAGCTGTTTCTGTTCCATGACCCAGGCGGAAGCCTGATTGCAGCGGGTCCAGGAGTTTGTGAGTATTCAGGTGAAGTTGTAGCTGATGTACTACAGCTTTCTCCATGATCTTAGAAATGGTGTTGAGGCTTGTAATCGGCCTACGGTTGTTTGGATCCTGAGGGTCCAGGTTTGGTTTCTTGAGTAGAGGTTTGACGATGCCTTGTTTGAGGATGCTAGGAACAATCCCTTCGTGGAATGATCGGTTTATGAGGTGGGTTATGGTTGGAGCCAAGATGTCGGAGCATTCTTTCAGTAGTTTTGTGGGGATGATGTCAATAGGTGAGGTACTGTCACGCAGTTTATTAACCACTTGCTTACTGGGCACTTAAACACCCTTCCTGCCCAGACCAATTTTCAGCTTTTGGTGCTCTCACACTTTGAATGACAATTACTCAGTCATACAACACTGTACCCAAATGAATTTTGTGTCCTTTTTTTCCCACAAATAGAGCTTTCTTTTGGTGGTATTTGATCACCTCTGGGGTTTTTATTTTTTGCGCTATAAATGAAAAAAGACCGAAAATGTTAAAAAAAACGCATATTTCTTTGTTTCTGTGATAAAATTTTGCAAATTATAATTTTTTTTTCATAAATTTTGGCCACAATTTATACTGCTACATATCTTTGGTAAAAATAACCCAAATTAGTGGATATTATTTGGTCTTTGTGAAAGTTAGAGAGTCTACAAGCTGTGGTGCGAATCATAAAAAATTGATCACACCTGACGTACTGGTGGCCTATCTCATTTCTTGCGACCAGAACAAGTCAGGAAAGTACAAATGCCCCCCAAATGACCCCTTTTTTGAAAGTAGACATTCCAAGGTATTTACTAAGATGCATGGTGAGGTTTTTGATGTTGTCATCTTTTTCCCACAATTCTTTGCAAAATGAAGATTTTTTTTATTTTTTTTTCTCACAAAATTTTCAATGTAATAGGTTATTTCTCTCACATGGCATGTGTATACCACAAATGACACCCCAAAATACGTTCTGCTACTCCTGAGTATTACGATACCAAATGTGTGAGACTTTTACACAGCCTGGCCACATACAGAGGCCCAATATTGAAATAGCACCATCAGGCGTTCTAGGAGCATAAATTACACATTTCATTTCTCAACCACCTATTACATTTTTGAAGGCCCTGGAGCACCAGGACAATGGAAATGCTCACAAAGTGACCCCATTTTGGAAAGCTAACACCCCAACGTATAATCTATGAGGCATATTGAGTCGTTTGAATGGTTCATTTTTTTCCAGAAGTTTTGGGAAAATGTGGAAAAAAAATGAAAACGCATTTTTTTTTACGCAAAGTTGTCCATTTATAAGATATTTCCAACACATAGCATGTACATAGCAAAAATGACACCCCAAAATACATTCTACTACTCCTCCTGAGTATAACGATACCAAATGTGTGAGACTTTTACACAGCCTGACCACATACAGAGGCGCACTGGCAGATGGTGCTGGCTATTTGCTCTGGCTAATTGCTCTGGCAAATGGGGCTGGCAGATGGCACTGCGGCTGGCAGATGGCACTGGCGCTGGCAGGTGGCACTGGCACTGGTGGCACTGGGGCTTACGGATGGCGCTGGCAGGTGGCACTGGCACGTGGCACTGACGGCACTGGGGCTGACGGATGGCACTGGCAGGTGGCACTGGCAGGAGGCACTGGCAGGTGGCACTGGCACGTGGCACTGGCGGCATTGGGGCTGACGGATGGCACTGGCAGGTGGCACTGGTGCTGGCAGGTGGCACTGGCACTGGCGGCACTGGGGCTGACGGCACTGGGGCTGACGGCACTGGGGCTGACGGATGGCACTGGCGCTGGCAGGCGGCACTGGCACTACTGGCAGATGGCACTACTGGCAGATGGCACTGGGCTGACAGATGGCACTGGGGCTGACAGATGGCACTGGGGCTGACAGTTGGCACTGGGGCTGACAGATTTTAGTCAAGGTAAAAATATGTCACTCACAGATCCTCTCCCTCCTCACACGCTGTCTCTGTGTGAGGAGGGAGAGACACGGCAATGGGAGATGATCTCATATGTTTACATTTGAGATAATCTCCCATTGGCAGCTGCGATCGCGCTGTGAACGGCCGCTTTGATTGGCCACTCACGGCGATCTATGTTTGCCTGTCTCCGGGAGACACGGCGAATACAAAACTTCCGCGATGCGCGCCCCCGGCGGCGCGCATTGTGGAAGTAAACACAAGGACGTCCAGGGACGACCGCTCGAAGGAACCCGCCTGCTCTACGGCCGTCATTCGGCTATAGGGCGGGCGGGAGGTGATTAATGATGTTTTTTGCGGTGTCTATGGTAATTGGGGATAGTGAAAATTTCAGCGGTTGCGGTATGTTGGTGCAGACATCCTCTTTATGTATTTTCTGGCTGAGGTTGGATGTTTTCTTCTGACAAATTGTTTCCCTGATGGTTTTGACTTTATCGATGAAAAAATCCGACAGTTTGTCACAGTAATCCTGGGATTCGCTTTCTGGGGGTTCTAGGCACACCAGATTCATTGATTGATTAACCAGTTTAAACAGTTCCCGTGGTTGGTTTGCAGCCGTTGAGATTGTATATGAGAAGTGGTCCTTTTTGGCTTTGAAGATTGCTTTCCGATAATTCTCTGTGAGACCTTTGTAGTTAAAGTGGTTTTCCTCTGTGGTATTTCTTCTCCATGTTCTTTCCGCTCTTCTGCGTTCTTGCTTTAGTACGGCGAGGGAGCTATTAAACCATCCAGAGTTTTTCTTCCTGATGAGAGCTCTGCATTTTGGTGCTACCGAGTCTGCTGATTGCAGCAATGCCCTGTTCAGGGAGTTGAGTGTTTCCTCCGTAGAGTGGTTTAAGGTTATTGTAGTTATCTTGTTGGACAGAGTGGATTTGAAGGATTCGGAGTACAGTTTTTTATGCGATCTGGTCCAGTGCGTTGTTGTTACAGGTTTACGTTTTTCGTTGGTGATGTTGGTAGCTATTTTGAATTTGATGGCGTGGTGATCCGTCCATGGCAGAGTTATGTTGTCGAGTATGTTGACGTCAATGTTCTGTTTGAAAATGAGGTCCAGGGTGTGTCCTGACCCATGCGTGGTAGTCTTTATCAGTTGCTGGAGACCCAGTTCTTCTAGTTGATTGATGCAGGCAGTCGCAATGGGGTCTTTAGGCTCATTTGCCCAAAGGTTGAAATCTCTGAGTGCCAGGAAATTTTTGAATTTTAGGGTGTGCATTGCAAAGGATTCCGTGAGGGGTGAAAGAAGATTGGACTTTGGTCCCGGTGGTCTGTAGCACAATAGAATATGAGTGGTGTCATGGGGTGTTGGTTGAAGATGTAGCGTCAGGGTTTCCATAAAAGGCAAGGTTGGCGTTGGTTTGTTGCGCCCCCCCAAAAAATATTGAGAATCAGCCGCCACTGCTAGGGATCCAGTTACTGGTGACAACTCATCAGCAACAGGACAGATATTCTAAATAGTGAGGGGGCATAGTGATCCTTTTCTTGGCAAGTTGCCTCCAGCAACAGGATTGCTAGCGTGCCATGGACCTAAGTGTGCTGAGTCATGCGAAATACTGACCAGAGTAACTTACCCGTGATTGCAAGATGACCCACTCCAGTAGGTACAGAAACCTCTGCTCCTGGTCAAGTCTTTGCCCTACTGATTATACTAACCTGACATATAAAGAAACTCTTCACAAGGGTTAAGTAATTGCATTTACAGGAGGGTAATCACAATGGTAAAGAGATTAAAGTGTTCTGTATTTTCTAGGATGTGTCACAAAAAGCACTCTAAAACAAGCTCTTATTCATCTCTGTAGGCATTGTGGCGAAATTAATCTTCAAAGTTCACATCAGATGCAATGAAATCTCATCTATTTTATATGGAGAGTAGATCTTGACATCCTGCCAGCCTTCTAATGTCAACCACCTGAATTCCAAGCCGTTCTTGTACATGCAAGTATAGAGGCCGGTATAGAGACCAGAGGGGCTTGTTTTAAAAGCACTTTTACTGCTTGTCAAGGATAATATACTTAAAAAGCTCAACTCTAGGCAAAAAAAAAGTTCTCGTGCAGTGAGTCTTTGCTTGCACAGCACGGATTAACTGCTCATTTTGTCCAAGGGAGAGAGCTGTATACTCACCTGATCCTCCGCTCCACCGGCAAAATGCACTCCCCCATGATCCAGCGGTGGACTGTTCCTGATGTCCTCACATCCAGAGCTGGTCTAATGGCATGATGATGTCAGGAACAGTCAACTGCACAAAACTGCTAGTCTGCCGGGGGTGGGGGTCAATGCTACAGGAACCAATCTTGTGTGGGAAGAATTGGAGGAGTAGGTTCTCCAATCCCCTAGACAAAGACGAGCAATTAACCTGTGCAGTGCGGGCACAACCCCATTGCATGGGAAAACTTTTTTTTTTTTGCCTGGAGTTGGGCTTTAATGTCCATAGTTTTTGCATTTTAGAATTTTTTTTTTCAAATCTAGAAAATGAGGGATAATCTCAGCAGTGGAGTCACAAACAGCAAACTTCTATTTAAAGTGATTGTAAAGTTTTTTATTAATTTTTTTTTTTTTAAATAACAGATATGTCATACCTGCTCTGCACAATGGTTTTGCACAGAGGAGCCACAATTCTCCTATTCTGGGGGCCCGCGCCTGTGCTCCTGGCTCCTCCTGCCTTCTGAGTACCCCCTAGCAAGCAGCTTGCTGGGAGGGTGCTCGCGCAGGTCTTTATCCTGGCTGCGCTGTGTGTGTTTATTGACATACACAATGCGGCTTGGCCCTGCTCCCTCGTCACTGGATTTGATTGACAGCAGCACATTCCATTACATCACTACGTTCGTGTTTGTTTGCCGATAATTGTGTGCTGTTAGTATGCAAGACAAGTTCCAGGCACACGCCCTTTTGACAAAAGTTTGACGCTCTGTTGGCCAACAATCTGATCGTGTTTACGAGGCTTAAGGCTTCACATTTTAGATCTGATTTGTTTTATACTTTTATTTTATTTTTGATCTGCTTTAGGTTTTGCTGAGATCCAGAATTGATACATTTTCTTTAGACTTACCCTTTAAGGAGTCTTATACTAACATTTGATCTTCAGCAGTGAAGTATTTCATGATCTATTTTTAAGCATCTAGAAATAGACTGAAAAATAATCAATACTGGTCACATTTCTGAAAACTGATAAGAGCAGACTTTATTACAAGTCCTGCCATTAAATCTAACATTTGAGTGGGTATTATAGCTTATAGTGCAGTAAACACTGTAGTACATAATGGCATGGAAAATATTCATTAATACTTGTTTTATTTTCACTCTAATGACTCAATATTTTCCTGCTGAAGTCATTTCGATGATGTTGATCTGAACAGTAAAATTAAAAGGAAAGTAATAGCAGATACAATGGTGACAAACAAGATACAAGAAAGAGAATTGTGTTCTCATCAAACACTTTTGTGACACATTTCTTTCAATTATAAAAACCAATAAATATTAAATATAATTTTTTTTCTTTTTTTTGCATATGCATGTTTGTGATATACTTTGTTTATTACCATAAGGAAAGTGGGAGAAACAAAGCAAGACTATTACATGCTAGTAAAATATTGCCTCTATTCTTTTAACGCTTGTTTACTTTTGAGCGGAAATCTATACAAACTTATACATTTCTTCATGTTGTGATCCCTGTTCCGTGCTTCATTTTGGTCAGTAACTACATCAGGGATATCTCTCACCAATACCAGCCTTGCTGTGACAGCGAAAGCTTGAATGTTTACTGGATTTCTCCTCAGAGTACATACTCTATATAGTCCTTTGCAGAAACCACTAGAGAAGGGGTCTCTAAACTACAGCCTGCTGCAAGATTTTACCCAGCCCTCTGATATAAGAGGGGACTCTGATGGGAATCCTGATGTAAGGGGAGAACTCTGATGGGAATCCCGATGTAAGGGGAGAACTCTGATGGGAATCCCGATGTAAGGGGAGAACTCTGATGGGAATCCCGATGTAAGGGGGAACTCTGATGGGAATCCTGATGTAAGGGGGGAACTCTGATGGGAATCCTGATGTAAGGGGGGGACTCTGATAGGAACCCCCAAAACTAAACTACATAGCAGGTTCACCAATGCCAGGAGTCTGGCGGACAATATGAGTGAACTAGAGATACTATTGTATGAGGAGGATTTGGATTTTGTGAGAATTTCAGAGACCTGGTTCAACAGCTCTCATAATTGGCTGGCAAACATTCAAGGGTATACCCTTTATCGCAAGGATAGAGAGGTTAAAAAAAAGGGGGAGGGGTATGCCTATATATATCAAGAATAATGTACAAGTGAATGTGAGAGATGACATCACTAAGGGAGCTAGGGAGGAGGTGGAATCCTTATTGGTACAGCTCCAAAGGGATGAAGCTAAGGGGAAAATAATACTGGGAGTATGCTATAGGCCCCCTAAGCTAAGGGAGGAAGGGGAGACTGATCCGCTATCACAATTTAGATTAGCAGCAAGGATGGGAAGTGTTATCATAATGGGGGATTTTAACTGTCCAGACATAGACTGGGCGGAGGTTAACTGCGCATTCGTCTAAGGCTCGCCAGTTCCTAAATGTCTTACAGGACATTTTTATTGGTCAGATGGTAGATGCACCAACTAGAAATAAAGCCTTACTGGATCTACTGATTACAATACAGACCTGATCACTGATGTTGAAATACGGGCAATTTAGGGAACAGGTCAATTGGCTTCTGTATAAATCACACAAATAGGAAACATAATGGAAATACAAAGACACTGAATTTCAAAATTTCCCTAAACTATGAACCTTACTAGAAGGCATAAATTGGGATAAAATGTTAGGAACAAAGAACATGGAGGAGAGATGGGTTTGCTTCAATAGCATATTAAATAAGGGCATTAGCCAATGCATCCCATTGTGTAATAAATTTAAAAGAGAGAACAAAAGTCTTGGATGGCTTAACTCCAATGTAAAAATGCATATAAAAGCAAAGGAGAAGGCCTTCAAAAAAATACAAGGTTGAGGGATCATCACCAGAATTCAGACTTTATAAAGAATGCAACAAGAAATGTAAGGGTGCAATAAGGACGGCTAAGGTAGAACATGAAATACACATAGCGGAGGAGAGCAAAAAAAAATCCCAAGAAATACTTTAAGTATGTAAATAGTAAAAAAGGGAGGACAGACCATATTGGCCCCACAATGAATGAGGAAGGACATTTGGTTACAAAGGATGCGGAGATGGTGAAGGTGTTGAATTTATTCTTCTCCTCAGTCTTCACGAGGGAATCAGGGGGCTTCAGTAATCAAAACTGCAGCGTTTTTCCTCAAGACACATCACAGGAAGCACCTCCATGGTTAACAGAGGACAGAATTAAAATTAGACTTGGGAAACATTAACATTAATAAATCACCGGGACCAGATGGCTTGCACCTGAGGGTACTTAGGGAACTCAGTCAAGTAATTTCCAGACCATTGTTCCTAATTTTTACTTATAGTCTACTGACTGGAATGGTACCAGCTGATTGGAGAAAAGCCAATGTAGCACCAATATTTAAAAAGGGCCCCAAATACATCTCTGGGAATTACACTCTAACCTTATATGAAGAGGTGAGTTTCCAGCTAGATAAAGGAAGGCCCGTAGATGTGGTTTATCTGGATTTTGCAAAGGCATTTGACACAGTTCTCCATAAACGTTTACTGTACAAAATAAGGTCCGTTGGCATGGACCATAGGGTGAGTACATGGATTGAAAACTGGCTACAAGGGCAGGTTCAGAGGGTGGCGATAAATGGGGAGTACTCAGAATGGTCATGGATGGGTAGTGGGGTCCCCTAGGGTTCTGTTCTGGGACCAATCCTGTTTGTTCATAAACAACCTGGAGGATGGGGTAAACAGTTCAATCTCTGTATTTGCGGACGATACTAAGCTAATCAGGGCAAATAACTTCTCTGTAGGATGTGGAAACCTTGCAAAAAGATCTGAACAAATGAATGGGGTGGACAACTACATGTCAAATGAGGTTCAATGTAGAAAAATATAAAATAATGCATTTGGGTGGCAAAAATATGAATGCAATCTATACACTGGGGGGAGAACCTCTGGGGGAATCTAGGATGGAAAAGGACCTGGGGGGCCTAGTAGATGATAGGCGCAGCAATGGCATGCAATGCCAAGCTGCTGCTAACAAAGCAAACAGAATATTGGCATGCATTAAAAAGGGGATCAACTCCAGAGATAAAACGATCATTCTACCGCTCTACAAGACTCCGGCCGCACCTGGAATATGCTGTCCAGTTCTGGGCACCAGTCCTCAGGAATGATGTACTGGAAATAGAGCGAGTACAAAGAAGGGCAACAAAGCTGATAAAGGGTCTGGAGGATATTAGTTATGAGGAAAGGTTGCGAGCACTGAACTTATTCTCTCTGGAGAAGAGACACTTGAGAGGGGATATGATTTCAATATACAAATACCATACTGGTGAACCCACAATAGGAATAAAACTTTTTCGCAAAAGGGAGTTTAACAAGACTCGTGGCCACTCATTAAAATTAGAAGAAAAGAGGTTTAACCTTAAATTACATAGAGGGTTCTTTACTGTAAGAGCGGCAAGGATGTGGCATTCCCTTCCACAGGCGGTGGTCTCAGCGAGGGGCATTGATAGTTTCAATAAACTATTAGATAAGCACCTGAACGACCGCAACATACTGGGATATACAAGGTAATACTGACATATAATCACACACATAGGTTGGGCTTGATGGACTTGTGTCTTTTTGCAACCTCGCCTACTATGTAACTATGTAACCCTGATGTAAGAGGGGAACTCTGATGGTAACCCTGATGTAAGGGGGGGGCGTCAAATGACCACCACCCCTGATCGATCTCCCGGACCTCATCTAGGTTGCGGACGGGCTAAGGGAGGTGGCTTGCGGCTTCCATCGGGTCTTCTCTTCCTCTGCATCACAGTGGGTTCCACTGTGCGTCTCTTCCCTCCTCCTCCTAGGCGTCCAATCGCGCCCAATGTGCACCCTTACTGAGCGGGCCACCCCTGATGGGAACCCTGATGTAAGGGGGAACTCTGATGGGAACCCTGATGTAAGGGGGGACTCCAATAGGGACTCGGATGTAAGGGAGTGGAGAGGGCCACTCTCCTTGCAAGTGGGGGTATCTTTCGCCGTGAACGGCCCTTTATCAGTGTCCGGGACCCGATGGGGACTGCTTTCATGTGAGAATCAAACATTAAAGCAGTTCCCAGACTTAGAAATGAGCCGTGTCACTGTGTGCAGTAATAATGTATAGGGTTCCTCCAAAAAATACTATCCCGTGTCAGTTGCATTTAGGAGGCACGTGCTGAGCCTGTGCTCTCTCGACCAGTCCAGCATACCTCTAATGGAATGGGGTCCCACCATGCACATAGTGCGGACCTCATGCGTGCACTTGTTAACTCCTTCCTTCCCGTGCCATGTGACCAGGCTTCAGGTCTTTGCAACACGGGTCTGGTCTTGGCTGCTACGGAAGACCAACCTCTGGAGAGGGAGCTGGAACACCTACCCCCTCACTTCCAGAGAATCCCTCACCTGTTTCAGGTACCATGCTTTGTGACTGGCTACAACTACCTTGTACTAGTCCTTGGTTACCCTTAGCAACTGCATTCCATTTCCTTGTCTTGTCAAGTTAAGTTAGTTACGTAGTAGTAGTGTTGCTTCATACCCCACATGTGCTTTACTGACTTAAGTTATTCTGATATGTAGTATCTACCATACACCCCTTTAATAACTTCAGATCAGGCTTAGAATGTTTTAAGACTTTACTTCCTGCTTCTTATGACAAAGTCCACAACAGTACAACATGTTGAGTGCAATACGTGTCTAAGCTAATGCTGCCCAGGCATACCTAAACAAAGTTGAAAGTCCAGTTTTGGCATTCTACATAGCTTGGCAGTCCTCCGTGCCTTCTTAATGGACTATGGGGAGGAGCAGCCCTACTTTGGTGTCCCATGATGGAAGCAGCAAGTATGAGAGTAGGCAATCAGGCCTTCCCCCTATTTATATATGACAGGGAGGACAGGCAGGGCCCAGACAATTCAGAAAAGTAGCCTAAAACCCTCTCCCTGCCTGGGCAGACTAAAACACTAACAAGATCTACACCTGCCTACAAGGGGGGAGGGGGGGTTCTCTGATGGGAACCCCGATGTAAGGGGGAAACTTTGATAGGAACCCTGATGTAATGGGAACTCCAATGTAAGGAGAACTTTTCCAGACAAGTTGGGGCCTATGCCTCTCGGGCACCTTTGTTCCCAAGGTGGCTTCTGTTTTCATCTTACAAAATGGCGGTTCCAGAGACAGTACCTAACCTACACTGGATATGCCAAGTGCCTAAAATGCCTATCTACAAGAAGCTTCCTAGTTAAAAGCCTCTGGAAGGCTGTTTGTGCTTCCATCAGGCAAATTCGGAGATGGAAACTACAGCAAAACCTTGTCATCTTGGAGAGTCATCCAGAAAACATAGTGTGGCCAGGCAAGAGCTTCCAGAAGTGATTAAGGCTCATTCAGCTAAGTCTATTTTTACATCTCTAAATTCAGGCATTTGCCTATGGAGACATCTGCAAAGCAGCGGGCTGGTTGGCGCAGTGCACCTGCCTCAGGCGCTACAGGGAAGATCCAGGGGCTCGTCCATCAATGGACTTCAATGGAATGACAGTCCAGGCTTCCATGTCTATTGTAATAATGTTTAATTATACATTTTAGCCCTCCCTCTTTAGTTTGTTATTTATCATATACATGATGCCATTGGCGTCAGGACAATAGAAAATTGTATCAAATACTTACCATAATTTTCCTTCCTGATGCAAATCCACGGCAGCATATAAATCCTCCCTTTTTTGATCTTGGTATTTTTACGGAGAATGGGGGAGGTAGCTCTCAGTCTGACTTTTTTAGATTTAAACTTATTTTTCTGTGGGTGGATATAGGGACTGATCTATATCATATGTATTCTGCCATGGATTGGCATCAGGAAAGGAAAATTACAGGAAGTATTTGATACAATTTTGTGTTTTAACAAGGAATTCTACATTAATAATTATGCTACCAAAATGAGTGTGTGCTATAAATTGCCTCCAGCATTGTTCCTACTTTTTCTTGTCAAAGGCTGCCATTTTGCTGAAGCCCAGTGTCCCTGAGCAGCAGTAAATCTTTAGTCTGCCAGCTTATTGGTCTCTAGTGGCTCTGATTTTAGGCACAATGCCGAAAATTGAGAGCAACTGAGCATGTGCAGAGCAGGGCGATACAGTGTATTACTGGATTTGCTTTTCTTATTCTTTTTCAAAGTATAAACATTTATAAACAGTAAATTCAAGAAAGGAACTGGGCCGTATTACTGGATTTTAACCACTTTTCATCCGGGCCATTTCTGACACGTTGCTTCTACATGTAAAAATCTACTTTTTTGCTAGAAAATTACTTATAATCCCCAAACATTATATATATATATATATATATTGTAAGGGATCTTCCCGGGGTAGGGTGTGTTTGGAGACAGTTCACAGCAGACTTGGAATTTATAAAGCAGATCTTGGCGTTTATTCGTGGTACAAACAGTCCAGCAAACAAAATATACAGCAACACCGTGCTTTCTAAGTACAACAAAAATAAAAGTCCTAGCCCGGCTGGGCGCTTACTAACAGGTTCTGCTCACCTATCTGACACTTACAAACACAGCGTCTTTCACCTGGATATCGCAGGGTGAGTTTTAGCTCCAGCAGTGGCTGTGCTTGCAGCTTCCTTCAACACACAGATTGTTCATTCCCTGGCTGAGCAATCACCTACAGACTCTGCAGAGCCTTTAGCTTCCCAGGCTAATTAGGATCAAAGCTCACCTGATCCCAAACCCAGAACTGGATCGGGGGATGTGGAATGACAGGTCCCTCTACCAAACCTACCTGCCATTCCATATAAACCCAGGCCCGGCAAAATTTAAATAACAACTCAGCAGCATATCGCTGCTGAGAAACTGATCCATCCTGGATTTACCATCTCACACTGTGTAGCAACCTAGGTGAGATGTACACCCCCTCGATCACTTCTCCAGTGACATGTCTACATATCCCCCCCCTCTTTTTCAGACCGGAGGGCTGAGCCTTTTGTCCCCACAGACAACTTACCCTTGACAATGCGTCAGCATTTGCCTGTAATTTCCCTGGCCTGTGTTCCACAGTGAAATTAAAGTTTTGTAGGGAGAGAAACCATCTAGTCACTCTTGCATTTCTCTCCTTGTTTAACTTCATCCATGTTAGGGGGGCATGGTCTGTCACCAACTTGAATTTCCTGCCTAGCAAGTAATACTTTAACGATTCTAGGGCCCACTTTACTGCCAAACATTCTCGCTCCACAATGGCATAATTTTTCTCGGCCGGGGTTAGTTTTCTACTCAAGTACGTCACTGGATGCTCCTCACCATTCACTATTTGTGAGAGTACTGCACCTAAGCCTGTGTTAGAGGCATCTGTCTGGACCAGAAATTCTCGCCTGAAATTGGGGGTAACTAAGACAGGTGGTTGGCACAAGGCAGACTTAAGGCTTTGGAAAGCCTTCTCGGCCTCTGGGGTCCACGTGACCATTGCTGTCTTTCCGCCCTTTGTCAAGTCAGTTAGTGGAGCAGCAACTGAGGCAAAGTTCGGCACAAATCTACGGTAATACCCCGTAATACCCAGGAAAGCTCTAACCTGTTTCCTTGTCAGGGGTCTAGGCCAATTCTGTATTGCCTCAATTTTATTTAGCTGTGGCTTAATCAACCCTCTCCCAATAATGTAGCCTAGATATTTGGCCTCTTCTAGGGCTAGAGCACACTTCTCGGCATTTATGGTCAACCCCGCATCACTTATGGCATCCAACACGGCCTGTACCTTACAGAGGTGACTTTCCCAATCAGGGCTAAAAATGACCACATCATCGAGGTAGGCGGCTGAGTAATCACGATGTGGTCGCAGAATCAAGTCCATCAACCTCTGGAAAGTTGCAGGCGCTCCATGTAACCCGAATGGCATCACTACATACTGGAATAGCCCATCAGGGGTGGAGAATGCAGTTTTCTCTTTAGCCTCACCAGAAAGTGGAATCTGCCAATAGCCCTTTGTGAGATCGAGGGTGGTTATGTACCTGGCGTTACCCAACTTCTCAATCAACTCATCTACCCTGGGCATAGGATACGCATCGAACTTGGAGATCTCATTCAACTTTCTGAAATCGTTACAGAACCTCCAAGTTCCATTGGGCTTTGGGATTAGCACAATTGGGCTGGACCATTCACTCTGTGACACCTCAATTACCCCCAGAGCAAGCATACGTTTTACCTCGGCAGATACGGCTTCCCTACGTGCCTCGGGTATCCTATAGGGCTTAAGGTTTACTCTGCTTCTAGGCTCAGTTTCAATGTGATGATGGATGAGGTGTGTACGCCCTGGGAGGTCAGAGAACTTGTTTTTGTTTTTCTGTAAAAATTCCTGAGCCTCCTGTTTCTGTGACACTGATAGAGTATCACCTACCTTGACTGGAGGGATTGGTGGTGACAAATTATTAACAGTATTTGTCGCCACCAAGGATTCCCTGTCTTTCCAGGGCTTGATCAAGTTTATGTGATAAACTTGGAAAGGCTTCCTTCTACCTGGTTGGTGCACCTTGTAGTTCACCTCACTGACCTTTTCAACAATTTCATAGGGACCTTGCCACTTCGCCAAGAATTTACTCTCAACAGTGGGGACTAGTATAAGGACCCTATCGCCTGGGTTGAATGTCCTGATTCTTGCGGACCGGTTGTAAATTCTACTTTGGGCCTCTTGAGCCCTCTGGAGGTGTTCCCTTACCAGGGGCATTATAGTGGCTATACGGTCCTGCATTTGTGCTACATGCTCAATAACACTCTTGTATGGGGTGGACTCATTCTCCCATGTCTCTTTTGCAATGTCTAGTAGACCCCTAGGGTGATGACCATAGACCAACTCGAATGGTGAGAACCCTGTGGACGCTTGGGGCACCTCCCTAATAGCAAACATGAGGTAGGGTAATAAATGATCCCAGTCACGACCATCTTTTGCCACCACTTTCTTCAACATATGTTTCAAAGTTTTATTAAATCTCTCCACCAATCCGTCCGTCTGGGGGTGGTACACAGAGGTACGGATGTGTGAGATTTTAAATAGTCTGCATAATTCCTTCATTACTTTCGACATAAATGGCGTACCTTGGTCAGTTAGGATTTCTTTAGGGATCACAGTCCTAGAGAACATATAAAACAACTCACGTGCAATTGTTTTAGATGCAGTGTTTCTTAAGGGTACAGCCTCAGGATAGCGGGTCGCATAATCCAGGACTACCAAAATATACTGGTGTCCTCTAGCTGACTTTACAATGGGACCCACTAAATCCATGGCAATACGCTCAAAAGGCATCTCTATAATAGGGAGCGAAACCAAAGGACTGCGAAAATGTGACACTGGGGCACTAACCTGACATGTGGGGCACGACTCACAGTATTTTTTAATGTCATCATATATGGCCGGCCAAAAAAACCTCTGGAGAACCCTCTCTCGCGTTTTGTCAGTCCCCAAGTGTCCCCCAAGAACATGGTTATGTGCCATGTCAAGCACCTGACGCCGGTACGGCTTAGGTACCAGAAGCTGTTCCACAATCTCATCCTTAACCTTATTAACTCTATAGAAAAGATCATTAGTCACCGAAAAATGTGGAAATCTTTTTTCAGCATCTGGTTCCTGAGGTACCCCGTTCATAACAGCAACCTGCTCTCTCGCATTTTTGAGAGTGGGGTCCTGTAATTGTGCAGTCCCAAAATTATCGCTAGACACCTCTAAATCTAGTATATTTTGCTCAGTGGGAGGAGCCTCCTCCTCCCCAGCCAGGACCTGCAAAGGAAAACAATCATTTTCATCCTGCACACTTTTATCATTCACCGTGGACAAGGCAACCACCTTAGAGGTATCCTCACTCCTTTTGGGGATTTTTCTTTTTTCCCAGAGAGCCCAGAATAAAGGAAAATCGCGCCCCAATATTACATTATGCATGAGGTTTTTAACCACACCCACTTCATATTGTACTGTGCCTTGTTCAGTCCCGACTTTAGCCAGCACTATAGGGTACACTTTTGTATCACCATGTATACACACAACGCTCATATGCTTTTTAGACTCTAAGTCCCCAGTCACCAGGCTAGCATGCACCAAGGTTACAAGGCTTCCTGAGTCCATTAACGCTTTAACAGGAAAGTCATTGATTGTAATATCGCAGATTTGCGGTTCAGTCTCTAGTCCAGGAACTGCAGCACAAGATGGTTCCGCAAATAGCGACTGACGCCGGCTAGCGTCACATTCCATGGGTTCAGAGGTAAGAGGGCAATGGGCCGACACGTGTCCCGCCTCATGACATCTCCAACACTGGATAGGGCCTGGTCTCTTTGGCAAGGAGTCTTTTCGAGAGCCCCTTAGCCACCCGGGACCATCACCAGTCTTTTGTCCCTGAGACACCACTTGAGCCCTTTTCCCCCCATCAGCACCCCTCCACACTCCCCCAATAGATGGAAGTCTCTTACCAGCCGACGGCACAGATCTGGCGCTCCGGGGAGGTGAAGATGCTGCAGGAACATCACGGAGGTAGTCCTCAGTCGCCTGGAACCTCTCCACAAGGTTGACAAGTTCGTTTGCATTCTTAGGATCACCTTGTCCCACCCAGCGTTGCAAGTCAGTAGGAAGGGCTCGGAGGTAGCGATCCATCACGACCTTCTCTAGGATTTGTGCAGGAGTAGAAGTGTCTGGCTCCAACCACTTTCTTGCCAAATGGATTAGGTCATACATCTGGGACCTCGCTGATTTGTCCAGACTGTAGCTCCAGTTGCGTACCCTCCGGGCACGGACTGCAGTAGTAACTCCTAGTCGGGCAAGTATCTCCTCTTTTAGCAGAGTATAGTCCTTAACCTCTTGCTCACTGAGGTCATAGTAGGCCTTTTGGGGTTCACCTGTTAAATAGGGCGCAATTACTTCTGCCCACTCAGCGGCTGGTAACTTCTCTCGCTCAGCCACGCGCTCAAATACTGTTAGATAGGCCTCAACATCGTTCCTCAGCAGTCATCTTTTGCAGCGCTTTCTGCACAGTCCTTCTCCCAGAAAAAATCTCTGGAGCGGCTCCCATCACCACAGGCGCCTCTCGATTTGCTATCAGGTGCTCGATAAGTTGTTGTTGTGCAGCCATGGACTGTTCATGTCGTTGCTGTTGTTGCAAACTCACTTGCATAAACTGCTTCAGCATCTCCTCCATGTTGCTGGACTGTTCCTGGAGTGTCATTGCAGCTTTCACCCAAGACATAAGCAGCTGTAGCCAAGTCTGTCCACACCGTTGCCCCTAGCAACCGACTTTGCCCGCATTCGAACACCAATTGTAAGGGATCTTCCCGGGGTAGGGTGTGTTTGGAGACAGTTCACAGCAGACTTGGAATTTATAAAGCAGATCTTGGCTAGTGATGGCCGAACGGTTCGCCCGGCGGTCGTTTCGCGGCGAATTTCCGACATTCGCGGTCCGCACGTTCGAACGCCTTTTTCCGTCGTTCGCCGCGGCGGACTTACGTGTTTAATGTATACAAGAACTTTAACCTTTGGTGACACGTTTATCATGTGATACAGGACAGCCAATTGAGACATGACAGCACATGGACACTTGTACATTCCCCCTAACCTATAAATACACCCGATCCGGTGGCCATTTTACATTCTTTCTTCTGTTAAGATAGGGACAGGTTCCTGTGTGGAGTAGGGAGAGATAAACCACTAGCTATTTGGTACACAAAAGTTCTTTTCAGGACTGGTATAGGTGTTAGGTGTTGATAGGTTTGCTGTGCTGCTGATTCTTGCAGCAGCCTGAGTGTCTTTTGTTAGTTTAGAGAAAGGGAAAGGACGGTGTATGCTACAGGGACAGCCAGATTAGTCTTTCATCATCATCATCATCATCATCATCATTAGCTGTTACTATCAAGGTCCACAAAAGAGCTGTTCCAGTAACCACTAATCGTTCTCTTTTTTTGCCAATTTGTATAGGGACAGGAAGGAAGCAGTGTTGTCAGGCAGTGAGGGTAATTTTAAAGACTTGCTGTTATTATTAGTTCCACAAAGGTTCTTTTCAGGACTGGTATCAGTGGTACAGTAATAGGCTTGTACATGTATAATATTCTTTCTTCCAAATATAGAAAGGATATTATACTTGACTGCTGCCCTTCTGCTGCAGTCTGCTAAACATTCACAACTCACTTGTTCCACAAAAGTTCTTATAAGGACTGGTAACTTGGTATAGGGTGCTACGGTACATAGGCTTGAGTGCGGTACAGTCTGCTGTTCTGTAAGGACCGCTATCGGTCCACAATAGATAGGGTTGACGTGCACCACTGCTGACCGCTGCCCTATACTGCAGCAGTCCTTCAGCGGTATAGGGACTGACGTACAGTCTGCTAATCACTAACACACAACCTGCTTGTTCCACAAAAGTTCTTATAAGGACTGGTAACTTGGTATAGGGTGCTACGGTACATAGGCTTGAGTGCGGTACAGTCTGCTGTTCTGTAAGGACCGCTATCGGTCCACAATAGATAGGGTTGACGTGCACCACTGCTGACCGCTGCCCTATACTGCAGCAGTCCTTCAGCGGTATAGGGACTGACGTACAGTCTGCTAAACACTAATACACAACCTGCTTGGTCCACAAAAGTTCTTATAAGGACTGGTAACTTGGTATAGGGTGCTACGGTACATAGGCTTGAGTGCGGTACAGTCTGCTGTTCTGTAAGGACCGCTATCGGTCCACAATAGATAGGGTTGACGTGCACCACTGCTGACCGCTGCCCTATACTGCAGCAGTCCTTCAGCGGTATAGGGACTGACGTACAGTCTGCTAAACACTAATACACAACCTGCTTGGTCCACAAAAGTTCTTATAAGGACTGGTAACTTGGTATAGGGTGCTACGGTACATAGGCTTGAGTGCGGTACAGTCTGCTGTTCTGTAAGGACCGCTATCGGTCCACAATAGATAGGGTTGACGTGCACCACTGCTGACCGCTCACCTATACTGCAGCAGTCCTTCAGCGGTATAGGGACTGACGTACAGTCTGCTAATCACTAACACACAACCTGCTTGTTCCACAAAAGTTCTTATAAGGACTGGTAACTTGGTATAGGGTGCTACGGTACATAGGCTTGAGTGCGGTACAGTCTGCTGTTCTGTAAGGACCGCTATCGGTCCACAATAGATAGGGTTGACGTGCACCACTGCTGACCGCTGCCCTATACTGCAGCAGTCCTTCAGCGGTATAGGGACTGACGTACAGTCTGCTAATCACTAACACACAACCTGCTTGTTCCACAAAAGTTCTTATAAGGACTGGTAACTTGGTATAGGGTGCTACGGTACATAGGCTTGAGTGCGGTACAGTCTGCTGTTCTGTAAGGACCGCTATCGGTCCACAATAGATAGGGTTGACGTGCACCACTGCTGACCGCTGCCCTATACTGCAGCAGTCCTTCAGCGGTATAGGGACTGACGTACAGTCTGCTAAACACTAATACACAACCTGCTTGGTCCACAAAAGTTCTTATAAGGACTGGTAACTTGGTATAGGGTGCTACGGTACATAGGCTTGAGTGCGGTACAGTCTGCTGTTCTGTAAGGACCGCTATCGGTCCACAATAGATAGGGTTGACGTGCACCACTGCTGACCGCTCACCTATACTGCAGCAGTCCTTCAGCGGTATAGGGACTGACGTACAGTCTGCTAATCACTAACACACAACCTGCTTGTTCCACAAAAGTTCTTATAAGGACTGGTAACTTGGTATAGGGTGCTACGGTACATAGGCTTGAGTGCGGTACAGTCTGCTGTTCTGTAAGGACCGCTATCGGTCCACAATAGATAGGGTTGACGTGCACCACTGCTGACCGCTGCCCTATACTGCAGCAGTCCTTCAGCGGTATAGGGACTGACGTACAGTCTGCTAATCACTAACACACAACCTGCTTGTTCCACAAAAGTTCTTATAAGGACTGGTAACTTGGTATAGGGTGCTACGGTACATAGGCTTGAGTGCGGTACAGTCTGCTGTTCTGTAAGGACCGCTATCGGTCCACAATAGATAGGGTTGACGTGCACCACTGCTGACCGCTGCCCTATACTGCAGCAGTCCTTCAGCGGTATAGGGACTGACGTACAGTCTGCTAAACACTAATACACAACCTGCTTGGTCCACAAAAGTTCTTATAAGGACTGGTAACTTGGTATAGGGTGCTACGGTACATAGGCTTGAGTGCGGTACAGTCTGCTGTTCTGTAAGGACCGCTATCGGTCCACAATAGATAGGGTTGACGTGCACCACTGCTGACCGCTCACCTATACTGCAGCAGTCCTTCAGCGGTATAGGGACTGACGTACAGTCTGCTAATCACTAACACACAACCTGCTTGTTCCACAAAAGTTCTTATAAGGACTGGTAACTTGGTATAGGGTGCTACGGTACATAGGCTTGAGTGCGGTACAGTCTGCTGTTCTGTAAGGACCGCTATCGGTCCACAATAGATAGGGTTGACGTGCACCACTGCTGACCGCTCACCTATACTGCAGCAGTCCTTCAGCGGTATAGGGACTGACGTACAGTCTGCTAATCACTAACACACAACCTGCTTGTTCCACAAAAGTTCTTATAAGGACTGGTAACTTGGTATAGGGTGCTACGGTACATAGGCTTGAGTGCGGTACAGTCTGCTGTTCTGTAAGGACCGCTATCGGTCCACAATAGATAGGGTTGACGTGCACCACTGCTGACCGCTGCCCTATACTGCAGCAGTCCTTCAGCGGTATAGGGACTGACGTACAGTCTGCTAAACACTAATACACAACCTGCTTGGTCCACAAAAGTTCTTATAAGGACTGGTAACTTGGTATAGGGTGCTACGGTACATAGGCTTGAGTGCGGTACAGTCTGCTGTTCTGTAAGGACCGCTATCGGTCCACAATAGATAGGGTTGACGTGCACCACTGCTGACCGCTGCCCTATACTGCAGCAGTCCTTCAGCGGTATAGGGACTGACGTACAGTCTGCTAAACACTAATACACAACCTGCTTGGTCCACAAAAGTTCTTATAAGGACTGGTAACTTGGTATAGGGTGCTACGGTACATAGGCTTGAGTGCGGTACAGTCTGCTGTTCTGTAAGGACCGCTATAGGTCCACAATAGATAGGGTTGACGTGCACCACTGCTGACCGCTCACCTATACTGCAGCAGTCCTTCAGCGGTATAGGGACTAAGAGTTTTGTCACAGGGTCATTTAAAAAATGACATGCAGAGGAAGAGGCAGGCCCTTCCGCAGGGGTGGTAGGGGTAGGGCAGGAGCAACAGGCTTGAGCCAAAGTGGGAAGTTGCAGAAGGTGCGTTCAATTACTTTAAAGGATGCACCAGACTTGGTTGAGTGGCTCGCTCAGCCTTACTCTTCTGCACCCTCCTCATCCTCTCGATCTGCACCCTCTTCTTCACTCTCTGCTATGTGCACCCCCAAAGACACTACCACCAACAACACGACCACCACCACCACCACCACATACCTTCCGCTTGAGTCACTGGAATTATTTTCCGATCCATATCAAGAGGACATTTCTGATGCGCAGCCACTCTTGGTATTGGATCAGGAAGAGGAGGTAGCAACAAGCGCTACTCAGCAGTCTGACGCCAGTACCCAGATCAGCCCAAGGAGGAGGTTGGTCCCCGGTGTTGCTGCCTACTCTACTTATAGCGGTGGGGAAGGTGACGTTGATGATGACGTGTCTAGTGATGTCACGTGGGTGCCCACAAGAGAGGAAGAGGAGGGGAGTTCAGAGGGAGATATGGACCAGCAGATAGGGAGGAGAAGCAGCAATGACTTACATTGCACAGCAGGGACAAAGCAGACTGCAAATGTATCAGGAGCGAGTCATCGACCATGTACGGTCACATCTGGCGCTCCCAGGACACCGGCACATGGCTCCGCAGTGTGGGCTTTTTTTAACGTGTCCGCTGCTGACAATAGCGTTGCCATCTGCAATCTTTGCAGTCAACGCGTTAGTCGCGGTAAGCCCAATACTCACCTAGGGACGACCGCCTTAAGAAGGCACATGAGCAGCCATCACCGAGCCCAGTGGGAGCAACGGAACACACAAAGCCACACTGCAGGCTCTCACCGTCCAGCCTCGTCTTCTACTTCTCCTTCTCCTCTCTCCTCACAATTGTCCTCCACTCCACCTTCCATCACGCCAAGCTCACATTTTTCTGCAAAAAGGCAGGCTTCCGTGGGCCTAATGTTTGAGCGTAAAAAAATGATGACGCCGGATAACCCTCTTGCCCAACGGTTGGCGGCTGGCTTGTCAGAACTCATAGCCCGCCAACTACTGCCATATAAACTGGTGGACTCGGAGGCCTTTCGCAAATTTGTGGCCATTGGAACACCACAATGGAAGGTCCCAGGAAGGAAGTATTTCTCAGAGAAGGGCATCCCAGAGCTATATGGCCATGTTCAGCGGCAAGTGAATGTATCTCTGGCACACAGTGTCGGTGCCAAGATACATCTGACCACAGACACGTGGTCTAGCAAACACGGGCAGGGAAGGTATATCAGTTTTACTGCCCACTGGGTGAACCTTCTGACGGCCGTCAAGCATGTAACCCGTGGCACCCGTGTAGATTTGGTTTTACCGCCACGGATTGCATGCAGGCCTGACTCTTCTTCTCCTCCTCCTACTCCATCCTCCTCCCTCTCCTCCTCAGCTGCCTCCTCCTTTTCCGCTGCTAGCGTCTCTTCCACTGCACCGCCCAAGCTCCCCAGAACCTATTCCACATGCCAGGTGAGACGTTGCCATGCCGTGCTGCGTCTGTTGTGCCTGGAAGCAAAGAGCCACACTGGCCCGGCACTCCTTTCAGCTTTGCGTTCACAGGCAGATGAGTGGCTAACACCGCTCAATTTGACAGTTGGTAAAGTGGTGTGTGACAACGGTGCCAATCTGCTTAGCGCATTGAAACAGGGCAAAATCACGCACGTGCCGTGCATGGCACACGTCTTAAACTTGGTCGTGCAGCGATTCCTTGTCAAATACCCTGGGGTCCAGGACATCTTGCGGCAGGCAAGGAAAATCTCGGCCCATTTCAGAAGATCTTACACGGCCATGGCTCGCCTTGCTGACATTCAGCGGCGACACCATCTGCCGGTCAGACGTCTTATTTGCGATTGCCCGACGCGATGGAACTCAACCTTCTATATGCTTGATAGGCTGCTCCAGCAGAAACGTGCAGTTAACGTCTACCTGTATGAACTCTGCGAAAGAAACGGTTCTGGGGAGCTGGGTTTTTTTTCACCGCGCCAGTGGCTGCTCATGCGCGACACATGCAGACTTCTGCGGCCATTTGAGGAGATCACCAAACTGGTCAGTCGCAGCCATGGCGCCATCAGTGACATGGTACCTTATGCCTTCTTTCTGGAGCGTGCATTGCGTCGTGTCATTGATCAGGCTGTGGAGGAGCAGGAGCGGGAAGATGAGGAAGTCGCAATGCTGGATGAATTCCCAGGGGGGGCTACTCTATCTGAGACAAGTCAACAACAGGAGTCTGATGAGGAGTCAGAGGAGGATGGTGCCGGGGCGGATGAGCAGGAGCAAGAAGAGCATGCTTTAAACCTTTCTGGGATCCCTGTTGTGCGAGGATGGGGAGAGGAGAATGAAGAGGACGACATTATCCTGGATGATGAGCAGGAGCCAGGCCACCACACCGCTTCCACTTTAGTGCAAATGGGGGCCTTCATGCTCCAGTGTTTTAATAGGGACCCCCGTATAAAAAGCATGAGGGTCAAGGACCAGTACTGGGTGGCAACGTACTTAGACCCCCGGTACAAACACAAAATGGCGGAAATGTTACCGCCGTCGCAGAGGGCTGTCAGAATGCAGCACTTCCAGGCCTTGCTTCGAGAAATGCTGCATTCTGCTTTTGCGTGCGCTGGCAGAGGAGCAATTCCCACTCCCAGAGAAGGATTTGCGGGTACCAATCCAACAGCGCCTGCAAGAAGAGGCCGGTTTGAAGATGTGTTGGTGACTTCGGATATGAGGTCATTCTTTCAGCCGACCCATCGACAGGTGTCATCCGGATCCAGCATCAGGGAACGCCTAGACCGTCAGGTGTCCGACTACATTGGGTTAACGGCCGATGTGGACGCTCTGAGGAGTGATGAACCCCTAGACTACTGGGTGGGCAGGCTTGACCTCTGGCCAGAGCTTGCCCAATTTGCAATCGAACTGTTGGCTTGCCCCTCATCCAGTGTCCTGTCCGAAAGGACGTTCAGCGCAGCAGGGGGGATTGTGACCGATAAGCGTACTCGCCTAGCTCACCACAGTGTTAACTACCTCACATTTCTAAAAATGAATGAGGCATGGATCTCGGAGGAATTCAACACATGTGATCAGTAGACCATGTATATGTCTATAAACAATTTTTGGAATCAAGCACACAGACCTTCTTAATTCATTTGGCTCACTTCCCTGACCCAAAAAAGCACACCGTACTATATGCCCCTACCCTCCTCTTTGAAGAGGTTGAGCGGTGTCATATTTCTACTGGGGCTGCTTATTATGAGGGGTTCCCACCATCCCTGTGCTGTGCTGACTTCCTCCTGGGTGTTCTTATTATGAGGGGCTCCCACCATCCCTGTGCTGTGCTGACTTCCTCCTGGGGGTTCTTATTATGAGGGGATCACACCATCCCTGTGCTGTGCTGACTTCCTCCTGGGGCTGCTTACGGTGCTGCTGTCAGCGCTGTATGTCACGGAGCTGCTGTCAGCGCTGTATGTCACGGAGCTGCTGTCAGCGCTGTATGTCACGGAGCTGCTGTCAGCGCTGTATGTCACGGAGCTGCTGTCAGCGCTGTATGTCACGGAGCTGCTGTCAGCGCTGTATGTCACGGAGCTGCTGTCAGCGCTGTATGTCACGGAGCTGCTGTCAGCGCTGTATGTCACGGAGCTGCTGTCAGCGCTGTATGTCACGGAGCTGCTGTCAGCGCTGTATGTCACGGAGCTGCTGTCAGCGCTGTATGTCACGGTGCTGCTGTCAGCGCTGTATGTCACGGAGCTGCTGTCAGCGCTGTATGTCACGGAGCTGCTGTCAGTGCTGTATGTCACGGAGCTGCTGTCAGCGCTGTATGTCACGGAGCTGCTGTCAGCGCTGTATGTCACGGAGCTGCTGTCAGCGCTGTATGTCACGGTGCTGCTGTCAGCGCTGTATGTCACGGAGCTGCTGTCAGCGCTGTATGTCACGGAGCTGCTGTCAGCGCTGTATGTCACGGAGCTGCTGTCAGCGCTGTATGTCACGGAGCTGCTGTCAGCGCTGTATGTCACGGAGCTGCTGTCAGCGCTGTATGTCACGGTGCTGATGTCAGTGCTCTGTATTACGGTGCTGCTGTCAGTGCTCTGTATCTCCTGCACCCTCTTGTTTGCCTACCCTGGTCCCTGACCTTCCCTCTCCTCCATTGCCTTCATTAGCTCCATAGTCCTGAATTGTCAGAACAATTTCCCAAATAAAAAAAAAATGCTTGTAGTTATCGATCCCAAATTCACCTCATACATGTATTATGCTATTGTCCAGGTGGTGGGACTACGTGCTACCCCCTAATAATTACCCCGTGGCCGCAAATTCGACCTAAAGGTTTGCGAAATTCGCCTCCCATTGAAGTCAATGGAGCCCGCGGCGAACGGTCGTTTTCGCGAACGTTTGTGTCCGTTCGCGTTTCGCGTTCGCGAAACGTCCCGTCGGAAGTTCGTCCATCACTAATCTTGGCGTTTATTCGTGGTACAAACAGTCCAGCAAACAAAATATACAGCAACACCGTGCTTTCTAAGTACAACAAAAATAAAAGTCCTAGCCCGGCTGGGCGCTTACTAACAGGTTCTGCTCACCTATCTGACACTTACAAACACAGCGTCTTTCACCTGGATATCGCAGGGTGAGTTTTAGCTCCAGCAGTGGCTGTGCTTGCAGCTTCCTTCAACACACAGATTGTTCATTCCCTGGCTGAGCAATCACCTACAGACTCTGCAGAGCCTTTAGCTTCCCAGGCTAATTAGGATCAAAGCTCACCTGATCCCAAACCCAGAACTGGATCGGGGGATGTGGAATGACAGGTCCCTCTACCAAACCTACCTGCCATTCCATATAAACCCAGGCCCGGCAAAATTTAAATAACAACTCAGCAGCATATCGCTGCTGAGAAACTGATCCATCCTGGATTTACCATCTCACACTGTGTAGCAACCTAGGTGAGATGTACACCCCCTCGATCACTTCTCCAGTGACATGTCTACAATATATATATATATTTCTTTATTTTTTTATTTTTTTTATAGCAGAGACCCTATAGAATAAAATGGTGGGTGTTCCATTTTTTTTGTTATACGGCATTTGTTTTTTAAAAAAGAAATTTATTGGGAAAAAAAACACTTTCATGAATAAAAAAACAAAAAAAAACACTAAAGTTAGCCCCATTTTTTTGTATAATGTGAAAGCTGATGTTATAGATACCTAACATGTCACGCTTTAAAATTGTATCTGCCCGTGGAATAGTGGCAAACCAAGATGATTAACGGCCTAACTCCCGCCCGCCATCATATGACGTGATGGACTTTGAGCGGGTATATCTGAATGATGCCTGTAGCTACAGACATCATTCAGATATTGCCGTTTTCAGCTGGCGATTCCCTACACCATAAGAACTATCATAGTGGCTGTTCCACCGCTTGATCGTTCTTACGGGATGCGAGAGGGGATGTCCCCCCCTCCCGCCGCCCTCTGGTGCTTCTACCGACTTACCGCTACAATCAGTGAATCAGACAGAGGCCCCGAATGTTGATTATAGAGATTTCCCGGTGGACCAGATGGTCGCCGGAGTCTCTATGATCGTCGGAGGCCGGGCGCGATGTTACAACGTCACGCCCGGCCTCTGCATTCAAAAAAACCGCACCGCTTCGGCTGGGAAGCGGTGATCAGTTTATTTTTTTTGGGGGGGATTGCAGGCCTCCCAGCCTAGAGGTGAGATGTTGGGTCTTATTGACCCCATATCTCACTATAAAGAGGACCTGTCGTGTCATATTCCTATTACAAGGATCAAAAACATTTTTTTTTCAAAAAAGTGTCAAAATAAATAAAAGAGTATAATTAACAATAAAAAAAATATATTTTTTAAAGCGCCCCAGTCCCCGTGAGCTCGCATGCAGAAGCGACGCCCACATATGAAAACAGTGTTCAAACCATACATGTGAGGTATCGACACGAACGATGGAGCGAGAGCAATAATTTTGTCCCTAGACCTCCTCTGTAACTCAAAACATGTAACCAGTAAAAAAATTTCAAGCATCGCCTATGGGGATTTTTAAGTACCAAATTTTGGCGCCATTCCACGAGCGTGTGCAATTTTGAAGCATGACATGTTAGTTATCTATTTACTCGGCATAACTTCATCTTTCACAATATGCAAAAACATTGGGCTAACTATTTTCTTTTTCGAGATAACAAGTTGCAACAACCGCCATTGTATTCTCTAGGGTCTTTGCTAAAAAAACATATATAATGTTTGGGGGTTCTTTGTAATTTTCTAGCAAAAAAATTGTGATTTTTACATGTAGGAGAGAAATGTCAGAATTGGCCTGGGTGGCAAGTGGTTAAAATTCTTAACAGGCAACGCTTTAAACGCCTTTACAGGTTACCAGTTTAGAGTTGTGTAGCAGGTCTGGTGCTAGAATTATTGCTCTAGCTTTGGCATTCATGACAATACCTCACATGTGTGGTTTGATCGCCGTTTACATATGCGTGCAGGGGTAACTTATGTGTTCACATTTGCACGTAAGCACGGTTTACGGTTGACATTTTTGTTTACTTTTTTTTTTTGGTTTACATTTTTTAAATTTTTACATTTACGGTTTACATTTTTTTAATTATTATTTATTTTATACAAAAAATAGTTTTTACACTTTTTCTGTACTAACTTTATTGCTATCACAAGGGATGAACAACCATGACATGGGCCATGACAGGTCCTCTTTATGGAGAGAATTGGGGTCTATTCTCTCCCACCACTCGCAGAAGTGATTGAGTGGTTAATTAGCCACTCAGCTTAATTCTGCCTTACTCAGAATCGCTGGCTGAAAAGATCAATACCAGGATGATGCCTGTAGGTGCAGACATCATCAACCTTTCTAGTGCCGCGACCCCTTGATAACATTTCCCAAGCTGTGGGGACCCCTAACAGTAAAATTATTTTCGTGGCATTGGTTGTCAGCACCCAAGGCAAGATAAGTAATTTGCGCCCATTACCCATGGACATTTAGCTCTCCCTGAGTCCCTTCCACTCATACAGTATTAAAACCGTTAGACCCCTTTCACACTGAGCCGCCCCGGGCGTTGGCGGTAAAGCGGCACTCTTTTTAGTGTGCTATTCGGCCGATATCGGGCGGTTTTAACCTCCGCTAGTGGCCGAAAAAGGGTTAAATCAGCCTGAAAAACGCTACTGCGGCGGCACTTTGCCGGCTGTATGGCAGCAATGCCCCATTTTTTTAAATGGGCAGGAGCGGTGGAGAAGCGGTGTATTCACCACTCCACTGCTGCAAAGAAGCTGCTGGCAGGACTTTTTGCGACGCCCTGCCAACGCAGCGCCCCAGTGTGAAAGCCAGAGGGGTATTATGGTATATTTTTACGATGTACCACTCTTTCTCTTTGGTCTCCTTTCTTTCCCTTTCATCTCTCTCTATCCTAATTTCTTGTTTTTTTCCCCACCCCCCTCTAGTTGTTCTTTTTCTTTCTCTCCCTTTTTCTTTGTTCCTCCCCCTCTTTTCCTCTCCCTTCCATGTATTCTCTATTTTTATTCCTTCTCTTACTCCTTGGTGGAGGGAATGGGATCAGTGGCAGTGCTGGCGTGGAGTTGAGATGAGTGGCAGTGCTGGGGGGAGTTCTGATCAACCAACTTAGGTGCTCTTGATCAAGGTCATCTGCTGATCTGAGAACGGTAGTGGGGACTTTTAATGGCAACTCTAATCACAGGTAGGGTTAACTCACTGTGTCTCCGGCTTCACTTTGTCTCCGAATTTGGGGTGTCTCATAGCAGTGACACCTATGCTGAATCAGGAGATAGGGTCTCATCCAGCCCCTCCCACTTCACATTCCTCACCATTCAGCTGACCTCTAGTCTCTATGCCATGAACTGAATGGGCGGCTGTGAAGTGGCTGAGTGGGCGGCTGCACGCTCCAGGAACAGCCCAGCTGGGCGGGTGTGAAAAAGCTGGGAGAGCGGTGCTGGATTCAGGAACAGCCCAGGATTCGGTGACCCCTGGCAAATCGTCATTCGACCCCCGAGGGGGTCCCGGCCCCCAGGTTGAGAACCACTGATCTAGCAGGACCTAATTTTCTGACTAAAGGTCCACTTTAAGGCCTCATTAGAGATGGATATGTAATATTTTTTAGTTCTAATAATGCCCTGATCTATAAAATATTACATAGCAGACAGGATTTCAATCATCAGCAGCATCTCATATTGTGCTCCCTTCACTGCTTCATATTCAGACTATTAGTACCATGGCTGGGGTGCCAGTCTTGTATGCATTTGTAACATTTTTGTCTAACTGGCTGCCCTCTGTCTGTAATTTGTGTGCACTTCCAGAAAAGCAGTGGAGTCCCGGCGGGGAATGAGCAGTGACATGCCTATTACTGGCAGAGGAAGCGGAACCATTATACCATTATCTTTCCCACACAGTGCACGTAGGACACAACGCATTATGCAAAATGTCATTGATTTCCAACCTGGGCTCTGTTAACTAATAAGATACTGTCACCTCTGCTGGAAGATCTATTACAAGAGATCAATGACTTTTAATTTATCTTTCACAATGTGTGAAATACAAATATAAAGAAAATGCAAAAGTCTAGAGAGCAGACACTGAAATTTAGACGTAGAGGCTTTCATTTAAACCAGAACTCTAAGCTGGAGTCTAGAGGAGCTATTAAAACTACTAAATGTAGGCAAATACCAATACCTCCTTCTCTATGCTAGATACACTTACAAAATATGTGTCTGACTATCCTAATCCCTACATTAGGTTAAGTTCACGCTATACATTCAGATTGAGAATACTTTATTAATCCCAAAGAGAAATGATTATACATAGCTCCCAACTGTCCCTGATTTGGAGGGACTGCCCCTGATTTGGAGCAATGTCCCTCTGTCCCTTATTCCTCCTCATTTGTCCCTCATTTTGGTCTGATCTATATAGATGTATATAAAATGCACTTTTTATCTATGAAAAAATGTTTCCCAGTGCTAAACCTTCCATCTGATTTCTAAATTGCTGCATTTGTAGATTCCAAAAGCCAATATAAAGGAATAGTAGTGGTAAAAAAGCACTTGTGGGTTTAACCAATCTTGTTTTTTTGTACAATTCTCCTTTAAGAGGGTGTGGCCAGGGGTGTGTCCAATGCCCGCATACTTTTGCTGATAGATGCCCCTCATTCCTATCTCAAAAAGTTGGGAGGTATGCATAGATACATACATGTGCGGTGGCACACACGCACGTTTCTGTGCATAGAACGTAGGGCAGCTCATTCATTCATTCCAGTCAAGTCCAGAAAAGTAGTCCCTGACCCTCTTTTGCTCGTACTGCACAATATATTTTTCGACCCTACAGTTAATGACTTGTATTTTTTCATGTTGTATGGTCATTTTTATCGGTATTCCCACCAAGCACATCTTATGTTGAGATTTCTATGTTTAACTACTTCCCACCCAATGACGTCATATGATGTAGATGACTTTGAGCAGCGATATCTGAATAATGCCTGCAGATGCAGGCCTCATTCAGATATCTTCTTTTAGAGCCGGCTATTTCCCTGCACCGTAAGAACAATCATAGAGGGACAGGCTCCCGCTGCCCTCCGGTGCGTCTCCCGGATCGCCCGTACGCTCGGCAAGAGCAGAATGAATCGGTCCATGCTGGAAGTTTACCATAGAGAATCCTGTGGGCCTGATGGCCCCCGAACGTCTCTATGATGTTTTGGAGGCTGGGCACGATGTTATGACATCACGCCCGGCTTCTGCATTTGAAAATATGCCACCGCCTCGGCTGGGAAGCCAGGATCATTTTTTTTTTCAGTCTTCCCAGCCAGGAGGCATGGTGTCGGGACTTTTTGACCCCAGATCTCGCTGTAAAGAGGACCTGTTATGCACTATTTCTATTACAAGGGATGTTTAAATTCCTTGTAATATAAATAAAAGTGATCAAAACAGTTAAAAGAAAGTGTCCAAATAGAAAAATAAAAGTGAAATAAACAATAAAATGTTTTTTTTTAAAGCGCCCAAGTCAAACATGTGAGGTATGGCCACGAACGTTAGAGCGAGAGCAATAATTCTAGCGCTAGACCTCCTCTGTAACTCTAAAGAGGTAAACTGTAAAAAAAATTCAAGCGTCGGCTATGGGGATTTTAAAGGAACCAAAGTTGGGCTCCATTCCATGAGTGTTCGAAATTTTAAATCATAACATGTTAGGCATCTATTTACTCGACGTAACATCATCTTTCACATTATACAAAAAAATTGGGCTAACTTTACAGTTTTTCTTTTTTTTAATGCATTCGAAAAATGACTGCGCAAATACCGTTCAAGATAAAAATGACCACCTTTTTATTCCCTAGGGCAGTGATGGCGAACCTTGGCACCCCAGATATTTTGGAACTACATTTCCCATGGGAAATGTAGTTTCAAAACATCTGGGGTGCCAAGGTTTGCCATCACTGCCCTAGGGTCTCTACTAAAAAAATATATTATGTTTGGTGGTACTGAGTAATTTCCTAGCAAACAAATGATGCCTTTTACATGTAGGAGCAAAGTATCAGAATTGGCCTGGGTAGCAAGTGGTTAATAATCAAAGGCCTTGTGCTTATGAACATTTTGAAGGAAAGGCACTTTGTGTTTGTGCTCAGTTTCACCTCTGTTTACATTACTGTTCATTGATTGTTCCTTACATGACATTGTTACTTCAATAAAAACGTTGAAAAGCAAAATCACACTGCACGGAACCTGCTGCGGCACCATGCAGTTTGGTGAAAATGCGCACATTAGCACATATGTGGGGGTGCCAATTTCAATTAAAGTGATTCTAAAGGCAGAAGGTGTTTTAGTTTAATGCATTCTATGCATTAAGCTAAAATACCTGTGAGCAGCAGCCTCCCTCAATACTTACCTAAGCCTCATCCATCTAGATCCAGCGATGTTGCACAAGAAACTCGGCTGTCTAGGACTCTCCCTCCTCATTCCCTGTGCGCCATTGCCTCCCACTGCTGTCAATCAAAGTCAGTGAGCCAATGAGGAAAAAGAGGAAGTGGGGCCGAGCCGGGGCTCCTTGTCTGAATGGACACTTGGCTTGTGTTCCCCCATAGCAAGCTGCTTGCTGTGGGGACACACAGCAGGAGGGAGGAGCCAGGAGCAGAGAAGAGGGATCCGAGAAGAGGAGGATCTGGGCTGCTCTGAGCTAAACCACTACACAGAGCAGGTACCTATAACAAAAATAAACAAGACTCTACAATCACTTTAAGGTGTCAAGGTATGAACCTACACTAATACTGGTTGACAGAAATTAGAATTATACAGGTGCAGCACAGGCAAAGCCTCCAATTCTATTATAGATAAGCTTTTATCTTGGTTTAAATCGCTTAGCTATGCCAGTGATGGCAAACCTTGGCACCCCAGATGTTTTGGAACCACATTTCCCATGGTGCACAACTACACTGCAAAGTGCATGAGCATCATGGGAAATGTAGTTCCAAAACATCTGGGGTGCCAAGGTTCGCCATCACTGAGCTACGCCATTCTTTGATGAAGGTGGTAACTTTTGTAAAGTCATAACTGATTTAGGCTAACCAGCTTTGATGAAGAAATCTCCCATGCTGGCTATTGCATTCTGTCACCTGGGGCTATCCGAATACCAGAACAGTGACTACATCTGATTGGATGGCAGTGGATCTCTTTTCAGAGGGCGGCTTCGACTAAAGTCCATTAAAAAAATCGACTTATTTTGAACTGGGTGGTGTGAACACTACCTACGGCTTCAATTTTGTACAATTCAGTACCATGTTACCAACGTGGAATACAGTATATAGTGTTTAGGGTTTGTTTATAGAAGCGGCACTCTCTACTGGCAAAACAATCTGGGATGGATCGTATTTCAGTGTGCAGTTTTGCCACCAGAACAAATGTGTTCCCGTTGGAAGATTTCCCCCATTGCAAAACATTCTCTGATTGGATGAGGTGGAGAGCAAAACTATTGCACAGAACAGGTAAGTTCCTAAAAAAACAAACAACAAGAAATAAACCTTCAGGCTGGGTTCACACTATGTTCGCATGCAGCTCACAGCAGGGATCCAGTGCGTCTCCGTTCACCATTTCAGGTCCCATTTCAGCCTGAATTTTTGGCTGAACTCAGACCTGAAGCCGACCAAAAGACACACAGGGCACTTGTGCAAATTCGCACCGGAGCCACAGCAGAGATGTGTGAACCGGTCAAAATCTCCTGCTATTGCAAATTGGAAATGGGAAAACTGCATCCAATTCTTAATAGTGTGAACCCAGCCTTATGCCCCGCACACACAATTGGACCAACTCCACCAACAAAACTGTAGATTTTTGTTCGAAAGGATGTTGGCTCAAACTTGTCTTGCATACACACGGTCACACAAATGTTGGTCAACAATTGCGAACGCGGTGACGTAAAATACATGCAAGGAGCTGAGAAAAAGGAAGTTCAATAGCCAGTGAGGCTTCTTCTTCTTGATTCTGAGTATGTATGAACTTTTGTGCGATGGACTTATGTACACACAATCTGACTTTTTGACAACAAAGTTTTGTTGGCGGAAAATTTGAGAACCTGCTAGCAAACATTTGTTGGCAGAAAGTCCGACAGTAAATGTTCGATGGAGCGTACACAGCCAACAAGATCGCATCCAACATTTCCCGTCGGAAAATCCGACTGTGTGTATGCAGCATTAGAATCACTTTAACATCTAATTTACAAAGCTGTTTCCCTACTTGGAAATGCTTATTTTAGGTTAAAGCTGAGTTCTATTTATGGCAGCTTGTACATAGTTTACATAGTTACAGGCATACCCCACTTTTAGATACACAATGGGACCAGAATATGTATGTAAAACTAAAAAGTACTTTGTAAAAAGTGAAGCAATACCTTTTTTTTACTAGGCAAGCTGGCCAACCAAAAAAATCAGATATGTTGTGGTCCTGGGTCCCCTCTTGGTGCTCCCCAAGTTTGGTGTTCCTGTCACTTATGGTTCGGGAGCAGTGCATGTCAAGCTGACCAAGATTTCCCATAGACGCCAATGTTAAATGTTAAAAACTGGGAGCAGTGGCTATTGACTCGGATGCCAGGGCTCTGGCAACCAACAGGGTACCCATAGCTTGGGTGGAAGAGCTTAAGTATTTATGTATACATATATCGCCCCGAGTTGGTGACTTTATGTCTCTTAATCTTCTGCCATTGCTGACCAGGGTAAAAGTGCAATTGGAGGCATGGAAACATCTGCCGTTGCCTCTGATTGGTAGGGTTACCCTACTTAAAATGAAAATCCTGCCGGTCTTTCTGTACCTTCTACGGAACATGCCGATAGTCTTTTTAGCTCCTTTTTATGGGCCGCTGGACATCCTAGAATAAGTCTGCGTACATTGCAGGAGCCTTGGGGTCAGGGTGGATTGGCGCTCCCTGATCTGTTCAAATACTTTATAGCGAGGCAGATGGTAATTGCTAGGCGCTGGTTGACAAAGGACGCTGGGGACTCGGTGACAGTATTGGAGGCAGCCCGTCTAGGCTCATATGAGAGTTTGTCCTATTTAGTATATAGGGGCCCACAAACTGCCTCCCCCCTGACTACTTCAATGCGAACAACAGTACGCGCGTGGGACAAGGCACAGGCCTTGATGAAAACAGAGGCGGGGAGCTGGTCACAGGACACCCCTCTCTGGTTTAATCCCAGACTGTCCCACTTTGGTGCAATTCCGGATCCAATAATTTGGGCCAGAGTTGGCATCAAACAATTAAAGCATATAGTGGGGGGACAAGGCTATGCACATTTGACCAACTGAAAGACAAATATAACCTTCCTAACTGGTATTTCTTTCGTTACCTCCAGTAGAGACAGGCCTTCCTTACTCAGTTTGGCTCTGATGCTTTGGTGTTAGGTGTGTCTCCCCTGGAGAGGATGTTGAGGAAGGAGGCCCTGGTTAAACCCCTCTCTGCAGTTTATAAAGAACTATTTGTGGAAAGGCCGAAAATGCTTCAGAAATGTAGAGACACGTGGAGTGCATTGGTAACTGATTTTGGGGGGGAAGATTGGGATATGTGGGATCACCCATTTAAGACACTGGTGTCCGCTAGAGATAGACTAATTCAATTCAAACTTTTACATAGAGTGTACTATACCCCAGCAAGGATTGCTGGGATATATGGCACAGTTATGGCAGTGTGCTGTCGCTGCACGGACAATCATGCTGACTTTGACCATGTGTTCTGGCAGTGCCGGCAGATACAAGAATTCTGGAAAGGGGTGACACACACTATACAAACGGTGCTTTCAGTGCTGATTCCTGTTACGGTCGCGACATGTTTGCTCGGGCTCGTGGAGGAGTTGGTGCCCGGGAGAGCACAAAGAACTATGATTTTGCTTTCCTTGTTCTATGCTCGCAAGGCTATTCTGTTGTGTTGGAAGAGACCTGAACTGCCCACGGTGTCATACTGGAAAAGTATAATTAACAAAACACTACCCCTATATAAAGCTACCTACCTAAGTAGGGGATGTCCCAAAAAGTTTGATAAAGTGTGACAAAGTTGGCTAGATGCTAAAGATACTGTGAATTGATCCATTGTGCTGGGGCTGGGTTTTGGTATAAAGCTTGCTTGCTGGGTGGGGGAGTGTAATGAGTATGGTATTTCTCTGTATATGGGTTGGATGATACTGTTATTGAAGTTTGAAAAATGTAATTCTGTTGCGTTTGGGAATATAGTATGGAATGTGGTATTGGTTGGAAGGCTGCACAGGGGGATGGGGGGGGGGGGGGGCTTTTGGTACCTATGGGTTTGTACTGTATATGTTGATAAACTGTTAATAAATAAAAATTTACAAAAAAAAAAACTGGGAGCAGTGCCGTGTCAAGCTGACCAAGATTTTCCATAGACACCGATGTGTCCATACTCGCGTGTGTACGTAAAGTGAGGGTACATAAAGTGGGGTATGCCTGTATATTGATCCAGCTTCGACCAATGTAAGCATGTATGTGCCATACCTGTGGGATCCCCATGGAAGCTGAAAATTATTGTCGTAGGTAACGCTATTACAGTGATCTCCATTAGCTCCCAGGTCCTATGCCAATCTGCTGCCCCTCTGCTTACTGAACACAAGCATAGCATGGGTGCCGTTCAGAGAACTCTTTGCTTTTCTCAATTAATGAAAAGCATTCTCTGCTTGGACGAGGTAGAGATCATGATGTCACCGCCCCACCTGTCTACCTTTTCCAGTAAAAAAACTGTTGCATTCATTGAGAAAATGCAGTGTTCCCTGAATAGAATTCATGCCAAATGGATGACTTCCTATGCTCAGTAAGCAGCAGGGCAGCCACTTGGTACAGGACCAGGGCCGCTGATAAGGCAGTACAGCCAGCCCTCCTGTACTAGGCCTGTGCCCCATCAGTTCAAAAGGGGAGGAGGCTGGGCAGGAGGGCTGGCTGCCAACTCCTGTTCCTTCCCCTGCAGCATTGTTGGCTTCTCCTTGTTTTTCTCCTTCCTGCTGCACTGCAGAGGGATTGGTATCTGCTCCATCACCCGCCCCCCCCCCCCCCGCTGTCAAGGCCCCATGTGCCCCCCACAGCGTTGACAGTTTCTGTCCTTTAGTTTTCTGCTGGAACACAGGGGGGTGTTTAAGGATGAATAGTGGAAGAGGGACAGCAAATGTCACATTTACTGCCCCCTTCCTTTTCTGAATGAGCACTTTGAGAGATTGGTACAGATCGCTCCTGTGTTCATTCATCACTGTATTTACTATGCTTCAGTTTTTGAATGAACTAAAAGCCTCAGAGAGCCTCCCATTCATTCATTGTCCAGTGCAGCTGAGGTGCACAGAAAGGGACGGATGAATCTCTGTCTTAAAGTGATAGTAAACTTGTTTCTTCTACTTTTAGCTACAGGTAGGCTTATAATAAAGCTCACCTGTAGGTAATTGATTGTCTCCTAAACATGCACCATTTAGGAGATATTCTAGTGAGCAGCCGCCGGTGACGTCACCCATGTCTCGTTACAAAAAACAATGGCGAACTAAGACCTTACACCCTCCCCTTTCCTCTCTATACTTACCTCGGGTGATTTTGAGCTGTCAGCACTCCTGTAGCCAGTGTGGCAGTCCAGGGATTTGAAATCCCAGTTCTTCTACTTCTCTGTGCAGCACTTTCAGGACAGATCGATGCTGAGTGGTCAGCACCTGTCACAGTGAATCGATCTGGTCCATCTCAGGCATGCTGCAAAGGCATGTTGTGCTTGCGGTGGCATTTATTGTTAATGGCGCCCCAAGTGCGGGTAGCAGATGTGTGTCATGCAGCAAAACCTGCCAAAACTCGCTATGCTCCCCTTCAAAAACGTTTTTGGAGCCTCTGTGGGGCGTTTGTTGTGCCCTCTGCGTGACAAGTAGTAATTCTCAAAAAACTTGGAAAAAAACACGAGCAGAAATGTGCATTCCCGCTATGCTTGGGTGTAAACGCAGCCTCACTTAGCTTTCCACCTGCCAGTTGTAGCTAAGTAACACTGTTATCTACTTTGTTGTGCTAGACACACTCACTAAATATGTTTGATCATCGGGTCTCACAGTGCTTCTGCTATATCACAGGAGCACTGATGTAAACATTTACTGTATATTATAGGATTATCTTTTAGTTTTAAAAATGGAGTTAATGTGTATGTATAACCAAAACATTTGTTTTGTTTTGGATAGAGTATGAAAGAATACAATATGAAACACCTTTCAGTTTATTTTCCTCTCTTTGCGTACCATTGCGGTCATTTCCCTTCACTTCCTGTCCCAGAGTTGCAACAGGAAGTTATATGCAATCTAACCAGTGGTGAGTCCCATGTGATCCAATCCTTAGTACTCCAACATCCAGTCAGCTAATCATATAAATCCAAAATAGGAGGGATGAAGCACAGATTTCTTCTTGCTGTTTCTACAATTGAATCTTTCATCTCACATGGAACAACTGTTTCAGGACATCCCCACCCTCCCTTAGGGATGTCCGAAACAATTGTTTCATTTAGTATGAAATGTGTGCTTCTTCTGTTCTAGGATATGCACTGTATATACTTATCTGACTTCTTGCTCCCATGGCAGCTGGTGCTCTCCTCCACTGATCGACCCCCCCCCCCCCCCAGGCAGGCAGTGTACCGCAAATCAATGTCAAGTGACATTAGGGTAGTATACTAGCAGGTTAGGTGATATAGTGCCAGGTTAGGTGATATAATGCCAGGTTAGGGTGGTATATAGTGCCTGGTTAGTGTGGTATATAGTGCCAGGTTAGGGTGGTATATAGTGCCAGGTTAGGGTGGTATATAGAGACAGGTTAGTATATAGAGCCAGGTTAGGGTGATATATAGAGACAGGTTAGTATATAGAGCCAGGTTAGGGTGATATATAGAGCCATGTTAGGTTGATATATAGAGACAGGTTAGGTGATATATAGAGCCAGGTTAGGGTGATATATACAGCCATGTTAGGTTGATATATAGAGCCAGGTTAGGGTGATATATAGAGCCAGGCTGGGGTGTTATATAGAGCCAGGTTAGGGTGATAGATAGAGCCAGGCTGGGGTGTTATATAGAGCCAGGTTAGGGTGATAGATAGAGCCAGGTTAGGGTGATAGATAGAGCCAGGTTAGGGTGATAGATAGAGCCAGGTTAGGGTGATAGATAGAGCCAGGTTAGGGTGATAGATAGAGCCAGGCTGGGGTGGTATATAGAGCCAGGTTAGGGTGATATATAGAGACAGGTTAGTATATAGAGCCAGGTTAGGGTGATATATAGAGACAGGTTAGTATATAGAGCCAGGTTAGGGTGATATATAGAGCCATGTTAGGTTGATATATAGAGACAGGTTAGGTGATATATAGAGCCAGGTTAGGGTGATATATACAGCCATGTTAGGTTGATATATAGAGCCAGGTTAGGGTGATATATAGAGCCAGGCTGGGGTGTTATATAGAGCCAGGTAAGGGTGATATATAGAGCCAGGCTGGGGTGTTATATAGAGCCAGGTTAGGGTGATAGATAGAGCCAGGTTAGGGTGATAGATAGAGCCAGGCTGGGGTGGTATATAGAGCCAGGTTAGGGTGATAGATAGAGCCAGGTTAGGGTGATAGATAGAGCCAGGTTAGGGTGATAGATAGAGCCAGGTTAGGGTGATATAAACAGCCAGGTTAGGTTGGTATATAAAGCCATGTTAGGTTGATATATAGAGCCAGGTTAGGGTGATATATAGAGCCAGGCTGGGGTGGTATATAGAGCCAGGTTAGGGTGATAGAGCCAGGTTAGGGTGATATATAGAGCCAGGCTGGGGTGGTATATAGAGCCAGGTTAGGGTGATAGATAGAGCCAGGTTAGGGTGATAGATAGAGCCAGGTTAGGGTGATAGATAGAGCCAGGCTGGGGTGGTATATAGAGCCAGGTTAGGGTGATATATACAGCCAGGTTAGGGTGATAAACAGCCAGGTTAGGTTGGTATATAAAGCCATGTTAGGTTGATATATAGAGCCAGGTTAGGGTGATATATAGAGCCAGGCTAGGGTGATATATAGAGCCAGGTTAGGGTGACAGATAGAGCCAGGTTAGGGTGACAGATAGAGCCAGGTTAGGGTGATATATAGAGCCAGGCTGGGGTGGTATATAGAGCCAGGTTAGGGTGATAGATAGAGCCAGGTTAGGGTGATAGATAGAGCCAGGTTAGGGTGATAGATAGAGCCAGGCTGGGGTGGTATATAGAGCCAGGTTAGGGTGATAGATAGGGCCAGGTTAGGGTGATATAGAGACAGGTTAGGGTGATATAGAGACAGGTTAGGTCTGCATGTAGTGACAGTGTGCACTGATCAGTCGCTTTACAGCATGTCATGTGATGACGACCTGTTGTGGTCTCTTCTCCTCTTTCTTCTGCCTGAGCGGAGGAGTCTGTAGGAGGAGTGGTGAAGGCAGCCACACCCTCCCCCCCTCCCCCCCACCAACTGCAGCTGCCTCGGGAGATAGTGAACATCCTCGAGGGATAGCCTAACTCAGTGGTTCACCATCACTGGCCTAACTTGATGAGATGACAGGGGTAGTTACAGACAGCCTCCCCCACACCACTGGGCTCTGTGCTGAAACGATCAACTTTTTACAAAGCTGTGATGACAGGGAAAGTGCAGGGGCCCCACATGCACCCGGGGTCCCTGGGGAGTGCCTGACACCCCCCCCCATGTGTGTCACTTGTGGTGGGGAAATTGGGTAAATGTACCAACTTATTTATCATGCCATAAGCAAAAAGAGCAGTTAGAACAATATAGAAACATAGAATTTATGACTGATGGCAGAAAAAGGACCATGGGGTCTCCAGAACTGGACACTGTATTCTAAATAAGGTCTAACTAAAGATTTATGTGGGGGAATCAGGACCATCTTTCTCCTGCTGAGGCTCCTCTAGTAATAACTAAAGATCTATATAGGGGAATCAGGACCTCCTTTCTCCTGCTGGTGACCCCTCTAGTAATACCTAACGGCCTCTATAATAGAATCAGGACCTCCTTCCTTCTGGTGGTAACTCCTCTAGTGATAACTAAGATCTATATAGGTGAATCAGGACCTCCTTCCTTCTGGTGGTAACTCCTCTAGTGATAACTAAGATCTATATAGGTGAATCAGGACCTCCTTTCTCCTGCTGGTGACCCCTGTAGTGATAACTAAAGATCTTTATAGGGGAGATCAGGAGCTCCTTCCTCCTGCTGGTGATCCCTCTAGTGATACCTAAAGACCTCTATAGTAGAATCATGACCTCCTTCCTTCTGGTGGTGACCCCTCTAGTGATAACTAATAATATATATATATATATATATATATATATATATATATATATATATATATATATATATAGAGGAATCAAGATCTCCTTCCTCCTGCTGGTGATCCCTCTAGTGATACCTAAAGACCTCTATAGTAGAATCATGACCTCTTTCCTTCTGGTGGTGACCTCTCTAGTGATAACTAATGATATATATATATATATATATATATAGAGGAATCAAGATCTCCTTCCTCCTGCTGGTGATTCATCTAGTGATATCTAAAGATGTATATAGAGGAATCAGGACACCCTTCCTTCTGGTGGTGACCCCTCTAGTGATAACTAAAGATATATATAGAGAGGAATCAGGACCTCCTTCTACCTGCTGGTGACCCCTCTAGTGATAACTAAAGATCTATATAGAGGAATCAGGACCTCCTTCCTTCTAGTGACCTCTCTAGTGATACCTAAGATCTATATAGGGGAGTCTGGACTTCCTTCCTTCTTGTGGTGACCCCTCTAGTAATACATCACAGAATTACATTCACTTTTCCTACAGCCTGCCCACACTGTTTATTTTGCAGTCATCTAAAATAAGCCCCCACCCCCAAAGAAAAATCTTTTTCCTCTGTAGTGCTAGTCAACACTGTACACCCTAATATTATACTCTATAAAGAGATTCTTTTTCCCTAGGTGAATTATTATACCTTGAAAAACATTGAACTATGGTTTCCACTGCTTTGACCAATTTTCCAGCAATGCCAATCCATGTTCCATGTTACAGACACCTCCAGGGATTTCAACCCTATTACACACCTTTGTATCATCAGCAAAAAGACATATCTTTGCGAAAAAATCTTTAGGCCCCTTTCCCACAGGGTGGATTTCGTTGCCATCTGTAGGGGATCAGCTCACAGATCCCCTGATGATCGGAGCAGACCAGGCAGATGACACATCCATGTATGCTCAGAGGCTGCTCTGCGCTATGGGTGGCCAGGAGTAAATGGACTCCACTGTCCACTTACACCTAACTACCCTTCGATCTGATCTGCCTAAACGGAAGAGGATGGATCTCCTTCCGTTTTTTTTTTTAGCAGACTGGATCAGGCGCAGAGGTAGGTGGATGTAAACAGACACAAGTCCCTTTACACCCGTCTATCCCATCTATTCATAGGAATGCATGGACCTTCCAATCAAAACCGCTTGAAAAACTGACAGGTGGACCAGATAATATTGCCTGTGTGAAAGGGGCCTTTGTTATATCACTTATATAGATTAAGTAGAACAGGACCTAGTCCAGAGCCTTGTGGTACCCCACTAGTGACTGGACCACTCAAGTTCTAGTTTGTACAACTTTTTTTTACTACACTACTACTACAGCTTTAACATTTATTTGAAAGTGTGCCTCTTGGTAAAAACAATTTTTTGAGGGGAAATTAAAAATTTTAAAGCTGTGCCCAGAACACAAGGTAAGGGTAAATCTTCCAATAAGAGCACCTGTTCTGGGCATCAACTGGCTAAGGACTCAACTGCGCAGTGTGTACAGCCATGAGCGGCTGCATGTTAGTGTTCTGGCGAGAGGTCAGAGGGTGGTAAATGTCGTAGCATAACCGCCTGGTTTCAACCCCCCCCCCCCCCCCGGTCCGCATGTGTGAATGAAACGTAAGAGGAGAATTCCCTTCACTTTTGGGAGATTTCCCCGGAGTTCAGTTTTACACCCAAATAACTGTATATTTTAAGTGTAAAGAAAATAATAAAGAAGGCTTTATTTTTTCATTAAACATTAATCCCAGTTGGGGCTCCTGATACGCATACAAAGATTAATATATATTAAATAACAATGTGAGCAATTTTTATAGTGAAAATGACCGGAAAGAAGGATCTTGTTTTATTAAAGCGCACACGTCTTCTTCATACTCCGGAATGAGATGGACTCTAGTTGAAGAGCAGTTTTAAAGCTGCAGGGAAGTTTGAGGAGTGGGGGATTACTCAGGGTTCACCAAATAATTATACAGTTTATTATTCACCATATTAGTTTAAAGTTATTATACCTAATATGGTATTAGACTATTATAGAAAATAGCATTACAAAATTCACCATATTTGATGTCACGAGGGACCCTGGAAAGTCCCCTTTCCAAAGTTTTCTACCCCCCTAAAAGGACAGGGCCATGTGAACTGCCATTGCTGACTTGCAGGCAGGTGTTGAGCTGCAGTATATCCTCCCACCCAAAGGTGGCACTGTACCATTTCTTAAGGCTGGCAGGGCACCCTTAAGGACCAGTATGTCCCCTGCTATGGGCTCCAGGCAGCCATCGTAAGAAGAATGACAATTCTATTGGATACAAAAATCCTGCGAGAGTCTGAAGGCCAACTTGACTCTTGATAGGGATAGAGCTTATGCTGTTTGGGGTATAAGTAGGATTAGCATTAGGAAGAAGGGAAAAGTATGTTTCCCCATACATGGTGTCTCCTCTGTCAGCTTTTTGGAATAGTCTCCCTCTGGCAGTATATCTGCAGGGTCAGTTGAGGATTGCAGTATGACCAAGTAATGTCGTAACCCCTCTTAGGGAAGTGCTCCTCTGGCATTCTGTGGTATTTAAAGCAGAGGTCCTCCCTAAAATAAAAAATTACATTAATATTCTCAAAAATATATATAAAAAAAATTGCCAGAAACCCCTGTTGCTAGGCAATCTTCCTAATCTGCCTCTTCCTATTCCACGGTGCTGTTCCTTCACTTGCTCCTCTTTGGCGAGCTGCCCCGTTGTGTGTCCCAAAAATCAACAGGGCCATTCACAAAGAACCACAGGACTCGCGCATGTAGGAAATGGGCAGTGAAGCCGCAAGGCTCCACTGCCCGTTTCCCTTTGTTAAGATGGCGGCGCCGGGGGGGGGGGGGCGACATTGCGGGCTCCCAGGACAGGTAAGTGTCCTTATTAATAGTCAGCAGCTGCAGTGTTTGTAGCTGCTGACTTAAAAAAAAAAATTGCGTCTGGAACACCGCTTTAAGTGCTTGATATATTTCTATTGGAAGGTGGTTTTTGGATAAGTAGTGCCCTCTGCTGCCTGAAGAAGTGAATAACCTGCAATATATATGGTACCATTGCTGTAAGTTGCCTTATTTCTGTGAACATTCAAATTCTACATTAAAAAAAAAAAAGTTTGGGAATATATGTGTGTTTACTTAGTTCTTGGGTTCGCTGGTTAGGTATCACCTACAGACTTGAATTTGAAGTTGTGACTTCTGATGTTATTCTTATCCTTGCTTCTATATTTAGTGAGTCACAACAATCACATTCAGAATTAGTCTGCCACCCTGTCGCTGCTCCATCCACTGCTGTTACCATTATTGGCTGCCAATGTTTCCTATGCCACAAATGTAGACTTCCTAGCATTTTTTTTTTCTGGTTGGAGGGATTGTTTCCACTTTAAAGCCCATAACATGAACCCTCTCAAAACCTAAAAAAACCTTATCTAACCATAACATACATTTTCTTACCTTTTGAAACAAGGTATACTTACCTAAGTTTACCATCTATAATATTCACATGTGCTACTAAAGGGTGTGGGACTGTTAATTCTGCACTGCAGATCTTCCCACACCATTCTGTTCCTGACAGTCCCCCTGCACTTAATGCCCTTCTGGACCGTGAGAGAACCACCCCACTAGTCAGCCAGTAAGATTGTCCACATAATGCTGGCAGTGGCATAACCACTCAAAGATTGATCGCTTCTCATATAAACGAAAATTATGCATTTGGGTGGCAAAAATATGAATGCAATCTATACACTGGAGGGAGAACCTCTGGGGGAATCTAGGATGGAAAAGGACCTGGGGTTCCTAGTAGATGATAGGCTCAGCAATGGCATGCAATTCCAAGCTGCTGCTAACAAAGCAAACAGAATATTGGCAATTGGCATGTATTAAAAAGGGGATCAACTCCAGAGATAAAACGATAATTCTCCCGCTCTACAAGACTCTGTTCTGGCCGCACCTGGAGTATGCTGTCCAGTTCTGGGCACCAGTCCTCAGGAAGGATGTACTGGAAATGGAGGGAGTACAAAGAAGGGCAACAAAGCTAATAAAGGGTCTGGTGGATATTAGTTATGAGGAAAGTTTACGAGCCCTGAACTTAGAGAAAAGATGCTCGAGAGGGGACTTGATTTCAGTTTACGAATACCATACTGGTGACCCCACAATAGGGATAAAACGTTTGCGCAGAAGGGAGTTTAACAAGACACGTGGACACTCAGTAAAATTAGAATAAAAGAGGTCTAATCTTAAACTGCATAGAGGGTTCTTTACTGTAAGAACCGCAAGGATGTGGAATTCCCTTCCACAGGCGGTGGTCTCAGCAGGCGGCATGGATAGTTTCAAAAAACTATTAGATAAGCACCTGAACCACTGCAACATACAGGGATATACAATGTAATACTGACATATAATCACACACATAGGTTGGACTTGTGTCTTTTTTTCAACCTCCTGTACTATGTAAAAGAAAGGACTTAAGACTGGAGCTTCATGTGACCACAGCACAGCTTTAGGTAAGTAAAAAGGGCCTTTACAGCTGAGTTACATGTTACACACCGATAGATGCAATGGAGGAGTGCCTGTAGCCACCCAAAGACAGGAAGTGTGTTACTGACAGGCAGGGCAGGATATTGGGTGGTGGGGGCCCCTGGGTTTGAGTTACTTTCAGGCCCTACCTTCTATACATTACTATATTTATCGGCGTATAACATGCGCCCCAAGTTTAGGAGGGAATTTTAAAGAAAAAAACTTTTAGGAGGGAAGTTTAAAGAAAAGCCCATCAAATGCAGCCTTATCAGTGTCCATCTGCAGCCTTGCCCATCCATCTACAGCCTTGTCCAGTGTCATTTGCAGCCTTGTCATTGCAGTCTTGACGTTTAAAAATGGCGCCGCCGAGATACAGAGTCCTGTGTATCTTGGCAGCTCTCGGGTCCTCTCGGTGGATTTCGGGTCCTCTCGCAGTCCGGAGTGGAGCCGAGAGTAGCCGAGTGTACTCGGCTCGGCTCATAGTCACGCCCAGTCCCTGTGTTATGTCCATCATAGGGCGGGACTGGGCATGACTGTGAGTGGAGCCGAGCCGAGTGCACTCGGCTATGTATCTCAGGGGTGCCCATGGGCTTGAGCCCAGTCAAGCCCAATGGTAAGTCCGGCCCTGCTGACAGGAGAACATTATGGAAAAAAGCCTTAAAAAAAAGAAAACAAATACAGCCACTACATCTAAGGACTGGCAAGCTGCAAGATATTACATTTTTGTTTTTGGATTGAGATGCTTTATGTGTATTAACCACTTGTTTTCCTGGCTATTTCTCACAGTTTTGGCGTACAACTGCATTTTTTTTTAGAAAATGACTTAGAACCCCCAAACATATTTTTATCTTAAAAAAAAAAACATATATGTTGGACGTTATTGGTATTAGAGAGGTCAGACACTTTAATATATCAAAGTTATAGAAAATGCATACCAATAACATCTGACATATGAGTTTTTTTGTTATTTTTGTAATATTTTAGGATGTGGTACACTTTAGCCATTTTTTTTCAATATAGTACAATTATTTATTTTTAATCAGAGGCCGAAGAGAATAAAATATTTGGGGTGTTGCAACTTTAATGTCATATTGTAGTTGCGCAGAAGTCTTTCAAATGCAAATTTTTGGGAAAAAATACACCTTAACCCCCCTGACGGTATTCCCGAGTCTGACTCGGGGTGGATTTTTTATACCAAAAGCGGTATCCCCGAGCCAGACTCGGGACAGCGTCGCTGGATCCAGGAGGAGGTTTCCTTACCTTCTCCTTCGAATCCAGCGTTGTCTCCCCGCTGTACGAGCGAGCCGTGTCTCGCTCGATCTATCACATCGGCGATCTCCGTGCCCTGCGAGCGTTGCGACGCACGGGCACGGAGATCGGCGCCAAATTCAAAAAGTGAAATAAACAGTATACATACAGTATAATGTAATCTTACAGATTACATTGCTGTATGTAAATATTTCACATCCCCGTTGTCCCTAGTGGTCTGCCCAGTGTCCTGCATGCAGTTTTATATTGTAAAAACTGTTCTTTATGCCTGGAAACTGGAGATTGCCCATAGCAACCAAAACTGTCACTGTACATCAAAAATGATTTTAGACCAGCTAGAAAACAGCGATAATAAATTAGAATGACTCGCAGAATTGAGCGATAGCGATTTGTGGGGAGATCCGTCATCAAATAGTGAAAAGTAATGACAGTGACAATTCTGCAACTCAGCAAATTTCAGTGTTTTTGATTAGATTACATTATTGAATAATTTTTATTATTGTTATATTATTATTTGGTACAATTATTTATAGTTATTTATTATATTATAATTTATGATTTAATTTTTCAAACTTTATCATACCCGGGATGTCTGCTAGACTCTGGTTTGGACAGATTTAAGAGAGTTATTCCTAAGAATTGCAGGACTACAATATAAAACGCCAAATTTTCATGCAAAATAATGGTACCGCTTTTAGCACCTAAAATCCGAAATAATGGTACCGCCAGGGAGGTTAATTAATCTTAGTGAACACAAACACAATATAATACCCACATTTTTTAGTAAAATATAAAAGAAGATGTTACCCCAAGTAAATAGATACCAAACATATCATGCTTTAAAATTGCGCATACCCTAGATTTCGTCTCTTAACTCAAAAGCACCGGATCAAAACAAGATCGGTTTAATCTGCTGCTTCACATGCCGGCAATAGCTTGTAAAAAACAAAACAAAAAAAAAAACGAAATCCTCATCTCTTCTGGTTTCTGATGTCACACAGTAGGAGGGACAACATCAGTTCCTCTAACTGTTTCTGGGGAAGATGATGCCAAGCCCCATACACACCATCAGATTTTCTGCTAATTTTTTCCTTCAGATTTACCAAAACCATATAATATGAGGTCAAACCTTAGGAGTTTCAATGTGTATGCAATCAGGCAGGATCTTGCACTATATGGTTTTGGTAAATCTGAAGGAAAAAATCAGCAGAAAATCTGATAGCGTGTATGGGGCTTTACCGGTCTCCCCTATCAGACAGGAGAGCCCAGCAAAAGTGGTGGCAAGAAAAGGGTGGCACTCCCTTCCATCGCCTGTAAAAGTAATCTAGCGGCTGTAAAGGATTCGTTTTACCATTTAGAGTCGCTTACTGTATAAAAAGCGGTACTGTGATCATGGTTGTAGCCTAAGCCCGGGTTCACACTGCTGCGATCTCAGAGATCGCATGTGATTTGCAACCCTCTCTGCAGGTGCCGATCACATGCGATCTCTGAGCAATGCGAGTTCAGCCATACGGTTTTGTGGCTGAATTCGCATTATATTCGCACAGAAAATAGTGCAGGGACTTGTTTTGCCCCCGCACTAGAATCGAATCGCATCGGTATTCTCCCCTATGCAATCCAATTCCTGTGCGAGTTCACAGTTCGCACTACGATCTGTGAACTGACACCCCCAGCCGTTCGCATAAGGCAGTGTGAACTACCTGTCAACCATGATCCTGGTATAACCACTTTAATACGAGGCCATATACATATGTACATATTAATGCCTGGAAAAGAAAGGTAATATTTTCAGGAATCTTGTTTAACCACTTCAATACCAGGCACTTTGACCCCCTTCCTGCCCAGGCCAATTTTCAACGTTCAGTGCTGTAGCACTTTGAATGACAGTTGCGTGGCCATGCAACACTGTACCCAAACTACATTTTTATAATTTTTTTGAGACAGATAGAGCTTTCTTTTGGTGGTATTTAATCAACGCTGTTTTATTTTTATTTTTTGCTAAACAAATGAAAAAATACTAAAAATTTGGATTTCTGTTATAAAATATTTCTGTTATAAAATTTTGTAAATAAGTAATTTTTCTCCTTCACTGATGTGCGCTGATGAGGCTGCACTGACTGGCACTGATGAGGAGACATTGATATACAGCACTGATAGGCGACACTGATAGACAGCACTTATGGACACTGATAGGCGGCCATGATGGCACTGGTAGGCAGCACTGAAGGGTAGCACTGACAATCAGGGCACTGATTATCAGTGCAGATGTCCCCACTGGGGAATGCCCCTTATTGGCTCTCCTCTCCTCATGCGCTGTCAGTGTGAGGAGAGGAATGCATTTCCTATTCAGGCCTCATGCACACTGGATGTTTTTGGACGTTTTTACAGCAGCTGTTTTTGGCAGTAGACGTTTTATTCTACAGTCATTAAACTCTCCATCATGTTATCCTATGTGTCCATGCACACATAGGCTGTTAGCAGCAATTTTGGGCAGTAACGTTTTTGAGCAGTAAAAACAAAAACAAAACTAGTGGGTTCTGAGCGACGTTTTTCAGCTGTAAAAATGCTCTAACGCTGATAAACGTAGATAAGCGCTCAAAAACGCCACTCAAAAGCCTTTTTTTAATGTTTTTTAATCCATTGTAAAAAAAAAAAAAATTTAATATTTAAGAAAATAAAAAAAGTTAAAAACGCTAACACGGAAAATGCTAAAAGACGCTATTGCAAAAACTTTTGAAAAACTCACTGCAAAGCTACTGACGTTTTTATAACGTTATTTTAACATCCAGTGTACATGAGGTCTTATACTGTGATTAACTGTGATTGGAAACAGCTGATCACATGGTAAAGAGCCTACGTCATAGGCTCTTTATCACGATCGGTGATGTGCCCAGGGACGCACACCAGCGGCGCATTCTGAAGGACGTCATATGATGTCCAGTCAGGATGAGAAAGCCATTGCCCGGCCGTCGGGTGTTAAAAAAAAAAAAAAAAAACAAGTTGAGAAAAATTGTGTGTGTTTTACATGTAGTGTGTTCTTATTCTCCACTGATTCTGAACTGCTTCCTGCAGTTTATGGCTTCCCTAACCACATTTTTTGTTTGCATGGCTTACCGGATTAAACAGTTTTATAGCCAAATACATATTGCAATCACAAAATCACAACGTCGTTTTTAGGGACAGATAATGTTTTTTTATGATGTGTGTTTCACAAACATCTAATTGCTACCATATAGTGCCAGATAGTTCCCTTATCTTAATAAAAACGACATTTAAATACATAAAATGTGCAATTGTGTATTTGAATTTTCTTGCTGGAAATTTATATATACAATAGATTAAAATTACTAGCACAGAACGACTATAATTTTGAAGAATAGCATGTGGTTGCTGGAGCCTGATAGAGAAACGGAGGTGGATGTGATGACATTGTTTTGCATTATGTTATGACATAATTATCAGCAATATATCTATGGCACAGTGGGGTCAGTTCACTAACTGTTAGCACATGTGATATTTGTGTTATTTTGGAAATATTGCATGCAATAATAAAAGAGTCAATTCATCAAAGTAACATGGAATTTACAGTAAATACTGAAAACTCAATAAATATATGAGATAATTAGTACAAGCTAGTTGAGATAAATCATTAAAGTCAATTCACAAAAAAAAAAAAAAAAAAAACATTTGTTATTTATCTCATGGTCATTATTTAAGGAGTGTACAAAATAACAAAAAGGGGAACTCTGCACTGGCCGGAAAATTTAAAGAAATCAATGTATCAGTGTGGAAATAGCTCAGGCATGGAAATAAATTGTAATATTGCACTAGAGCAGTGGTCTCCAAACTGTGGCCCAGTGGCCAGATGCACCCCTTTTCTTGTCTTTATCTGGCCCTTGGAGCACTTTTCCTCCCACTGATACCAACAGTACCAACTAATACAATGCACTATTCCTCCTGCTGGCACCAATGATGGGGCACTATTCCTCCCACTGACACCAGTGATGGGGCACTATTCCTCCCACTGACACCAGTGATGGGGCACTATTCCTCCTGCTTACACCAATGATTGGACACTCGTCCTCCCACTGACACTAACAAAGGTGGAATTATTCCTCACACTGAATCCAATAGTGGGGCATAATTCCTCCCATTGACACCAACAGTGGGGTACTAATACATAGCAATATTCCTCCTGCTGACACCAATAATGGGGCACTATTCCTCCCATTGACACTAACAATGGGGCACTATTCCTCCCACTGACACCAACAATGGGGCAATTTTCCTTCCACCTACACCAATAATTTGGCACTATTCCTCCCATTGACACCAACAATGAGGGAATTTTCGTTCCACCTACACCCATAATTGGGCACTATTCCTCCCACTGACACCAACAATGGGGTACTATTTCTCCCACAGACACCGGGGGCACTATTCCTTCCACTTACACCAACAATGGGGCATCATTCCTTTCCCTGGCACCAACAGTGGAGCACTATTCCTCCCACCAATACCAATCCTGGAGCACTATTCCTCCTACTGACCACAGGCACTATGTAATTTTTAATCCCACTGACCAACAAATCTGAGACATTGGTTTACTCCCACTAACGCAAAGACATTTTCTACTCCTACTGAAGGACTGTAAACTGGCCCTTTGTTTAGAAAGTTTGGATATCCTTGCACTAGAGTAGAGGTCTCCAAACTTTCTAAACAAAGGGCCAGTTTACTGCCCTTTAGACTTTAGAGGGGCCGGATAGTGGCCAGTGGGAGTAGAAAATGATATCGGTAGAAGGAATAAGGCCCCATTGATGGTGTCAATATCAAGAATAGTGACTCTTCATTGGTGTCACTGGAATAGTGCCTCTTTATTGGTGTCACTGGGAGGAATAGTGCCCCATCATTTGTGTCAGTGAGAAGAATAGTGCTCAATTTTTCTGTGTCTTTATTCACAGAACACCTTTATTGTGATAAAACGTTAAAAAAAAATCTGCCTGGTGTTCAGTTAACTTTTTTTTAATTTTGGATAGAATAAGGGATGGATATAACCCTTGTCAGTGCTTTTTTTTTTTTTTTAGCCATCTGCGTCCCATTGGGGAGATTTACCTTCACTTCCTGTTCCATAGTCACAACAGGAAGTGAGAGGGAATCCCTAGGTGTCACCATAACTATTGTCCCCATTGGAAGATTTCTCCTCTTTCCCTGTTCTGGTGACATCCCAAAATTTGGGACCATTATCACTCCTGGCAATAATGGTCATCGGGACAAATTGGGAAGACAAATCTTTTTGATGGGGGAACAGACAGGAAAAAAAATCCTGAGATAGATTAGTAAACCTGTCATCTCTATCTTAAAGTAAAGCAAAAACGATTTCCCTATAGTTCTACTTTTAAAGGACCTAGTTTTTAGGGTTTGTTCACACTAGCACTTGAGGGGGCAGGAAAACCCCATGGTTCGACTACGTTTTTATCGCTCCCCCCCCCCCTAACCGCTCCACCTTTAGCTGCATGGGCAGCCAGGGATGTACACATGTAGTGTTGGTGGTGTGAATTATACCCGCCATTGCTTTCAGGGGGTGTAGAGCCAGCTGAGTGTGACCTATTCAAGGTAATGGGGCCCCACTGCACACTATTGCAGGTGCAAGGGGTTAAAGCAGGATACAACGTCACCCCACTGCCTGTCAAATGCTTTCTGAAGAGCGATCTGAATGCAGATGGCTCTTCGGTGATCAAAGCATGTGTGAGAAATCCCTTAGTGTTGACATGTGTGTCAATCATGTGTGTCCTCAAAGCAAACAAATAGTTTAGGGTGGCTAGAGAACCTTTTAGTTCATATGGTGACCAAGATAGGTGATATGAGAACATGCTTGAAGCCATGTGGTCCATGGCAGGGCCGTTTTTAACGCAGGGAAAAAAGAGCAGCTGCCCTGGGCCCAGTCATTGTTGGGGGCCCAAAGCAGCTGCCCCTGGAGCGGACATTGTCCACAAATAGTTGATAAGTGGATTTGGGAGGGCCCAAGAAAATGTTTGCCCACTGTCCAATCAATATTAAAGACAGCTCTGGTCCATGGTGTGTCTCCTGCATTGTGGCAAAAAATCCTTGATGGCACTGAACAAAGTGTGAACTGCTGACCGTCATCTTGACTTTTCCACTGAGATGGAATGCATACCATCATCAATTTGAATGCCAGGATCCAGGGTCTTAGTTACACCTGCTCTTCGCCATGCTGTGTGCCTTTAAACCATTGTGATATGGATAAAACAGATACAGACAGGGCCATTTTTAAGGCAGGGCAAAAGGGGCAGCTGCCCTGGGCCCTGTCATTGTTGTGGGGCCTAAAGCAGCTGCTTCATACTTGCAACTATCCTGGTTTAAATTCCCTCACCCCTTGAGGTTTTAGTCCTGTGCTGTGTCCCAATATCTCAGTGTGAAGTGCTGCTACTAATGCTGCCAAGCTCTGCCCTATTTTTGTGTACAGATGACTCAACCGCAGACCCTTTGTTCACATGTAAATTACCGGCATTCATATGTAAATAGTGATGGCATTAATATGTAAATAGCGACAGCCGGCGGTATTTATATGTATTTCATGCCCCCCTGAGGTCCTATCCACAGTAATCTCTAGCAACCAATCAACCAGCAGAAATCCTGTGCTGTAACCTCTAGCAGCTAACCATTGAGCTATATTGTGTGCTGTGACCTCTAGCAACCAGTCAGTGAGTGGTAATAATACACTGTAACCTCTGGCAACCAATTGCAATAGCTGCCTGATCTGATTCAGTAAACTGATTTTGAGTCTAGCTGCTATTTATTGCATGTCTCAGAGCAGGTGGAGAGAAAAACTGCAATGGGGGGCCCAAGAAAAGTTTTGCCCAGGGTCCAATCAATGTACATAGAGTTACATAAAAATCTATACTGCACTCAGTAACACACTGATATTCTCTTTCCAGGAATCCGCTCATGGAATATCAGCCTTGGCTCCTGTGACCTGGACGCACAGCTCAAACTCTTTGTGACCCGGCATCTTGCTCACTTTTCTCCAGATGTCAAAGGTTTGAATATATCCCTATTATCTTTTCCTAATGACACCATTATGCCATGTTGTATTGTATTTATTTATTTTTTTAAATATCTTTATTGAATCAAAGTACCATAATAAACATTTCCAATTGGGAGAAAATTAAAGCGGGAGTAAACCCAGTTTCAAAAAACACTTACATTCCCGGCGTGCCGGAAATGCTAACTTTCACATTGATTGTGCTCTCAACCAAACTTTCAAACCATCCAATGGCTGGTGTCATAACTGATCACATGTGCAGCATTATGGCAGTTGAAGAATCATTAGAGGCCAAGATGGCAGCTTCCTTGACTGAAAACGATAGAAGGGTTTACTTCCACTTTAACATATATCAACATATATTCCTTCTTTACTTACACATTGTACACATTTGAATGTTTATAAATACCTTGTTTTTTCTACTTATATTTATATACAAATAACAAATTAAATAAAACCACGAAAAGGAAAAAAAAAAAAACAGAAACCCCCCCCCCCCCCCCCTAGCATTAACTCCTGCCCCTCCTCAGCAAAAGAGGATATGAAAGGAGAATGACAGCAACAGGAGAGAAAAAAAAGGAAGAAAAAAAAAAATTCTCTGTGTTGTACACTGTCTGTTCATCTGCAAATGTGCAAAAAAAATAATTACGTGTTATGCTTAAGGCTGAACCCTGTTCATCTTCAAATCCTCATGTGTCCAAAAAAATTAAAAAATAATTTCCGTGTTATAATTAGGGATGAACACTGTTCATCTTCAAATCCTCATTTATTGTATTGTATTATTATTGTATTGTAATAATTAGAGTGGATAACATATTCTACCCATAAATAAGGATTAAAGAATAACAACCATGAAACACTCTAAGCACTTCAACACCGGCATTTTTACCCCCTTGCTGCCCAGGCCAATTTTCAGCTTTCAGCACTACCACACTTTGAATGACAGCTCTGTGCTGTTAAAATACCTTTATTGTTGTATTAACCACTTCAGCCCCGGACCAATTGTCAGCCTAAGGACCAGAGGTCTTTTTACAATTTCGCACTGCACTGCTTTAACTGGTAATTGCACGGTCATGCAATGTTGTACCAAAATTAAATTTGCGTCCTTTTCTTCCCACAAATAGAGCTTTCTTTTGATGGTATTTGATTGCCTCTGCGATTATTATTTTTTGCGATATAAATGGAAAAAGACCGAAAATTTTGAGAAAAAAAGATATTTTCTACTTTTTGTTATAAGAAAAATCGAATAAACTCAATTCTAGTCATACATTTAGGGCAAAATTTATTCAGCCACATGTCTTTAGTAAAAAAAAGTCAATAAGGGTATATTTATTGGTTTGCGCAAAAGTTATAGCGTCTACAAACTAGAGTACATTTTCTGGAATTTACACAGCTTTTAATTTATGACTGCCTATCTCATTTATTGAGGTGCTAAAATGGCAGGGCAGTACAAATCCCCCCCACAAATGACCCCATTTTGGAAAGTAGACACCCCAAGGAAATTGCTGAGGGGCATGTTGAGCCCATTGAATATTTTTTTTTTTGTCCCAAGTGATTGAATAATGAGACAAAAAAAAAAAAAAAGTTTACAAAAAGTTGTCACTAAATGATATATTGCTCACACATGCCATAGTTATATGTGGAATTGCACCCCAAAATATATTCTGCTGCTTCTCCCGAGTACGGGGATACCACATATGTGGGACTTTTTGGGAGTCTAGCCGCGTACGGCACCCCGAAAACCAATCACTGCCTTCAGGATTTCTAAGGGTGCAAATTTTTGATTTCACTCCTCACTACCTATCACAGTTTCAAAGGCCATAAAGTGCCAAAATTGCACAACCCCCCCCCCCCCCCCAAATGACCCCATTTTGGAAAGTAGACACCCCAAGCTATTTACTGAGAGGCATGTTGAGTCCATGAAATATTTTATATTTTGCCACAAGTTGCAGGAATATTACAATTTTTTATTTTATTTTTTGCACAAAGTTGTATATTGCTCACACATGCTATGGGCATAAGTGAAATTACACCCCAAAATAAATTCTGCTGCTTCTCCCGAGTATGGGGATACGACATGTGGGGGACTTTTTGGGAGCCTAGTCACGTACAGGACCCCGAAAACCAAGCACTGCCTTCCGGATTTAAATATAAAACGCTCCCAAAAAAAACTGTTAGCGATCGCAGGGATCAGGCCTGACTCTGCGCACACTGCAGTTATGTGTTTAGTGTTTTGTAAGTGACAGTGATCGATCGATACTGCACTTGGGTGGGCTGGGCGGAGGGGAAAAACGCAGGTGCCAGCAGGTATCTGGGCTGATCCTGCTAACAATGTGTTTTTTTGGAACCCTAAACTGCTGGGGACGCTAGTATAGATCTGATCAGATCAGATATTGATCTGTATAGATTCTATACCACTACGGGAGGTTTATTCTTTGCGCGTGGGTGTTAGCGGTACTGGCACTAACCTAGGGCTGCCTGGGGCGACGCAGACCCTGACCCTAAAACCTAATTGATATCACCCGCCGGGTGATCAGGGGGTTAAACCTTTATTGGGTAATAAATGGCGGATGCCCTGATGCTATAAAAAGCAAACTAACTAATCAGAGTCACCCGTAACACTTATACGGTGATCACTGGTGAAAGGGTTAACTAGGGGCAATCAGGGGGTTCAAATTTTTATTAGGTAGTATATGGGGGTCTCTGGCGCTATATAAAAACCTGACGGGGAACCTAAATAACTAACTGGCTAACCAGCGTCACCAGTGACACTTATACGGTGATCGCTGGTGAAAGGGTTAACTAGGGGCAATCAGGGGGTTAAAACCATTATTGGGTAGTATATGGGGGTACCTAGTGCTATAAAAACCTGGCGGTGAACCTAAAAAAATAACTAGCTACCTAACGGCACCAGTGACACTAATGCAGCGATCAGAAAAACGATCGCTTAGTGATACTGGCAGAAGGGGGTGAAAGGGTTAACTAGGGGCAATCAGGGGGTTAAACCTTTATTGGGGGGGTAGGGGGCTACCCTGGACCTAACACTAACTGCCCTGACACTTTTTACTGTCACAACTGACACTGAATGCAGTGATCAGTAAATAAATGATCACTGCAATCAGTGACACTGTGACTGGGAGGGGAAGGGGGGAGATTGGGGGGGGGGGGGAATTTGTGTGCCTATGTGTGCCTACATGTTAGTGTAGTTTTTGGTGCACTTACTTTCAGTGTTCTCCTTGTAGTCCGGTCAAAAAGACCGCCCCGAGGAGAATGACATCACTTCCTCCCTGCCTATGTTTACTATACACAGCGGGAGGAAGCTTCTCATTCGCCAGGAGCGATCGAGAGGGGATGGCCAGAAACCAACGGCCATCCCCTCATCCCGGATGGCTCCTGAAGCGAAACGGACCACCGCATCCAGCGGGAGGGGGTCCAATCGGACCCCCCACCTGTTGGAAGGCAAGCACGTACATGTACGTGCTTGTGCCTGTACATGCCATTCTGATGACGTACATTGCCATGCGGCGGACCTTAAGTGGTTAATATCAATATTCTTTAAATTATATTGATAAGGAAAGTTCCAAGAAAATCTGTTCAGTTCTTGTGTAAAAACTCAAAAATTGATTTAACAATAAAATAGCAAAATATTACAAGAATAATATCAAAATGTAAAATGTAAAAATAACACCAATAATGCAATTATTATCTTAAGATGAAGATTGAATTAGATGTGTGTATTTGTGTGTGCGTGAAGCTGTGGCAGCTTCCTTCAATGTCTACCTGAATCAGTCTGCCCAACTGTGTTTCTGTTTATAGCCTTTACTACTAAAATCTGACCCCCACTTTATCTTTAAAAGGGCTTGTTTAAAGTTCCTCTGAGCATTATTGTCCTACATACTCTTCTAATGAGACATAGCTTCCCTCCAACCTCTCACGCAAGGATGGGGGTTGTTCAGTCTCTATGCATTGACATTCCTGAGGAATGGGCAAGAACAATGTGTGAAAGCATTAAACATATACAATATAACATCTACATCAAATACTACATAAATCAGTATGTATATTATATTCATTGAAAACCCAATGGTCTTAATAATATCCTATTCAATAAATATTGTGATATAAAGAACTTATATTCTCATATATACACAAAATTATGCATCTTAAGAAATGTGAAACCTTTCATCTCATTTGCCATGGGAGGATAGTAAGAACCCAACTTAAACTTAATAAACTTAATTACTAACACATGTTGGCACTCTATAGAAATGCTTGTGAAGCTTATAACAATATGTATACTTTCACAAGTATAAAAGTCAATATAATTTCACTTTTTCCATAAATATATATATATTATGTATGTATGTATGTATGTATGTATGTATATATGTATATATGTATATATATATATATATATATATATATATATATATATATATATATATATATATATATATATATATATATATATTCCACTTCTGTTTATACTCTCACGCCCTATAACAACCACTGCGTATAAACACAAGCGCTTACACACACAAATGTGTGTATCTATTGGAAGCTGTGGGATCTCTAATCAAGCAGCTGCTTGTATTTATTCTTCCCAAAGATGAATAAATTCAATAAAACATGAAAACTGACCAACATACAGATAAATGCTACAAGATAGTCCCTATCCCTAGACATTCACTGTTATATTGATCAAGCAGCGCTATTCTAATCGATCGATTATTTCGATCATTAATATTATTAGTGGATATCTATTGCCATTAATCCATGAAATATAATCAATCAATAAATACAATAAATGGATCAATAAAAAGATCAATAAATAAATCAATCACAATCAATCCATATATCTGTGCATCCATATAAATCAGTCCATCTCTCATAAAAGATGCCCCAGAATAAGTTCTTTGTGCTGGAAAGTCCTTCACCACCACCAGTCTTTCTACACCACCTTCACACGTGCACTCCACTCAAAGGAGGTTTGTGATGAGTGAGGACCCCCTTTTGGTGATATTCTTACCAGAATACACTGATATAGTCAAAATTTCACAAGAACATAATTCATAATCCATATCCATATTGGTTTTGGTTTTCATTGCTCCTTCTTCCACAAAAACTTTTCATCTCACTAACTCCAATTCTCCCAGATATTGGTTATGTAGAAAAAAAGGGCCACATATAATGTAATTCAATAAAACACCATTTAACTTTATTCATATAAAAACAGCAAATTATCCACTCACAAACACAAATTCCTCAATAGGCAAAAATCAGAGTCACAGAAGGGTCATCAGGTTCTCTAAGGCTCACAATGTTGCTCACCCATCGCTGGGATCTGTGTTGTTACACGCATCGGCCTCCCCTGATCTCTCTTCTGCGGCTATAGGTTTCTCTATCGTACGTTACCACACTGACGCGTTTCGTCGTAAAGACATCATATAACAGTGAATGTCTGGGGATAGGGACTATCTTGTAGCATTTATCTGTATGTTGGTTTATTGAATATATATTTATTCTGTAAAGATCTAATCCATTCATTAATTTGTTAATTGATGTATATTAGATATTGGATTAAATAATTTTTTTTTCCGTAATGCCACCAGTCAGTATCCCTGATCACAGCTACACAAGTTATATGATGACACTGTACTGCATTGGTGACAGTATGTAAAAAAAATATATATATATTTCTTAATTTTCCAAAAATTCATGACAAAAAAATGACGACTTCAAAAAACTTGTCATGCCTCTTACTAAATAATTTGTATTGTCTACTTTCCAAAAAGGGGTCATTTGGGGGATATCTGTACTGTCTTTCATTTTTGGGTCTCAAGAAATTAGATAGGCTGTCAGTACATCAAGATTGATTGATTTTCTGAAATATACCAGTTTGTGGACTCTAACTTTCCTACAGACTAAATATACAATGATTTGGGTTATTTTCATCAAAGAAATGTAGCAGAATACACTTTGGCCCAAATTTATGAAGAAAAATTATTTAATTTCAAAATTTTATAACAGAAACAAAAGAGAAACATGTTTTTATTCAAAATTTTCGGTCTTTTTTCATTTATTTAGCAAAAAATAAAATCCCCAGTGGTGATTAAATACTGCCAAAAGAAAGTTCTATTTGTGTGAAAAAAAATGATAACAATTTAATTTGGGTACAGTGTTGCATGACCGCGCAATTATCATTCAAAGTGCGACAGCGCTGAAAGCTGAAAATTGGCCTGGACTGGAAGGGGGTAAAAATGGCAGGTATTGAAGGGGTTAGGGTGGAACTTCACCCCCAAAAAACATGTTGTTTTCACCTGGCACCAGCCCCTCCCTCTACCACAATTAGATCATTGTTTTAAAGTGTTCTTGAAATTTTTTGCTGCATTGCAGCACTTCCTCTTTTCTCACCAAGGTTAAAATGACATTGTGGTCTTGGTGCCACCTAGCAGCCAGATTCCGCACATGCACAGGACTCTGACATGCCTTTGGCAAATCTGTGCACTGAGTTTTCCCTGTGCATGCGTGAAGATGCTGCAGTTCTGAAGGTCCTGAATCTGTAATTATCAGCGCATGCGCATTAAAACTTGACACATGCGTGGATGTGCCGCAGGTCTGTGCCAGTTCCCAAAGGTCAAACAAAGCCCTTTGGTACTTCTGTGCACGAACCAGATTTTCAAAGATGGCAACACCAGCAAGGAGGAGCAGGATCAGCTTCACAGGGAACGATGTCCCTCTTTAACTGCTTTCAGACCAGCCGCTGTCATTATACTGCGGCAGGTCGGCCTGTTCCCGCAAATCGCCATAGCTGTACGTCTGTCCATTTAACAGCTATAGTAGGTGCGTGCTGCACGGCGGGGGAGCAAATGCATATGGCCAGCGGCCCCAATGTCTGCCGGCCACCCGCAATCACTCTACAGATAGCCAGAGTGGGGATCTGTCAATGTACACAAACAGATCCCCGTTCTGACAGGGGAGTACAAACCCCATTCTAAAATGTGAAAAACTATTCTAATCGTTTTTACGAAATGCAGCAACATCCACATGTAGGATACCCAACATTAGATGGTGATTTATTCTTGCAAAAACAAATACACTTTTGCACAGTGGTACCGACTAGTATTCCAGTGTTTCTCCTCTGCTTTAGTTTCTCTCCATCACTCATTTATTTACCCCGTGTTTGTCACTTTTTTGTATTTTTTTTTGTTGATTGTGTACATGTTTGTCACTGTGTGACTGGTAGGGTGTGGGTCCTCGGGCCTACCCTGAAAGTTTTGGGAGGAGGCGGACATGGCCTTCTGGCTTGGGTCGCCCTCTCTATGGGGTATCCCTTTGGGGGAGCCCCACCAAGTACTTGGATGGGTCTGTTTCGGCAGACCCTCCAGAGAATGGGGTCTGTCTGGTTTCGGCCAGACGGGCCATAGTGTGTACCTCAGTCCCCGTCTGGAGCATAACGCCCCAGGGGATCGGGGTAAGGTCTTTCCTAGGGAGGACCATATTTCACATTTCGTGTCACTCTTTAAGACCCCTTTCACACTGAGGTGTTTTTCAGGCGCTACAGCGCTAAAAATAGATCCTGTATAGCTCCTGAAAAAAGCCTAATAGCGCCGCTAAAACGACAGTAAAGCGGTGCAAAAAATAGCGCCACTTTACCGATGACGCCCGGGGCTGCTCAATTTGAAAGGGGTCTTAGTGGCTCTGGGGGGAGTTTTTGGGTGTGTTTCCCACATCACTGGCTTTTAAAAAAGTTAATAAAATTGATGACATCACTGGTTGTTAGGACGCCGGTGGCTGGAAAGTTGAAGTGGTGCACAATAAAAGCCTGTGGCTTTAAGTAACTAAAAGCAGGCTTGATCCACCTACTGGCTTGTATGCATTTTTGGGCAATTTTTAGGCATTTTGCCAAGGCACCCCTGGAGAAACCTCAAAGCACCCTGGTTTAAAAAGGCTTTTATGTACTATCCAGGATGATTCAGTGATTCAGTGCAAAGAGTAAAAAAAATAATGTGCAAATGGCAATAACCTACAACAACCCGTTATTTATTTTTATTTTTTTAACTGATCTTATTATAAAAAGGACATCTGATATGTTGCTGTGAGCTGTTGTACTCTAGGAACCTTGTTGAATAAGCTTACTTTTTGTAGTCATGTTGATTTTACTATTGAACCTGACGTGTGATGTTCTATACTTCCTTGTGATCATAGCATCAAAGTATTTTCAATGTGTAGTAAAGGTGCTTTGCTGCCACCTAGCAGTGACAAATGAATTACAATGTAAGATATTTACAGAATACTACAGTGCTCATGTATTTGGTACCTCGAGAACTTTTATTTTGAAAAAAAAATGTTTTCCTAGCTGCAAATCATGGATCTTTCTGGAGTCTTTAGCTGTTTATTAAAGTGTTTCACTTATTTGCTCCTTTTTGATCTGTTAAATGTGACATTGAAAGTGTTTTATTATACCTGTTAAAAAAAAAAAAAAAAAAAAACAGCCATTCATTCAACCTGAAATCTTGTGAGTTGATAACTGCCTGCGCTTTCTGCCTCTGTACTGTTATCAGTTAGCATTGTTCCCTGTTATCATTGTGGACTACAAAACACCTCCACTGTTGTGGAGAAGAGAGGGAGGTGATGTGTAGTCCCAACACAGTGTTTGACAATGCTGCTTAGTACAGTTGTTTGTCAGAAACCATGAAATCAGGCCGAGACAGAATTATAGTTAAACCACACTTTTTTAAATATTAAAAGTAAAAAGAACAAACCTAGTCAAAACATAGCCAAAGTTCAGTAACCGGAACGGATAGTCAGCCAAGCCAGAAGTCAGGGATCAATGTAGTGGAACAGCAAGCAGGATCTGGAGCCAGAAGGGATGTCAGCAAAGCAAGTCTTGACCAGGATTGCAGGAGATAGTTTCTGTGATGTTGACCAAGGCGAAGGCAGAGCTACTCTGCACTGGACTGCTTAAATAGACAGGACTGACGAGCAGGATCATCATCATCATCGTCAGCTGGGTAACTGTGGAGAGATAGGAGTTGGCAATTAGCCGACAGCTGAGCGGCCAGCTCAGAGAGGTAAGGGCTGAGCCCAGCCCTGACAGTTTCCCTAGGAGAGGGCATTCTATTAAATGGCAGAATTATTTGTTTTTTCAAAAAGTGTGAAAAAAGAAACTAAATGCAGCCATCACATCTAAAGCCATACACTGAGTGACATTTGACTGGTAAAGCAGGGACTGGACACATTTTACTTGGTGTGTGGCCATTTCAACTCAACAGAAGTTGATCATTTGTGTTAAAAGGACATGGATACTTTTCTTAATCAGTATCTGCAGCCAGTGTCGGTGTTTTGTTCGATTTTATAACGGAAGTGACCTTCCGTTGTGGCCATCTTGGTACACCCCGCACTCGTCCGCAGTAAGGATACAGAGAGAAGGCGGCACGCGGACATCTTGTTACACCCACCAGAGTCTTACATTTCACACTAATTTTTAACAGTAAATTCAGTTTATATAGTGAAATTCAGTATTTTGAAATCCATCAGACTGTTTTGATGTTGATTTTTTTTCCACAAATTCAACATCTAAAGAGTCAGACGGATTTTGAAATACTGTATTTCACTATATAAGCTGAGTTTACTGTTAAAAATAAGTTTGCAATGAAAGACTCCGGTGGGTGTAACAAGATGTCTGTTTTCCGCCTTCTTCCTGTATCCTTACTGTGGAGGAGTGCAGGGTGTAGCAGATGAACTGCCTTTAGGCAGTTGAAACCTTGGGGCTTCAATCGCAGGTTTCTGGAGGATTCTCTAATGGTATAACATTAGGGGCGCAACGGATCAAAAAACTCACGGATCGGATCGTTCCTCGGATCAGAGTCACGGATCGGATCATTTTTCTGATCAGCAAATAATAATTGAATTTGCAAAAACCTGTGAAAATTCCACCACCATATAGTCCCCACTGTAATATCCACAATCTCCCCACTGTAATATGCATCTCCCCCACTGTAATATCCACGTCATCTCCCCCAATGTAATATTGGCTGAGCATGGATGGGTATGGCTGGGTATCACCAAGTAATGCAGGGTATGGCTGGGTATGGCAGAGTATTGGCAGGGTATTTCAGAGTATTGGCAGGGTATTGCAAAGTATTTCAGAGTATGGCAGAGTATTGGCGGGGTATGGCAGAGTATTGGCGGGGTATTGCAGAGTATTGGCGGGGTATTGCAGAGTATTGGCGGGGTATTGCAGAGTATTGGCGGGGTATTGCAGAGTATTGGCGGGGTATTGCAGAGTATTGGCGGGGTATTGCAGAGTATTGGCAGGGTATTGCAGAGTATTGGCAGGGTACTGCAGAGTATTGGCAGGGTATTGGCACAAGAAGTTGAGTGCACGTGCTCAATGTCATATCCAGAGTTTGTTTTTGGGAAATAGACGTATGAGTGTTGCCAGAATTGCTGCAGAGGTTGAAGGGGTGGGGGAAAGCCTGTCAATGCTCAGACCATACGCCGCACACTGCATCAAATTGGTCTGCATGGCTGTCGTCCCAGAGGGAAGCCTCTTCTAAAGATGATACATAAGAAAGCCTGCAAACAGTTTACTGAAGACAAGCAGACTAAGGACATGGATTGTGGAACCATGTCCTGTGGTCTGATGAGACCAAGATAAACTTATTTGGTTCAGATGGTGTCAAGTGTGTGGCGGAAACCAGGTGAGGAGTACATAGACAAGTGTGTCTTGTCTACAGTCAAGTATGGTGGTAGGAGTGTCATGGTCTGGGGCTGCATGAGTGCTGCCGGCACTGGGGTGCTACAGTTCATTGAGGGAACCATGAATGCCAACATGTACTGTGACATACTGAAGCAGAGCATGATCCCCTCACTTCGGAGACTGGGCCGCAGGGCAGTATTCCAACATGATGACCACTGCCTTGCTAAAGAAGCTGAGGGTAAAGATGATGGACTGGCCAAGCATGTCTCCAGACCTAAACCCTATTGAGCATCTGTGGGGCATCCTCAAATGGAAAGCGGAGAAGCGCAAGGTCTCTAAGATCCACCAGCTCCGTGGTGTTGTCATGGAGGAGTGGAAGAGGACTCCAGTGGCAACCTCTGAAGCTCTGGTGAACTCCATGCCCAAGAGGGTTAAGGCAGTGCTGGAAAAATAATGGTAGCCACACAAAATATTGACACTTTGGGCCCAATTTGGACATTTTCACTCAGCACATTGTAGCAAAGTATCATTTCGTCAGTGTTGCCACATGAAAAGATATAATAAAATATTTACAAAAATGGTGTACTCACTTTTGTGAGATACTGTATATATTTGTTAACAGGATAATTTTAGAGATGTCGCACAAATTACCAATCCCACTACAAATGTACTGAATGTAGCTGATACAGTGCCCACCTTGTTCATATGTGTAATAAATTATAGAACGTCATTTTAGTAAGAAATGGATTTAACCACTTCAAAACCAGGCACTTAAACGCCTTCCTGCCCAGACCAATTTTGAGCTTTCAGCGCTGTTGCACTTTGAATGACAATTGCGCGGTCATGCTACACTGTACCCAAATGAAATTTTTATCATTTTTTTTCCACAAATAGAGCTTTCTTTTGGTGGTATTTGATCACCTCTACGGTTTTTCTTTTTTGCTAAACAAATAAAAGAATACCGAAAATGTTTTTGTTTCAGTTTCAAAACTTTGTAAATAAGTAAGTTTTCTCCTTCACTGATGGGCACAGATGGGGTTACACTGATGGGCAATGATAAGGCGGCACTGATGGGCACCGATGAGGTGGCACCAATGAAGTGGCACTGATGAGGTGGCATTGATGGACACTGATATGTGGCACTGATAGGCGGCACTGATGGGTGGCACTGATGGGCGACACGGATGGGCACTGATAGGTGGCACAAATTGGCACTGATAGCTGGCACGGATTGGCATGGATGGGCGGCATGGATGGGTATGGATAGGCGGTACAGGTGGGCATGGATAGGCGGCACTGATGGGCATGTATAGGCGGCACAGATGGGCATGGATGGGCACTAATAGGCGGCACGGATGGGCACTGATAGGCGGCACAGATGGGAACTGATAGGTGGCACAGATAGGAACTGATAGGCGGCATTGTATTACATTATACCGTACTAATGGATGCCAATCAGTGCCAAACAATAATGCATGCCAATCAGTGATGCCCATTGTGGGCACTGATTTGCATCCATTATGGGCACTAATTGGCATCCATTGTGGCACTGACTGGAATCCCTGGTGGTCTAGGGTGGCATACCTTGTCCTGGGCATCCCTGGGGGTGTCCCTGGCGGTCCAGTGTGGGCATCCTCGGGGGGGCTGCGCTGATAATCGATCAGCACAGACCCCCCCTGTCAGAGGAGCAGCCGATCGGCTCTCCTCTACTCACGTCTGACAGATGCGAGTGAGGAAAAGCCGATCACCGGCTCTTCCTATTCACACTGTGATCAGCCGTGATTGGATACGGCTGATTACGTGGTAAAGAGTCTCCGTCGGAGACTCTTTACCGAGATTGTAGTTGCAGGGTGTCAGACTGACACCCGCAACAACGATCGCCGCGATGGGCGCTCAAAATCCTGATCACGTTATATGACATCTGGTCAGGATTTTGAAACCACTTTGCCGCCGTGTTTCTGCTATAGGGCGGGCGGCAAGTGGTTAAAAGTAACTTTTACATTTTAACCACTTGCCAACCGCGTAACGTACATGTACTGTGGCAAAGTGGCTCTATTGTGGGAATTCACATACCTATACGTCATTTCGTGCAGTATCCTCTTGGGGGTGCGCGCGCAATGCCAGAGATCAGATCACGCTCTAATTGGACAGAGGGGGAGCCAATCAGTTGGTTCCGTTTGACCCAATGTCCGCCGGCCACCCGCGATCATTCCCGAGAGAGGCAGAACGGCGGTCTGCCTATGTAAACAAGGCAGAATGCCATTCTGACACGGGAGAAGATGGCAATCTTGTGTTTCTGCTAAGCAGGAACACGGATCTCTGTCTTCCCCCAATCAGAGCAATCCCCAGACAGTTAGTAATCACTCCCAGGGAACACATTTAACCCTTTGATCACCCCTAATGTTAACCCTTTCCCTGCCAGTGTCATTAGTACAGTGACAGTGCAATTTTCTTATTTTAGCACTGATCACTATTAGTGTCACTGGTCCCCAAAAAGTGCCACTTAGCGTCAGATTTGTCTGCCGCAATGTCGCAGTCCCGCTAAAAATCACTGATCACCGCCATTACTAGTAAAAAAAATTTAAAGCGGTTCTTCACCCTAAAGGGGAAGTTCCGCTAATCTGATCCCTCCCCCCCTCCGGTGCCACAATCGGCACCTTTCAGGGGGGAGGGGGGTGCAGTTACCTGGATAATCCAGGTAACTGCACCCACTTCCGGCCAGACCGCCGCAGACTCCTGCAGACGCCCCGCCCCCCCCCCCCCCCCCGTTGTGTTCTGGGAAACACACAGTTCCCAGAGACACAGCGGGGGACCATAAGAGACGCGCAGCGCGACTCGCGCATGCGCAGTAGGGAACCGGGCAGTGAAGCTGTAATGCTTCACTTCCCGATTCCCTGACAGAGGATGGCGGCGGGGGCAGCAGCGAGACGAGCGATCGCTCGTCATCTGCCGCCGACATCGCGGGACCCTGGGACAGGTAAGTGTGATTTTATTAAAAGTCAGCAGCTGCAATATTAGTAGCTGCTGGCTTTTAATATTTTTATTTTAGGTGCAGAACCGCTTTAAAGCAATAAAAAAATCCATAAATCTATCCCATAGTTTGTAGATGCAATAACTTTTGCGCAAACTAATCAATATTCGCTTATTTGGGATTTTTTTTTTTTACCAAAAATATGTAGCAGAATACATATTGGCCTAAATTGATGAAGAAATTTGATTTTTTTTAAAAATGTATTGGATGTGTTTTATAGCAGAAAGTAAAAAAAAATAGTTTTTTTTCTAAATTGTTGCTCTTTTGTTGGTTATAACGCAAAAAATAAAAAACGCAGAGGTGATCAAATACCACCAAATGAAAGCTTTATCTGTGGGGAAAAAGGATGTCAATTTTGTTTGGGTACAATGTCGCACAACCGCACAATTGTCAGTTAAAGCGGCACAGTGCCGTATCGCAAAAATGGCCTGGTCAGTAAAGGGGTAAAACCTTTCAGGGCTGAAGTGGTTAAACTGCTGCTAGCTGTAATCTCCCCAAACTGACACAAAATACAATATCCTTTCCATGGCAATAGTTCTGTTTATAGATAGGGTTCCCAGTATTCTCATACCCCCTACTGAGAGAGAGCTAAGAGAAGCCGGAGTTTCACTTCAGTTACAAATAATACACAAATGAAGCGCATGGGACATCCTGTCCTCTCTGTCCTAGGCTGGGTTCCATGTACCTATACATTTCTGTTCTCTATGGTTTCCGGCCATAATTGATTCTGCAAGACTCACTATTCACCCGCTTGGAATTAGAGATCCTGACTATTGCCAGTGCTTTTATAAGATCATTCATTTATTCTAAAATAAACATTTAATACTCCATTTGTCACAAATGTTTCTTTATAAACCACTTCAGCCCCAGAAGAATTTACCTCTGTTCCTGACCAGAGCACATTTTGCCATTCGGCACTGCGTCGCTTTAACTGACAATTGCACGGTCGTGTGCCGGCAGTTTTTTCCCACAAATAGAGCTTTCTTTGGGTGGTATTTGAGTGCCTCTGCGGATTTTATTTTTTGCACTATAAACAAAAAACGAGTGTCAATTATTTAAAAAAACACATTATTTTTTTACTTTTTGCTATAATAAATATCCCCCAAAAATGTATAAAAAAAACATTTTTTTTCCTCAATTTAGGCTGATATGTATTCTTCTACATATTTTTGGTAAAAACAAAAATCGCAATAAGCATATATTGATTGATTGATTAAATTGGTTAAATGACATTTGCGTGGTCGTGTAATGCTGTACCCAAACAAAATGTACGTCCTTTTTTTATCCACAAATAGAGCTTTTTTTTTCGTGGTATTTGATTACCTCTGCGGATTTAATTTTTTGTGCTATAAAAAAAGACCAATATTTTTTTTTACTTCTATAATACATATCCAAATAAAAATATAAAAAAAAAATGTATTCATCAGTTTAGGCCGATATGTATTCTTCTACATATTTTTGGTAAAAAAAATTGCAATAGGCGTATATTGATTGGTTTGCGCAAACGTTATTGCTTCTACAAACTATGGTATAGATTCAGAGACTTTTTTTTTATTGTTTTTACTGGTACTGGCGGTGAACTGCGATTTTTAGCGGGGCTTGCGACATTGCGGCAGACAAATCGGACCAGTGACATAATTACATTGATTAGTGCTATAAAAACGCACTGATTAATGTAAAAATGACACTGGCAGGGAAGTGGTTAACACTAGGGGACGGTCAAGGGGTTAATTGTGTTCCCTGGGTGTGTTCTAACTGTAGGGGGGGGGGGTGGGCTACCAGGGACTTGACAGAGATCACTGTTCCCGATCACTGGGAACAGTAGATCTGTCATGTCATTAGGCAGAATGGAGAAACATACATAGTTCCACCATTCTGCCTCTCCCCACCGTGATCACGGGTTGCCGGCCGACATCGAGTCCATGGGACCCACGGGCATGCGCCCACTATCCTCCCTGCACAGACCGACTTATAGGTATATCGGTTTGTGCAGGAGAGCCGACCTGCTGCAGTATATCTGTGTGAGCTGGTCAGCTAGTGGTTAAGGTGATTTTAAACCCTCAGTTTTTTTTAAGTACTTTCGGCAGCTGATTTGATCACTTACTAAGTATGCAGATTCTTTACCTTTTAATCTCTTGCTTGTGTTCCAGTTGTGGAACACAATGATATCATTGGAAGTCAGAATCCAGCTGGTGCCATGGATTTCAGAATCCTATGAAGTCACCCTTGCATGCAGGGACTAGAGTTGTCCCTCCATACACTGTGTGCATCAATAGAAACACACAGCCTTGTAGTCTAGAATGACATGGTACTAGGGGCGGACTGACAACTCATGGGGCCCCCAGGCAATAGGAGATTATGGGGCCCCCAGGCAATCAGAGATTATGGGGCCACACAGTATACACAAACACACACACACACAGTATACACACACACAGTATATACAGACATGTTTCTATTGGCTGAGAAGGTACTGGAGAGGTGGGGCAGCTATAATTTCTAGATTTTTAGACCAAAAGGATGTCGGTAAGAGACATTTTAGACACAGATGTAAAAAAAACACAGATTTTTACATACTGTCCCTGGTTTTACTGAGGCTGGCAACCCTGATGGGGCCACCTAGTAGCCCGGGGCCCTCTGACAGTGCCCGAGTGGTCAGTCCGCCCCTGCATGGTACTGCCCTGCTCCTCCTCCTCCCACCTTTCTTCTCTGAGCTAAAAGACTGACTGGAGACTGCATTTTCCACTGTTAGCACTGTCCTGTGATGACTGGAAGTTCAGGGAAGTAGCACTGAGACATCCAGAGACAGCAGCATTGTAGGGTGAAAACTGCAGGTAATGGGTTAAGAATTGTAACAAATTGTTTACTGGAAAATGTTTCTTTTATTGTGCTCAATGTGTTCAATTAAAAACAAATAAGGGTTTAATACTACTTTAAGTCTGAATGCAAACTTGTGTTATTTCTAACAAATAGTTGCTTTCATCAGCAATCCATGGTGCATCTGTTTAATTTATGGTGTGTAGAGAACACTGATGTATTTTATATTTTATAACGTTCACTCAGTTCTCTGAGCAGAATGGATCCATTGTGAAATCATTTTCATATAACTACCAGATTGATGGCCGGTCCCATAAGCCAGTTTTATCATGAGCTGCAGCAGGATAAGGGCTGGAATGTTCATTTAAACATTGCAGAGAGCATGCAACCGTCTCCAGACTGCTGCAGAACAGGTGGTGCTGTAACAAGGGTATGCGTGGGTTGCTATGGCAACAGAACTCTCCTGTTCCTATCCATAGATCTCAGCAAACTGCAGATATTTTTCAGATAAACCGTTGAAAAGCAGTATGTGAGAAATACAAATGCAAACTGTTAGGAACTGTACAGAAGCAGTTAGCCATGCAGTATGGCAGATACAAATGTTGTAAAACACAAGCTAACTCCATATGTTTATTAAATACTTATGTGGACACAAATATGAACCAACCTCCCCATTTACCCCAACTGTGAAGAAACACTCTCCACTGAGCTAACTTTAATACTATTTGAATTGCTTCCACAAAGACTTTTTACTCTATAGTTTATCTAAAATTACAACATTTATTTCCAGGGACACGCAGATGCTAAGCAGTGCATTTATAAAAAGCATTTGCAGGGCTATTTGTCCCGTGAAACCGCATGGGGGCAAAAAAAATGAATGTTATTAGGCTATTTTCTTTCCAGGTCGTATGTTCTTCATAGAGTGAATCAGGAAACTACCACAACATTAGATGGAGCAGGTCCATCCTTTTGTTGCATACCTTGGACCCAAACCCCTTTAACCCTGCCCAGAAGCCCTCCTCACAATCAACAGGGCGGGGTCCAATCTGTAATTTCCAGGGACTACAAAATAGACTTTTCTATCTTTGCACCCTCCTTGGTTCCTAACTTCTAGTCTGCCAGTTTTGCCTCAAAGATAAGCAAATTTGTGCCTCACCCTGAGTCATGTTCAGGCACAAAGAGTGGTAATCCCAGTTCCTGCAGAGGAAAGGTTCAAAGGGTTTCACTTGAACCTATTCTCAGCCCTTAAACCAAATGAGGCACTTTCCTCATTTTGCATCTAAAATCTGTAAGCAGCATGTCCCAAAATTCTGCATGAAGTCTGCAAGATCATCGCTTCTCTCAGATCTGGGGAATTTCCCTTCCCACTTCACATTCCAATCTTTCCTGCCCAATAACACTTTATATGTTTTGGTGTGGGAGACCAACATTTTCAATATGTGACCCTGCCATTTAGACTCTCCTCTGCACCATAAGTCTTAACAAAAATACTTGTTCCACTCCTTACCCTGCTAACATCTTAGGGGTTAACTGGACAACCTTCTGCTGAAAGATTCCTCAGCCATTAACTAAAAACACAAACTTTCTCATGGCTGATCAACTTCAAGAAGTCTGCCACTCCTCACCTGGAGTATTAGGGGACCATCTTGAACACGGGCTCAGGCCACAGTTTTCCTTCTTTAGGAAAAGGTTGCTTCCTGAGGTTCAACTGTTGGACTCTCAGGTCAATCAGGCCTTGTGGTGGCATCCTTAATTTGGATCCCTTTGCTCAGTTTAACTCAAGACCTTTACAGCTCAACATTCCCACAATGTGGGACAAGCTGGTTCTTTCTCTCAATTGCCCACTACTGCTGTCAAGCAAGGTTTGGCATGGTGGACTTCCACCTCAGCCCTAGTATCCAGGAAATCATTCATTTCCTCTCCTTGGAAGGTGGTAATAATGGATATAAGCCCAATGGGCTGTAGCATGATCTATCATTTCCTGACTGTCCAAGGAACCTGGTCTAGTCCAGAGTCGACACTCCTTATCAACATTCTGGAACTGAGAGTCCACTTTATATGATGTTACTTACTTATGAATTTATCCAAAAAAAATTTCTCTGACGTTTTGGCTTTATAATGCCCGTCGACCTTTTACCTTGTCTATATTCAAATGTTTTATATACCTTTTGCAGTATTGATGGCCATTAAGCTATCTAACAGTGGACCTGGTATTTGATACTCAGCGAACGGTACAATATCCTTACAAGCTTGTTTTAACCAGCTCAACCTTGATGTCCTGTCTTTATACGATCTTTTGATTGGCTTGTTGGTAAGCCAATTCGTTCTTATTGTAACCCTCTCTGGAATTAAGGATCCTTATTGGGGTGAAGGGTTTCTTTTCTTTTCCTCCTTTTACACTGCTCAATCCACATGGATACACTTGACTATTCACGTTTGCTTTGCTAATAATTTTCACACATTTATATCAAATAGTATGGTTTAATCACTTTTGACCTTATACCTCTGGTAATTATATGTAGTCACCTGGAGCATTTCACCTCACTCCTCCCACCCCCTTCCCCCCCCCCCCTCCCCTTCCCCTCCCCTTTTTCCCTTCCTTCCCCTTCCCCTTCCCCTTCCCCCTTTCCTCCCCCCCCTCCCCCCCCTCCTCACTTTTCTAGCCACTCAATATCACGGTTTTACCCTCACGAGGTCCTTTTTTCCTCTTCTTTGTCTCTCTCCCCCCCTTCCCCTTTCTTCCTTAATTCAAGATATACCCCTCCTAATTGACAAATTATTATAATATTATTTATCCAGAGCCGGCGTTTACCAATCCCCCATGTTCACCGTGGGGGGAATTTGCGGATCTCCTTACCTGCAGCCTGTTCCTTGAAGTAGGGTGAGCTGACCTCCTCTTTTAAACATATAGGGAATTTGTGTATGTAAAATCAATAACATTATGATAACTGTATTGCTTATATCTTTACATGTGTGTATTGTTTAATGACTGTGATACTTTTATATAGATATCCTCCTGAAGAAGCGGGCCTTTTCCCGCGAAACTAGTCGAGGAAATTTATTGTGCACTCTCTACGGTTGAATGTTCCCTATGGAGAACCCGTCAGGAATACCTCAACTGTGATGTGCATATTATTGTACTCCTTCAAGTGATATTTCAGTGTTGTTTTGTTTTATATCTTTATTAAACATTATATTGATTTTAAATTTTATTAGTGTTTTTCCATTACCAAGTACCGGTATAGTCCAATTTATTATATGGCCGAATGGAACTACATATGGGGTTGGTGTGAGCGACTACCCGGTATTCCCATTTAAGCCCTCTTTCCTTTAATTACAAATTCTGGATGATGGTACATTATACAATATTTATAAAAATTTAGACCAGAGGCGATACTCATAATATGTCAGTCAGGGTGCAGTTGGACAATGTTACAGCTGTGGCTTACATAAACCACCAAGGGGACAATTATGAAGAAGCAAACCTGATCCTCTTTTGGATGGAGAACCACATTCCATCTCTTTCTGCTGCCTACATTTGAGAAGACTCATTTACCAATGCTACGACTCAGGGGAGTGGGAGTGGTCCCCCCCCAAGATCTCCCTGCTGCTCTGGATACACCAGATGTGGACTCTAAGGCCCTTAGATTCAATAAGAAACTGTCAGGTTTGTGACTAAGTCCAGGAATCTTCTGGCCTGGTGCATTCCCACCAGTGAAGATTCTGCCTTGACTGCTCTGGAACATAGAGGAAGAATGGATTCTGATGATCCTCATCACTTCAAATTGGCCAAAGAGAACTTGGTACACAGATATACACAGACACCTGGTGGATGATCCTTGCCTCTTCCAAACAGGACAGACCTCCTGTCACAGGACAACACTACTTCTTAGTTGCTAGTTTTAATGGCATGGCTGTTAAAACCCAGGTCCTAAAGGATAAGGGCATTGCTGACACTGTTATTCCCACCTTGCACAAGGCAAGAAAATCTTCCTCTCTTAGGGTCTAACATTGCACCTGGAGGGCTTACCTTGGCTGGTGTGAGAGCAGGCCACATACTAACAAGGTGATACTTAGACCCAGGAGACCCAGGCCCTCCTTCCTCCCCAAGATAGTCTCTTTCTTTCAACTCAGTGAGGATATGGTTTTTCTTCCCCTATGTCTTGCCCGAAACACGTTTCTGACGTTTTCTATGTTGTTGCCCTGCCCTCAGTTTATTGTTTGAGGTTATCCCATGGTCTGTGACTTCCTGTGCGATGTCCTATACTGTATGATTACAGTAATGGGACTTTTTGTCTTACCAGTAATTTCCATATCTTGAAGTACGTAAAAAGACACAGATCCTTCCTGTCTATTCCTTGTTTCTCCTTATTGCTTTCAACAAAACTGGAGCCCCACAGAGTTTGTGGGGTTAAAGGAGGGTGCACTGAAGGCATTCCCAGCAAAACTTTTGCCAGTGTCCAATCGCCTGAAGATAGTGACATATAACTCATGGTCTATGACTTTGTGTTCTGTACTGTACTCGAAGATTTGGAATTTACCAGTCAAAATTCCAATGTTTGTGGTCTCCTAGACCTAAACAAGCTTTTAACCTTTCAGTGTGGCTAGGGCCCCATTGCATGGAATCATTTTTGTTTTCCCCAGAGCTCAGCTTTAAATCTATATGGTGGGATGGAATAGGGTTTGTGGCAGTGACTTTTTTTTCTATTCCAAGCTTTGAGGAAAAACACAGGTCCTGCTGTGGATGTGTATGGAAAGCTCTCCTGAATCACAAACTAGATTACTAACAAAAGGGAAGGGGGGTAGATGAGTGCATTACAGCAATGTCTGGAAGTAAGGTTAAAATACTGAGTATGAGCAAACAGGCATCCCGGAAGCATCTCAAGGATAATCTTTTTAGTTTTGACCAGAATGTGCATTTAACGCAGAACTCCAGTCAAAAATAAAAATAAATATGCCATTAAAAGATAACAGGTAAACTGAAAGATTACAAAAAAACAAGATTTTGCTGTAATTCTCAGTTTCAAGCCAGAGATTTCTCCAACAATACATTTTTTCTGCCTCTAGATGTCCACAGTCTAGTACCCAGCATCTTTTACCCCACTTCCTCTGAGCCCAGGTTGTCCTAGACCTGTCAGCACAGTGAGTATACAGGCATGAGGTTATCTCTCTGTTAGGCCCCTTTCACACATGCGGACATTATGTCCGTATTTTATCCATCCGTTTGCGGATGAAATACGGACATACATGCATTCCTATGGGATAACAGGTGTCTGCGGATGAACATCCGCAGACACCTGATATCGTCTGTCTCCACAATGGTCCGATTCTGCAGACGGAGGAAAATCCTATTTTTCTATCCGTCTGCAGAGCGGATCGGATGAACACAGACAGAAGGTCCGTGTTCATCCGATCCCCCATAGAGGAGAGTGGAGATCTGACAGTGTACCGGGACCGCCCTGTCATCTGCCGGCTCAGCGGGGATAACGGAGCGATCCCCACTGAGCAAGCGGATCATCGCGGGTGGATCATTACGGATCCGTCTCGTGTGAAAGGGGCCTTACTCTGCTTTCTCCTCCTATTAGTATATGAACTGAATGGCTTCTTGTGCTGCTTTTTCCTCTAACACTCCAGACCTAATGCACAAGGACTGCAAGAGGCTGCTACCATGTCACATTCACGTACTTGCACTGCTTGTATTTTAAAAATAAATTTTACGATGTATTAAGGCAGAACTTAACTCCAAAATGGAAGTTAGTTCTGTTCAAACAATCCCCTCCTCAGGCAGAATTGCATTTTTTACTTATTGGCTTCACCTTCTGCTGACAGTCTGACCTAGGCCAAAATACTGTGTACCTTGTCCTGCAGCCTCTTGGGATACTTACATTACATCTCTCAGGAGGCTGCATGATTGAGCAAACAGAGTTGAAGGGGATGGGCTGGAGGGCAGGTCAGAGGGAGAACCCAGCCTGTCATTGGTAGCTGGCTGCCTGCATCGGGAAGAGGCAGCCGGGTGAGGAGGACCAGGAAGGCGGTGCGGGACTCAGGTATGTACTTGGAATAGCAGATCATAATGGGACAAAACTAGAATAGATTTGCGAGAGGGAAGAGGGGAAAATGAAAACAACATGGACATACATCCCAACATTTTGAGATTGTAATGAGGGACACCTACTACCAAAAATATGTAGGCATAGGACACACACCCCTGTCACGCCCCCTTAAAGGAGAATTAACCAAAAATAAAAGATTAGTTAACCCCACAAGTGCTTTTTTTTAGCCACTACTATTCCTTTTATTGGCTTTTGAAATTTACAAATGCAGCGATTTAAAAATTGGATGAAAAATTTAGCGTTGGGAAACACTTTTTGAAAGATAAATAGTGCATTTTATATACATCTATATAGTTTAGACCCCAATGAGGGACAAAGGAGTAGGAAAGAGGGATAGATAGGCTTCAAATCAGGGACAGTCCCTCAAAATCAGGGACAGTTGGGAGCTATGCATGGGGTGTGGAAGCTGAGTATACCTTCAAAGTGGTTCTGGGGCCTAAAGCCCCAGCGGGGGACCCCAGAAGAAGAGGATCAGGGTTTCTCTGTGCAATAGCATTGCACAGAGCAGGTAAGTATAACATGTTTGTTGTTTTCATTTAAAAAAAAAACAAAGGTTTAATGACTTGACATTAGTGACTTCCGGGTATCGCTGCTCCGGTGCTGTGACTGGCCGGAGCAGCGATGATGTCACTCCGGTGCATGCGCACGGGACCTGTCAATGACGGCATGATCGCCTTCACTAATGGCACGCTCAGTGCGCCTGCGCCGTCGTCTACGTCATGCATGCGCCGTAGAAATTGGTGCCCATTTTTAGGAAAATATCTCCTTAACCATGTAGGTTAAGGTGATATTTCTTGCACCTACAGGTAAGCCTTAACCTAGGCTTACCTGTAGTTTAAAGTGGTCTGTAAGGTTTTACAACCACTTTAAAAGCTGATTGGTTACCATGCACAGCTGCACCAGATTTTGCACTTTCCAGTTATAGTAAATCAACCCCCATTATGTCTCTTCTGCAATAAAAAGCCTGCCTGATCACAAATATTTATTTTGTAAGTAAAGTTCTACTTTAAGTATATGAGGAGATGGGAACAATTAAAATTGAGTTGTTTGTTAGGTGTCAGAATCTATTAGTTACTCTTCAGTGCAGTTTGTTCATCTAATAACCTAATGTTTATTCAATGTCACGAAACTGCGCTAGATTGTGTCAAGATCATTCACTAAATTAAATGGACACAAATCAACCTGATGAGTAATGAATTTGAAATCTGCTTTGTAAATAGCACTACTTGTTAAGCTGATGTTGATGTAAACCATGCACCCGATGAATACATGTTTTTAAATGTACAGCGTTGTCATCTCCTGGCTACCTCTCTGTACAGCAACGGTGTCAGCTGCAACAAATGATGTTGTCATGGCTCTGCTGACAGTAGACTTTGTGGAGGTGCTGATGTGCCCTGGGGAGCACTGCGGTAAAATCATTCAGCCATTACTGCCTTTACACCAAAAATACATCAATACATTAGAGGGATCAGAGGTGAAAAAGCAAATGAGATCAGCAACTTAAAAGACGTTATAGAGGATCCAAATCATGGTAAAACTACAGGAAAAGGAGTACTTTGCTTTTCTATCAAACCCTTATCTAGACACAATACAAATTTGTCAGGCATTTACATTGCGGTTTGCAAGTGGTTTACTGGGATTATGACTAAAAATATCAGCCATAACCCCAGTATCATTTTTTTTTGAAGCCGGAGCAGTGGCAGCCCGTCCACTAGGGGTGCACGAGCGCCGCCCCCTCTGTCCATGCGTCTGGCCTCCTGATCTACATACAGGGTGCCGGATCCATGGATTCCAATGGGGGGGTGTTTTTTTTTTTAAGCACGTGATTAGAGCTCCGAGTCCACCCAGTTGCGTGACTATAGTGAATAAATATTTGCAATTTTCATACTGATCTTCCTCCCGGCATTAGGAAGCGGGTCATGAGATCTGTCACTCGATTGGCTGAAAGGACAGGCGATCCTACTGGATGCCTAGGAGGAGGAGGGAGGAGACGCATGGCGGAAGCCACCATGATCCACAGAAGGAGGAACGATGTAAGCTGCCGCCCGCTACCCATCGGACACGCTGCCCGCCACCCATTGGACAAGCTGCCCGCCCGCCTACCTATATGGGTTAAGTGCGATGCTTTGATGTCTCGGGTTTACCGTTTCCGCCAGTTCGCCCGAGAAATGATGCGACAGTGTGGTCGGTTGCTGCCATAGGCGATCAAAGTGTAGATACTCTTTGATCGCTTCTATGGCCTTGGAAGCGACGTCACTTCCGGTCTGGGCTGGAAGTAAATAATTTTTTTTTTTTTTTTAAAGCAAAAGATCAACATTTTTTTCTTTTTTTGATCTTTTGCTTTTAAAGGTAAAGAAGAGGTTTGGGGTCTTTTTGACCCCAGATCTCTCCATTAAGATGACCTGTCATCCTTATTTCTATTACAAGGGATGTTTACATTTCTTGTAATAGGAATAAAAGTGATTAAAAAAAAATAGATAAAGGGACAGTGAAAAAAAGTAAAACAAATAAGATTTTTTTTTCTAAAGCGCCTCCATCCCTCCATTTTTACACACAGAAGTGAACGCATATGTAAGTCACGCATGCATCTGTAAACGCTATGCGCACCACATATGTGAGGTATCACTACGAACAGGAGAGCAAGAGTGATAATTCTAGCACTAGACCTCATCTGTAACTCTAAACAGGTAACCTGTAAAGGCATTTAAAGTGTTGCATATGGAGATTTTTAAGTACCTTTGCTTGTCACCAATCCATGCACGTGCACAATTTTAATGCGAGACATGCTAGGTATCTGTTTACTCGGTGTAACATCATCTTTCACATTATACAAAAAAATTGGGGTAAATATTGTGTTTTTTTTTTAATTCATTAAAGTGGAAGTTCAAACAAAACCAACTAACGCTAAACCTGCTCTCTGCTACATTCTAAACCTAATTTATCTAACCTTGTAAAGAAAAAAATCGCTATACTTACCTTTTCTCCAGCTTATCCGGACCGGTCCCAGCATCAGCTGCCAGCAGTGGCTTCAGTGTGCAGGCAAGTGCAGGAGAGGCAGCCGCCAACGGAAGCCCCATAGTAAGTCTATTGGTGACGTCACTTGCCAGCTATTTCAGAATGGTTGTCAGTTCTCTCCTGCGCACAGGTTCCATGGTTTGAAGAATATGTAAGTACAGTGATTTTTGCTTTACATGGTTAGATAGCTTAGGTTTTAGACATGTGCGATTCGTTTCGTTCGAATCTCAAATTCGTATGAATTTCCCAAAATTCGTACGTTCGGGAGGATCCGAAGTACGAATTGCCGTGCGTCCGAATTCTGTACGGAATACAAACTTTTGTTTACAAATTTCGGATTTCGGATCAGTTGTCGTCGAATCGACGACGACTCAGTCATTATGCTTATTATGAGGGGCTCCCACCATCCCTGTGCTGTGCTGACTTCCTCCTGGGGCTGTGCCTCTGCTGTGCATATTATGAGGGGCTCCCACCATCCCTGTGCTGTGCTGACTTCCTCCTGGGGCTGCTTATTATGAGGGGCTCCCACCATCCCTGTGGAGCCCCTCATAATAAGCCGCCCCAGGAGGAAGTCAGCACAGCACAGGGATGATGGAAGCCCCTCATAATAAGCAGCCCCAGGAGGAAGTCAGCACAGCACAGGGATGGTGGGAGCCCCTCATAATATGCACAGCAGAGGTACAGCCCCAGGAGGAAGTCAGCACAGCACAGGGATGGTGGGAGCCCCTCATAATAAGCAGCCCCAGGAGGAAGTCAGCACAGCACAGGGATGGTGGGAGCCCCTCATAATATGCACAGCAGAGGTACAGCACCCGGAAGAAATCAGCATAGCACAGGGATGGTGGGAGCCCCTCATAATAAGAAGGCCCAGGAGGAGGTCAGCATAGCACAGGGATGGTGGGAGCCCCTCATAATAAGCAGCCCCAGGAGAAGCAGGCGCAAACTGGACCAGCGGTGCATGGCAGACAATCCGCTTCTCATCTAATGAAACTTTGTATTTCGGATAGGAAATTCTTCAACGGAATTTCGTATTTCGGATGAAAACCAAACTTCCATCAGCATCAACTGTCATATTGAGGTATATTTTTGCCTTTAAATTCATCGTAAAGAACGTTCGTACACGTTAACGAACCTAACGACAATTTGTATTTCGTACAAAACAGAACGGAATTTCAGACACGAAATAAGAAGTACGAATTCATTTTATTACGAATCGAAACGGAACAGAACTAAACAAATTTATTGACGCCGCCCATGTCTAGGTTTAGAATGTGGCAGAGAACAGGTTTAAAGTTAGTTTAAATACTATGCTCCCCGCGCTGTGGGCTGTGTGCAAGTGCTGTGAATTATCTATTTAGACTGCTGCTGGGTAGGGATGAGCTTGATGATCGGGTCAAACATAAGTTAGAAAATCAGGTGTTCACCCGTTTGCCGAAGAGCGAACATTATGGGGTATTCGCAGCAAATTCTAGCGCCGCAGAATGCCCCAAAATGCACTGCGAGATCGCAGTGCATTGCTGGATGATTGGCCAAAGCATGCACCTGACCTGCATGCTTTGGCCTATCACAGTGCCCTCTGCTAAGAGAGCCATAATTGGCCAAAGGCAGGGGGTGTTTGGCTTATGCTTACTGCTGGAATGTAGGCTACAGGTTCCTATAAAGTAGGTATAAATGCCCAGTTAGTAGCTAACTAATGACCCACACTTCACCCACACCCTACTGGTCATTGTCATGTGATAGAGCTTCCAGTTGTTATGCCTCATAAGTAACAACTGCCCCTGGTGCTGGCAAATAGTAAAGCTCAACGCTGAGAATTACAAAAAAAAATGCACTTGCTGTGCCCCCCCATCCTGAAAGGGTAAAATGCTTCTCAATACTAGGAAATTAGGAATAAGGCATTATACTTTGCTCTTTGCTATGATCCAGCAGGCTCCTTCCATCTGTGCAACTGATCCCTCAAACCCTCTTTTATAAGATGCTCTGGGCTGCAGTCAAAAAGTTAATTCATGAAATACAATGAAGGACCAATAGTTCTGCAGTGTATGTGCAGAGGGCAAAGACCTGCCCACAACCTGGAGAGGAAGAGAATGCCACAATGAGGCGTAAGATGTGTATTATACATTATTTTCATACCCTAAAATTAATGAGCATTTAAAGGGGCCCCACTGTAAGGGTAGCTTTTGTTGTAGTTGGGCCAAAGGTCTGCATTCAACCTTTTTTATGCCGGCAGTGTGAAAGGGGTCTTATGGACGCACCGCCACTGCTTGTAGTATGTCCGCAGTCTCTGACCATCTTTTGTATTATGTCCTCATTCTCTGACCATCTCTTGTAATATGTCCACCGTCTCTGTCCTTCTCTTGTATCATGTCCACAGTCTATACCCATCTCTTGTTTTATGTATGCAATCTATGACCATCTCGAGTATTATGCCCACAGTCTCTGAACATCTTTTGTATTATGTCCTCAATCTTTGACCATATCTTGTAATATGTCCACAATCTCTGACCATCTCTTGTGTCATGTCCACAGTCTCTGTCCTTCTCTTGTATCATGTCTACAGTCTCTGACCATCTCTTGTATAATGTCTGCAATCTCTGACCATCTCCTGTATCATGTCCACAGTTTTTGACCATCTCCTGTATTATATCTGCAGTCTCTGACCGTCTCCTGTATCATGTCTGCAATCTCTGACCATCTCCTGTATTATGTCTGCAATCTCTGACCATCTCCTGTATTATGTCTGCAGTCTCTGACCATTTCCCATATCATGCCTATAGTATTTAATTCTATTCTGTTGTGTCTGCGGTCTCTAATTATGAACATTCACTAAATTGTATGTGTGGCCATGTGATGATGTAAGTTCCCATTTCAAGAAATTGACCACCACTGACCAGCAGTATACAACAGTAAGATTTCTAAATGTAACACATATTACTTGTCCTTTTTTTACAATCAAGAGATGATCAGGCACATCCTGTTGAGTACACGAACCATTCACTTCAGGAGCTTGCAATCCAATGTCCATATTAACAGCAAGTCAGTATCTTAGAAAAGTGACACAAGAAGCTCTCCTCATTGGAGGAGAGTACACTGAGTTCCCAGCATAGCTAGAGAAGTGACCACGCTGTGCTCTCCTGCTTAGTGTGGTGAGTATTTAATAGAAAAGCAAGTGGACTAGCAGGAACAGCAGGGAATTCACACAAAGGAAGCAATACAAAGAGAACAGGATACTTTCTCATACAAGTACATGGTAATGTAATTTAATGTAATTTAATTGAACAAGCTGAAGTTAGAAGCTAATTGGCTGCCATGCACAGCTGCACCACCAGTGTTTGCACTCTCCAGTTTTAGTAAATCTCTTTTTGGACTTTTGAATGTTTGCAGACATGGAAAATCATGATTGGCTGCAGATCAACATGAATGGGAAATTTTTAATAACATTATATTACAAAATGCCTTGTGTAACAATAATGTCATATCCCAATTTATCAGAAGTGGTGTTTTCCTTTAAATCAATCAACTGACACATAGTTGCTGTTGACAATGTTGTATTTGACTTCTAGTGACAAACACAAGCTACCCACACGCTGATTTATAATTTAATTCTCTCCTACACAAGCACAGTGCCCTCCCACACAGTAATAACCTTGTCTACATGGCAAGCAATAACATCAGCCTATCCGTTTTGAACTCCCACTCACCAATTTGCTCCAATTTAATACCAAACGCACATCTTTCCTATTACCTGAGTTGGAGAATTCCACCCACTGGACATACTGACATTTGCATCAACACAAAACATTGCATTTTGTTGAAATAAACAATTTAATATGTGAATATGTTATCAGCATAAAAAACCCTAATGAACACTGCTTGTAGATATCTCCTTACTTGATTAGTATTGTTGTAATCCTTTTTTTCCTTTAGAATGACATCATTGAACATGCCCAGATCTCCCCTGATTTATGGCACACTCTCTATGTGATTATCTATCTGTTATCAAGACTTTCTACAGCACATTACTGAAATCCGAGGAGACTTCATAGTCACTCAGAGCTTCCTCCTACACCCCCATGTGACCATGTGACATCACATGCAGTGTAAAGCAGGGCATTGGACAGCATTACTGCGGTCTTATCAGCTGGAGCTGATAAGACTCACACAGGCAAACATTAGATAATCAGCACAAGTAAATACTATGAAATAAAACAAGTTGGCTATGAACAGGGAAGCAGGGTTGCCATAGAAACGTTGGCTTGAGAAGGAGGCTTAGTTAACAGTACAGGAAGTGCTCAATGTAAGGGCGGAAATACATAATAACAATAAACAAAACAATACTTAAGATGGCGCTGCCTTACCCTGGAAACAAGTTTTTTAAAGTTTCTTTAAACAGTAATATGCGATTTGGGCTGGATTACAGTGGCTATAGTTTGATAATTAAATATTATAATGGACTAAATGAAAAGAAGCATCAGAGTGGGAGAGTTTACTTCCTCTTTAAGCTGAATGCAGCGATCTGTATATTGTAGCAACTGCTGTCTCCTATGTCAACAACTTCACTCACAGTATCCCACTGTAGATCCTCAAGCTTAGCTCCCAGCTACCTGCTGGGCTTCTGAAGCTTCACTCACAGCTACCAGCTGTATTCTTCAAGCTTCACCCACTGTTACCCACTGGGTTCCTCGGACTCACAGCTACCTGCTGGATCCCTCAAGCTTTACTCACACTACCCGCTGTACTTCTCTTTAAGCTTTACTTACAGCTGCCCACTGTACATCTTGGATGAGTTCTCTCCTGAAGCTTTCCCAACACTTCACAGTCCCCGGCTGATGAAGAGTCTGCTCTAGTACTCCTTCAGAACTCCATGCCTTCGACACATGCCTCTGGCAACAAGAGTCAGTGGCAGAACTTTCAGGGTAGCAGCAGTAGTACTTGCGACTGGGCCCTGGCATTCTGCCTCGGGGGGGGGGGCACAAAGACCCGTCATCTCCCCCTGCACCACTGGCTGTCAGTGTGGGATGTGATGGGGGGAGTGGGAGGCGGCGATCAGCAGCTCTATGGTGCCCACGGGTGGCGGGATCTCCCTGGGGCTTGTAGTTCTCTTCCATTCTACAGTATAAAGTAGAGAGGAGAAGGGCCTCTGACCCGGTTGTGTCACTCAGTGTAAGTCGCTCTGCTTTTACACTCTTTCTACACTCTTTCTGATACATGCCCTTCCCCTCTTCACTGTATACACTCAGGAATAGTGATGGACGAACTTCCGACGGGACGTTTCACGAACGCGGACAGCGAACGCGGCCGATAGTTCGCGAACCGGAACGTTCGCGGCGGGCCCCATTGACTTCAATGGGAGGCGAACTTCGCAAACCTACAGGTCAAATTTGTAGCCACAAAATAATTAATAGCTGTGCAAACATAGTCCCACCACATGGCCAATGACATAACACATGTATGAGGTGAATCTGGGATCGACAACTACAAGCATTCTTTTTTTATATGGGAAATTGTTGTGACAATTCAGGACTGTGGAGCGCATGAAGGCAATGGAGGAGAGGGAAGGTCAGGGACCAGGGTAGGCAAAGAAGAGGGTGCAGGAGATGATCACCAGCAGCGTGACATACAGCAATGACACCTGCACTGTGACAGAGTCATCTGACACCAGCACCGTGATAGAGAGCACTGACATCAGCAGCGTGACATAAAGCACTAACACCAGCACCGTGATATACAGCACTGACAGCAGCACCGTGATAGAAAGCACTGACATCAGCAGCGTGACATACAGCAATGACACCTGCACCGTGATAGAGTCATCTGACACCAGCACCGTGATAGAGAGCACTGACATCAGCAGCGTGACATAAAGCACTAACACCAGCACCGTTATATACAGCACTGACAGCAGCACCGTGATAGAGAGCACTGACATCAGCAGCGTGACATACAGCAATGACACCTGCACCGTGATAGTCATCTGACACCAGCACCGTGATAGAGAGCACTGACATCAGCAGCGTGACATAAAGCACTAACAGCAGCACCGTGATATACAGCACTGACAGCAGCACCCTGATAGAGAGCACTGACATCAGCAGCGTGACATACAGCAATGACACCTGCACCGTGATAGAGTGATCTGACACCAGCACCGTGATAGAGAGCACTGACATCAGCAGCGTGACATAAAGCACTAACACCAGCACCGTGATATACAGCACTGACAGCAGCACTGTGATAGAGAGCACTGACATCAGCAGCGTGACATAAAGCACTAACACCAGCACCGTGATATACAGCACTGACAGCAGCACCGTGATAGAGAGTACTGACATCAGCACCGTGATATACAGCACTGACACCTGCACCGTAAGCAGCCCCAAGAGGAAGTCAGCATAGCACAGGGATGGTGGGAGCCCCTCATAATGAGCATAGCACAGGGATGGTGGGAGCCCCTCATAATGAGCATAGCACAGGGATGGTGGGAGCCCCTCATAATATGCACAGCAGAGGTACAGCCCCAGGAGGAAGTCAGCACAGCACAGGGATGGTGGGAGCCCCTCATAATATGCACAGCAGAGGTACAGCCCCAGGAGGATGTCAGCATAGCACAGGGATAGTGGGAGCCCCTCATAATAAGCAGCCCCAGGAGGATGTCAGCATAGCACAGGGATGGTAGGAGCCCCTCATAATAAGCAGCCCCAGGAGGAAGTCATCACAGCAGAGGGATGGTGGGAGCCCCTCATAATGAGCATAGCACAGGGATGGTGGGAGCACCTCAAAATATGCACAGCAGAGGTACAGCCCCAGGAGGAAGTCAGCACAGCACAGGGATGGTGGGAGCCCCTCATAATATGCACAGCAGAGGTACAGCCCCAGGAGGATGTCAGCACAGCACAGGGACCTATGTACTGTAGTACCCTATACCTTACCAGTCCTTATAAGGACCTTTGTGGAACAAGTAGGTTGTGTGTGACTGATTAGCAGACTGTACGTCAGTCCCTATACCGATGAAGGACTGCTGCAGTATAGGGCAGCGGTCAGCAGTAGTGCACCTCAACCCTATGTATTGTGAACCTATACCAGTCCTTATAGAATAGCAGACTGTACCTCACTCAACCCTATGTACTATAGCACCCTACACCAGGTTATTACCAGTCCTTATAGGGACCTTTGTGGAACAAGTAGGTTGTGACTGATTAGCAGACTGTACGTCAGTCCCTATACCGATGAAGGACTGCTGCAGTATAGGGCAGCGGTCAGCAGTAGTGCACCTCAACCCTATGTATTGTGGACCTATACCAGTCCTTATAGAATGGCAGACTGTACCTCACTCAACCCTATGTACTGTAGTACCCTATACCTTACCAGTCCTTATAAGGACCTTTGTGGACCAAGTAGGTTGTGTGTGAGTGATTAGCAGACTGTACGTCAGTCCCTATACTGATGAAGGACTGCTGCAGTATAGGGCAGCGGTCAGCAGTAGTGCACCTCAACCCTATGTATTGTGGACCTATACCAGTCCTTATAGAATAGCAGACTGTACCTCACTCAACCCTATGTACTATAGCACCCTACACCAGGTTATTACCTTACCAGTCCTTATAAGGACCTTTGTGGAACAAGTAGGTTGTGAATGATTAGCAGACTGCAGCAGAAGGGCAGCAGTCAAGCATAATATTCTTTCTATATTTGGAAGAAAGAATATTATACGTGTACAAGCCTATTACCATACCACTGATACCAGTCCTGAAAAGAACCTTTGTGGACCTAATATAGTAACAGCTACTGACTAAACTGACCCTCACTGCCTCACACACTGCTTCCTGCCTGTTCCTATATAAACTGACAAAACAGAGGCAACTAGAACAATAACTGGAATAGCACTTTTGTGGACCTGATAGTAACAGCTAATGACTAAACTAACTGTCCCTACAGCAGACACACCGTCCTGTCCCTTTCTCTAAACTGACAAAAGACACTCAGGCTGCTGCAACAATCAGTAGCACAGCAAACCTATATACACCTAACACCTATACCAGTCCTGAAAAGAACTTTTGTGTACCAAATAGCTAGCGATTTGGGTCACTGCAATCTCTCCCTTCTCCACACAGCAACCTCTCCCTATAGTGACAGAAGAAAGAATGTAAAATGGCCGCTGGATCGGGTGTATTTATAAGTTAGGGGGAATGTCCAAGTGTCCATGTGCTGTAATGTCTCAATTGGCTGTCCTGTACCCCATGATGGATGTGTCATCATAGGTCAAAGTTCTTTTACACAGAAAACACGGAAGTCTGCCGGGCGAACGGTGGCAATAGTCCGCCGATTGGGCGAATCACGAACACCCGCAATTCGCCGCGAAACGACCGCCGGGCGAACCGTTCGGCCATCACTACTCAGGAAGAGAACTACAAGCCCAAGGAAGATCCCACAGGCCGTGGGCACCATAGAGCTGCCGATCACCACCTCCCACCATCACCCAGGTGGGGGGGGTCCAGAGATGTGCTGGGGGTTGGAGGTGCACAGCAGAGAACCTCTGGAAGGGGGGGAAGCTGTCTGGGTACCCTGATGTAAGGGGGGCACTCTGGGGGGCTCTGATGTAAGGGAGGGGCTCTATGGGGACCATGATGTAAGGAGAGGGGTTCTCTGGGGACCCTGATGTAAAGGGGGGCTCTCTGGGGACCCTGTTATAAGGAGGAGGGCTCTCTGGGGACCCTGATATAAGGAGGGGGCTCTCTGAGGATCCTGATGTAAGGGGAAGCTCTGGGGACCCTGATGTAAGGGGAGGGTCTATGGGGACACTGATGTAAGAGGAGGCTTTCTGAGGACCCTGATGTAATGAGAGGAGGCTCTCTGGGGACCCTGATGTAATAAGGGGGCTCTGGGGACCCTGATGTAAGTGGGGGATCTCTGGGGACCCTGATGTAAGGGAGGATCCGCACTCAAATATGTAACAATATTTTATATATAACATATATACAGTATCTCACAAAAGTGAGTAAACCCCTCACAGTTTTGGAAATATTTTATTATATCTTTTCATGTGACAACAATGAAGAAATGACACTTATCTACAATGTACAGTAGTGAGTGTACAGCTTGTATAACAGTGTAAATTTGCTGTCCCCTCAAAATAATTCAACACACAGCTATTAATGTCTAAACCGCCGGCAAACAAAAGTGAGTACACCCCTAAGTGAAAATGTCCATATTGAGCCCAATTAGCCACTTTAACTCCCCGGTGTCATGTGACTCGTTAGTGCTACAAGGTCTCAGGTGTGAATGGGGGAGCAGGTGTGTTAAATTTGGCGTGATCACTCTCACTATCTCATACTGGTCACTGGAAGTTCAACATGGCGCCTCATGGCAAAGAACTCTCTGAGGATATGAAGAAAAGAATTGTTGCTACATAAAGATGGCCTAGGCTATAAGAAGATTGCCAAGACCCTGAAACTGAGCGCTGTTCAACTGCCTAGACACCACACATGGAGATAGTTTGTTCCCCCAGCAGCACAATATAAGACCTATGTGCGGGTTTGATGCAGGCCACCCATGGGTCCCTAGCACTTTCTGGCTGTGGATCTCCGTGGGGTGATCTATCAATAATTCTGGCAGACAACATTTTTGATATACATTTATATATGTACTCACACACAACTATTTACTCTTGATATGAGATTTATTCTCAATAGTTTTCTTAATTTACAAATAAATGATTACAGCTATTTGTTCTCTTTAGATATGCCTCTGAAGAAGGGAATGTTTTCCTGAAACATGTCAGGCATTTTGGAGTTCACATCAAAAAATTATATATGAAACATTTTATGTTGTGCAGACTATATATTTACATGTATGATTCCACACATTGATATATGTATGGATTTTTATACTGTCCTGTAAAACGATTTTGTGTATTATTTTTGTGAATGCATTTGTAATATATTTTTTACTCATATTTTTGTCTGCCTTAAAAGTCCCGCTGTACCGGGGGGTACTGTGATCTCCTTGTTAGGGGATCTTTCTACTTACACGTTTTGGGATGTCAGCGGCAATGATATTGGAAAGTTTGATGCTTTCCTTTATGGTTCATCTCTTATATAATTACTGAAACTGAGCTGCAGCACGGTGGCCAAGACCATACAGCGGTCTAACAGGACAGGTTCCACTTAGAACAGGCCTTGCCATGGTCTACCAAAGAAGTTGAGTGCATGTGCTCAGCGTCATATAAAGAGGTTGTATTTGTGAAATAGATGTATGAGTGCTGCCAGCATTGCTGCAGATGTTGAAGGGGTGGGGGGTCAGCCTGTCAGTGCTCAGACCATACTCTGCACACTGCATCAAATTGGTCTGCATGGCTGTCATCCCAAAAGGAAGCCTCTTCTAAAGGCGATGCACGAGAAAGCCTGCAAACAGTTTGCTGAAGACAAGCAGATTAAGGACATGGATTACTGGAACTATGTTCTGTGGTCTGAGACCAAGATAAACTTATTTGGTTCAGATGGTGTCTGATGTGTGTGGCGCCAACCAGGTGAGGAGTACAAAGACAAGTGTGTCTTGCCTACAGTCAAGCATGGTGGTGGGAGTGTCATGGTCTAGGACTGCATTAGTGCTGCCGATACTGGGGAGCTACAGTTCCTTGAAGGAACCATGAATGCCAACATGTACTGTGACTGTATATATATATATATATATATATATATATATAAATAAATACACACACACACACGTATATTATATACATGTGTATGCCCGGCCAAGCGTATGTTTTTCTTTACTTCTCTGCTACGGGCTTTCGCCCAAGATCTTTTGTAGACCAAGCAATGCTCCTGGTGGGGGTCCTTCATGCTTTCTTGCACTGGGGCCCTGAACAAGAGTGGTTCACTCTCTAGCAACTTCTTCTCCTAAGCCTCCTGGCAACGATCAGGATCCCTTTGGGCTGTTTTCCCTGTTGTGCCTGTGCGCTACATGCCGCGCTTGCACGCACACCTGTGTGGGTGTGCACCCTTGTGCTGTCCGAGTCGGGTGATGTGGCAATTAGCCGCACACCTGTTTGGGGTGTGTATATAGAGCAGCTCTATCTAGCTCTATACCATGACATCCTCCACAGGCAGTGGTTTGTTGCTGTCTGTTGTTTCCAGTTGCTTACAAATTTTCTGCAGATCAAGGTGTGTATCCCCTTCACTTTACTATGAGGGCTATCTTAGCTACTTTGTTGCTTCTTGGACTTGTTCTTATTAATTGCTAGATTGCTACAATATCTTTGTTTACCTTTCAGATCCAGTCACTGGATACATGCTCCCTGTCAGCTTTATGGCTTTTAGTTAGGAAACTGTGTGTTTGGGCCAACTATCAGGAGCCCAATACACCGTCTGTCTTCTTGCTTTAACAAATATACCAGATGGCTTTGATTCATTCAACTAAGCCCTTGTACACACGGTCGGAGATTCCGACAACCAAATCCATCGGATTTTGTCCGTCGGATTTTGTCCGACGGATCTTGTCCGAAACTGTTGCATACACAGGGTCGGACAAAGTTGTCGGAAAATCCGATCTTTCAGAATGTGATGATGTAATTTCGTTACGATGTAACTACGTTCAGGCTAGTAGCCAATAGCTTTGATGTAGGAATTTGATCTGAGCATGCGTGGCACTTTGTCCGATCGGAATTCTCTACACATGATCGGAGTTTGTCCGATCGGAGCATTTTGTCGGAAAATATTTCTGGCAAGTTGGAAAATTTGGTCCGACGGATATTCCGATGGAAACAGTCCGATGCAGACCACACACAGTCGGATTATCCGACAAAACGGTCCGATCGGACACATTCCGTCAGAATCTCCGATCGTTTGTACAAGGGCTTAGTGTTATCTAACAGGTGAGAGGAGCTAAGTGTTAAACACCTCCTCTCTTTCTTATTATTAGTACTAGGTACTATATACTAATCCTTTGTTATCATATGTTTCTGTGCTTTAGGTCACTTTGTGGTCTGTTTATGCTTTTTATCATTTTATCAATACTACCTAGTATCTGGCTGCCTATGAGATAGCTCCATTATGGTTTATGTGTGGAGGTAGGCTTTTGGCTAATAATACTAGCTGCTATTCTCTCTCATCTGTTTTTGTGCAGGAATTGTCTCTTTCTAAATTTGTTATCTTTACTTTCACTTTAATAATGGACGTCTTGACAATGGGGATACATACCCTTGCCTCTCTCTACAAATATCTACTTTTTCTGTCTTTCCCTGTTTTCTAACTGGCACAACCCCACGCTCAACCTCAAATTGCCTGTTGCATGTCACTTATGGGTATCCGCCGTGTTACTGCATACCATATACTGGTGCAGGATTAATATGATGTTTGGTATGATTTTTCTGCTGTTTTGAGAGAAAAGTAACAACATAGTTTTACATGTATTGATTTTGCAAAATAACGTTTTAATGAAAATTCCCTTTTGTATTTTGTGTTTAATAAACGATTAGGTTATTTTTATAATTGGTGCCTATAAAGTAGATTTTTTCTTATGTGCTTTTTGATCTAAAAATCCCTTTGGGCTGAGCCCCTTTACACGTGGCTAGGCCTCAGGCCTACACCTGTACTGCTGCTCCACACACACCCACACAGGCTGCAGCCCGGGTGGAAAGAGCCCCGATCTCCTGACTCTCTTCCAATAGACTATCCCAGCAGTAAAATAAACTCCTGCTGATTGGCTGAGAAAGTACATCCACTCGTAACCTGAAATTAACTGTAATCTATCATACTAATGCCAAAAGGTAACAGTGCCACCTATTGACAAAAAGAGAGAATCACAGTTCCATTCAAGCTTAGGAGAAAAGCAGTTGATCAAACTACAAATTAGCCAGGCTAGTTACCACCTGGCACAACTAAATTTGCTACCCGCCATTTTTAGGACAAGGGTGCTACACACACTATAAATATCTCTCAGAAACTAGATCCTAAGCAGTTATCTAGTTTTGATCCCCACATTGATCCCCACATTGTTTCACTTCTCCATTGTCCATAATGTAACATGAGTTGCAACAGGAAAACAGAATGCCTTCCTTACTATTCATGGTTGTGACAGATGGGCAGACCATAAAATTCAGTATATTGGAGTCCCTGAGAGATATAAAACTCTTAAAACTTATTATTGGAAGGATTGACTTAACATTTCCAAGAACATTTCTGGATTATTGTCACAAACCACAATTCAGAACAGAAGATGAGAAATGTATAAGCAGAAGTCCCCCTTAGTGAATGCCGAAGGTCAAAATATTTAGTAGATCCAGAGTAGGGATACGAAAATGTATCTGGGTTCGGTACCCACATAGATCTTTTGCAGATCTTGCCCAAAGTTCCTGAACTTTGCAGTAAACTCTGTTGAAGTTGGTTGAAGCAAAAGTTTGTGATTAGGGAACTTCGCAAATTCTGGGCATTCTTCCCAAACCAATAGTAGCATCTAACCTAAACCTGAGCCCTAATTCATATTTATATGGAATATTTTTTATGGAATATTTTTTTTTACCTTGCATGTCTTCAGTTTAACCTCACTGCTTCCACCTCTTGGAATTCCATGCTGGTCAGTGAGACAGCACATCACATTATGGGAGTAATAGAGAGGCTCAGAGGGTGGACTTGATAGGAGCAAACCTCAGCTGACCATATCTCTGAACCTATTGATTGTTTTGACATGCAGTTCTCATTAAAGATAACCTGTGCTTATGCATGTTGTTGTCATATAATTGGTTTGAGGCCTTCAACCATTAGGCCTTTGGGTGTAGATGGCCTACCCAGGGCCCTTGATAGAGGCGTATACGGGGTCCACCCATACCAGGTAGCCGGCAGATGCTCTTTCAGGTTAAACAGCTTATTCCCGGACAAGTGTAGTTGGTGTTCAGGGTCTGGGGTGTTGTTGCCTCCTGTCCTCTCCGAACAGGTATCTGTTTCACTTTGGTTGAAGCTGCTGAAGATGTGGTGATGCTGAAAATGCAAAGCAGAGATGGCAGTGGGATAGGTTTTTCACCTGAAGCCATGCAGTAAGTGACTGATGGGGAAAGGCTCCCCTAAAGGAATTCCTTCTATCTGTCCTGCTATGGGCCTGGGGCCACTGCATACAAACAGATGGCTGAGGAACTTCTCTTGCACTATACTCTTGGCTAGATACTTCTGGTTTAATTGCTCTGTCACTACTACTACATACTGCTCACTGCCCTGCCACTACATAGTGCTTGCTCTCCTGATACTACATACTGCTCACTGTCCTGCCTTGCATACTGCTCACTGCCTACAGCTACATACTGCTCACTGCCTACAGCTACATACTGCTCACAGACTGCCCTGTCACTACATAGCTCTCACTGAAATGCCCAATCTCTAAATATGCCTCACTGACTTGCCCTACCTTTACACACTAGTACCAACAGTCACAAAGAATGGGAAGGGATCTGTAAGAGATGCTGTATGGGGCAGCCCTTGCTTACCATTACATACTGCTCACTACCCTGCCCTGCCCCTACTTATTGCTCATTGCTCCGCCACTACATAATTCTTACTAACCAACTGCCTTGCTACTACATAATTCTCACTGCCCTGCCGCTACATACGTCTTGCTCTCCTACCACTACATACTGCTCACTGCCTTACTACATAGTGCTCACTGCCCTGTCACTACATAGTGCCCACTCTATTACTACTACATACTGCTCACTGCCCTGCCTTAGATAGTGCTCACTGCCCTGCCACTACATTCTGCTCCCTCTCCTACCACTACATAACGCTTGCTTTCCTACTACTACATAGTGCTCACTGCCCTGCCACTACATACTGCTCACTGCCCTACCACTATTTCTCACTGCCCTGCCCTACCACTGCATATTGTTCACTGCCCTGTCCTGCCATTACATACTTCTTACTGTATTGTCCTGCCATTACGTACCAATCCCTGCTCTACCTCTACATACTACTCGCTGCCATGCCTACCTCTACATACTACTCGCTGCCATGCCTTACCACTACATACTGCTCACTGTCCTACCACTGCTTACCCTTACCACTTACTGCCCTGTCACTGCTTATTATTCATTGTCTTGTCCCTGAATATTGCTCACTGTCCTGCCCTGCTACTATATACCTCTCACTGCCTGCAGCTACATACTGCTCACAGACTGCCCTGCCACTACATAATTCTTACTGCACTGCCCAATCTCTACCTATACCTCACTGACCTGCCCTACCGTTACACACTTGTACCAACAGTCACAACGAATGGGAAGGGGTCTGTAAGGTATGCTGTATGGGGCAGCCATGGTCCCAACATCAGAACTTTATAAAAGTTATAGTTCAGAACATATGACTATTAATGAGGTTTATGCTCATGGAAGGGGGTGATAATTGTTCTTTGCAAGCCAGATAAAATCTGTTTACACCCTGAATTATACTGTCCAATTTCCCTCCTTACCTCAGATATAAAAAGCAATTGATTACATTTTTGCCAGTTGCCTATCCAAATGCATTCATAAGGTTATACAATTCGGAGTTATCCCATTTCGATACACTGACACAAATATCAGATGTCTATATCTGAACTTTCAAACCTCTCCTGTCAATATTGGGAATAGAGCTATTCGGTTATTAGATGTCACTAACACTTTTGACAGTGTAGCGTGGGAATACTTACGGCCAGTGTTGGTCAAGTTTGGCTTTGAATTGCCAAGGATTGTGACACGTCAAGTTTAAGGAAAGATTTTAGGGCAGAGATGGACATGTAACCATGCAAATTTTTTTAACTAGTGTGTTTTTATTTCTCAATATAAAATGCATGATCCCAGACCTTCTGTGTCTGTTGTCTACTGGGCTTGCTCATTAAGGTTATTTGTTTCCACCACAAACTTGGGCTTAGTTATTAAAACAAATGCAGAAATAAATGGTACTCTTGTTGCAGACCCATTATATCCCTAACTAACTAACTAACTAACTCCATTATATCCCCTCATGCAGTACTTTCTTTTGCTAATTTGCATTTTCCAGTGATAAAGAGATACTGTTTATAACAGCTGTAATACATACCTGGAAACAAAGTAGTGCATAATATATAATGTAAAAAAAAAAAATAAAAAAAAAAAAGGCATGGTCCCGATAGGATGATCTATGCGCTCTCTTTTTTTTTTTTTTCAATTCAAGGGCTTAGTCTCATGAAAACAACATGTCTTTAAAAAATAATAGATTTTTCCCTGCAGCAGTTTCCTTGGGCTATATCCATCTGTGGATAGACTGCCAGGATCTGAGGAATGCCGATAACCCTGGTGCCTTCTCTTGAGCATATTTGTTAGTCTTTGTGGCTACCCTATGGCATATCGTCTGTCTGAGTCCAACACATAAAATATTTACTTGCTCGCCATACTGACATAGGCTACCCACAATCATACATTTTTAAAATTGTAAATTAGATGGAATCTTCTTCTTAACGTGAGGCATCCCCTCTCTCTAGACATATTTTTTGAAATGTAAACTCCTTATAATAAAAAATAATTTAAGCAGGCATTATAGGGTAGTTTGTCTCAAATATCTAAAATGCTTATGTGGCTGCTTTATATGCTAGATATTAAATATAAATATACATTTTTTCAATCGGATAAAATATTAATATGTTTGTTAAAAAAGCAATGGCATATGTGCTGGCCAAGATGTGGGTAATATATACTGTACATTTCACAAAATACTGCATAAGTCCTGTTTAACAATATGTTTTAGCAGTGTTTTCCTCTATCAAGTAATTGTACATACAAGGGTTGCACCAATACCGATAGTGGTATCGGTATGCCGATACTAAGCATTTGCATGTTCTCATGCATATGCTCCGGTACTAAAACTGATACCTTCCGGGCCGGTTTGCAGTGTGATTTCAGGTGCAATTCCCATGTGAATTGTAGTGTATGAGATTAGAAATGGAACCTGAACTAGGCTGAAAACGCATAGGACTCTTTCAAATCGCATTGCAAACAGGCTGTAAAAACTCACTGAAATGCACATGAAAACTGATGTGAAACTGATGTTTCTGCAAGTGAAATCTGTGTGATATTCCCTTTAGTTTTCATGTATGTATGGTGTGAACAAGTGCTAAAAATAACTGTCACGACACTAAAAATAGGTATCGGTAATTGGTATTAGCAAGTACTTGACAAAAAGCTCCTGATTCTGCAATGCTTTGTGTATATCTTTTCATCGCTCACCTACAATGACTTGATCATGTCTGTCCACCTATGACCCTCTTTAGCATCAGATGCTTGGGTTTGGGACTGTGTCATGCTTGACTTTGAGTCTAGTGTTTCTATGGTAACCTTTCTTGATAACCTCAGAAGGGACCAATGGCTGTAACCTAGATTCTGGGTCCCCTACCACAATGGAGTTGCCCTCATTGGAGTCTTACATACGCTTGGCCTCCCATGTGTACATAAGACCCCTATTACCCACTTGTCAGTTTGTGCACAAAAATGGCACAATCTGCTTGCAGAGTCATCAAAGCCATCTACGATTCTATAATTCTGCTCCAGTTGGAGACCCACCTCTAAATGTACATGAGGCTTCTATAAAGATTACTGATTTCGATTCAGAGTCCCCACAGCTGAGTGCTGAAGTGACTGTATTTCAGCAAATTCCATATGACTCAGATTTATGAGAAGGTTTTGATAATCTGATTGATGCAGTACTTTCCATTCTGCAGATGGAGGATTTGCCCGCTGTTTCATGCATAGGGTCTTTTAGCCCTTGTGCACACGGTCGGAGATTCCGACAACCAAATCTGTCGGAGTAATTCCGACGGATTAATTTCGGAAGAGGTCCGGAAGTGATGTTGCATACACACAGTCGGACTAAGTTGTCAGAAAATCCGATTGTACATAACGTGATGACGTTATTTCGTTACGACGGGACTACGTTCAGGCTAGTAGCCAATAGCTTTGGTCAAGGAATTTGATCTGAGCATGCGTGGCACTTTGTCCGTCGGAGTAGGCTACACATGATCGGAGTATGTCCGATAGGAGCATTTTGTCGGAAAATTTTACCGGCAAGTTGGAAAACTTGGTCCGACGGATATTCCGACGGAAACAGTCCGATGGAGACCACACACAGTCGGAATATCCGACAAAACGGTCTGATAGGAAACATTCCGACGGAATCTCCAACCGTGTGTACAAGGGCTTAGAGCTCTTTTGGCTGCAAAGACCTTCCCAATATATTTAGCATGTAAGACATTCCTCCATGAGCACTGGAAACCACCTATGGAATACTGACTCCATCCTGACAGGGTGAATGAGCTTTTTTCCCTTTGAACTGGAATTTACTGATAAGTGGTTTCTTTTCATTGTAAATAATCGTTTTCCAGCTTACCAAGCAAACCACTAAACAGGTTCCCTGACTGACAGTTGGGCTTTCTCCTGTTAGTGGTGACTCAGATTGGTGAATCTGTGTCATTGTAGATCAAATCAACATATCAAAGACAAAGCATCATGTTCTAAAGTTTTGGAAAAATTATGTTTTGTGCCCTGCATTTCAGCTGCGATGGTCTCCTTCAAACATCTAAGTTTGTGTCTTGCATGGGCATATTTTCTGTTCATATATCTAGGTCGCTTTGGTTTTGTGTCTGGCACATGAAGCAGTTGAGGAACACTTGGTTTACTTGCCCATTAAAAGTAGGTGTCTCTGCCTATGACAATGTTTTTTCCAAGTTTGGGACTACCCTCAAGTCCCAAGATACTCCCGTTCCCCTTATGACGTGTATTGATGCAAAATGCATTGGGGGGAGCCTGACTTGTGACATCATTACATCTGCAGAGGCTTCGCTGGTGTGGTGTTTGTATTGTATGTTGATTTGATTTTAAATTGTAGGTACCTGTCTCTATTTTAAATAAATGCTGTAGTAGCAATTGTACACTATGTGCAGCCTTTGTTCCTTTTTCCAAATACGGTTCATGATCATATCTGGTCTGGTATAACTACTTAGGGAGCCATGAGTTACAATTGATGGCGGTCTGATGTAGACTATCGCTGAATACCTGGAATCATTTGATAACAACATGCGTTATTGATCTCTGTCAAAAGGGATCAATGTAATCCAGTAAGAGGCTCATATTTGTGGTGGAGCGCACAAGGTGTTCAGATCTATTTTTTCAAGAAGTGTTCACTTCATTGATGGAAGGCGGGATTCTTTCATACAGTTATTCGTTTGATGGACTCACTGTTTCATAACGTTTGATTCCTGGTCTCTTTTATATTGATTTTCTGGAGATTTTCTCACACATTTTTATACTATTTGTGATTTGTTTGGATGCGCTTACAACGGGCAAAACAGCATTGAACACAACAGCATTTTTCTAGGTAAATATGTTTCTAAAGGTGCTATTGACATGCAATGTGTGCCACACGTCAGTAACAACCCATGTAATCCATACATACAAAGAAACCAAAACAAATAAGTTCAGAAATTAAGTCATGTGTAATAAAATGGAGTGATACAGGGAAAATTATTGAGCACATGAAAAAAGGGAGGTGCAAAAAGGCATGGAAATCTAAGACACCAGCTGAAATCTATCAGTAATTAGAAAGCAATCCTGCCCCATCAGCTGGTTCAGTCTCAACCGATGGCCTATAAAAAGATGTCTCTTTACCAAGGCGTCATACAAGAAACATCTATCGATGGATAAAAGCAAAGAGCTCTCTCAAGACCTTCGAAACCTTATCATGGCAACACATACTGATGGCATTGTTTACAGAAGGATTTATGAACTCCTGAATGTTCCTGTGAGCACTGTTGGGGCCATAATCAAGAAGTGGAAAGAACGTAATTTCACCATAAACCAGCCATGACCAGGTGCTCCTCACGAGATTTCTTTTATTTTTTTAATCTTTTTATTATTTTGAGTAGGTACAGAAACATAAAAATAAAGTCACGCCATACCTGTTAATACCTCAGGCATTTAGACCATGTAGGAGTGTACACAATATATGAAAAAAGGATGATATTGAACATTAGCCTTATGGAGAAAAACAACTCACAAAACCAACAACTAATAAGACTCGTGACAACCAACCCACCATACCACATCATGTCCAAAAAGCCCCAAGGGACCCTGAAGTAGTTCTTGGGGCAACCCCTATTTGCATACGTTTCTTTATAATAGGGTAGAACATTATTAACTTGTTGTTTGCATAATGGGGGGGGGGGGGGGTCACTTCTTTCAGCACAACGTAACAACTTTCCTGGCAAAAATAGCAGGAGGCCAATCATAGTTCCTCCATGCAAGATTTCTGACAGAGTAGTGAAAAGAATTGTTAGAAGAGAGTTATCCAAGAGCCAAGGTCCACTTGTGGAGAGCATCAGAAAGACCTGGAATTAGCAGGTACAATTGTTTTAGGTAAAATTGTTTCAACTACCGTGGCCTGTATGCACGCTCAACACACAAGTCTCCATTGCTGAAGAAAAAGCATGTTGAAGCTCATTTAAAGTTTGCTGCACAACATTTAGACAAGCCTGTGAAATACTGGGAGAATATAGTCTGAACAGATGAGACCAAAATTGAACTTGTTGGATGCCATAATACACACCATATTTGGAGGTCAAATGGCACTGCATATCACCTCAAAAACACCCCAATACCAACAGTGACGTTTGGCAGTGGGAACCTCATGTTGTGGGGCTGTTTTTCAGCATACGGTACTGGCAAACTTCATGTCCTTGAAGGAAGGATGAATGGAAAAATGTACTCAGACATTTTTGATAAAAATCTGCTGCCGTCTACCAGGGTAATGAAGATAAAATGAGAGTGGACATTTCAGCAAGACTATGATCCCAAACACAAAGCCAAGGAAACTCTTAACTGGTTGTCAAAGAAATAAATAAATTAAAGCTGTTAGAATGGCTCAGCCAATCACCTGACTTGAATCCATAGTAAATCTATTGAAAGAACTAAAGATCAGAGTTCAATTAAGAGGCCCAGAGAGCCTTCAAGATTTGAAGACTGTTTGTGTGGAAGAATGGGCCACAATCACACCTGAGCAATGCATGCGACTAGTTTCTCCTTCATCTTGAAGCTGTCAATACCAACAAAGGATTTTGTACCAAGTATTAAATACATTTCAGTTAGTGTGTTCAATACTTTTTCCCATTTTATTACACATAAGTTAATTTCTGAACTAATTTGTTTTGGTTTATTTGTATGTATGGATTGCATGGGTTGTTACCGACATGTGGTGCCAATTTCATGTCAATAGCGCCTTCAGAAATATATTTAGCTAGAAAAATGGTGACATGTTCAATATTTATTTTACCTGGTGTATTTGTGTATGTAATTATTATTATTATTATACAGGATTTATATAGCGCAAACAGTATATGCAGCACTTTACAATGTAAAAAATTGTAATTTGTTTATCATCGTGCATTCAGGTGAGTGCAGCTCTGGACACAATTTTTACTCTAGGCACACATTTTCTTTCTATTACATTCCCAAGTTTGTTTTTGTTTCCCACTAACCCTGGGGCCTCTGAATTCGATCCTGCACTCCTCATTCCAGGAGAGTCCTTTTCTATCACAGATAATTGCACCTCCTGAGATGCTTGACTCTCTTTAACCTGATCCTCTCCTGAGGAATCCTTGTTCAGATTCTTTTTTCACCTCTTTTTCTTTGTGGTTGATGATTGGTTGTCCTCCACATAGCTAATGGAAGCCCATCATTCTTCAGGTAGCAGTTTCTCTTATAATGGTCCGAAGCGCCGCATGAATGTAAACTGTAGGGAAAAAGGTTTTTTAGACCATAGTTAAACGCTCCTTTCCTTTACAGCCAAAGAAGCTGTCATGTTAACCTCTGTTTTTTTCTGCAGTTGTCACGGTGCTGCACATGTGATCAGTTATGACACCAGCCATCTGATGGCTTGACGGTTCGATTGAGTGCACAAGTAACTGTGACAGTTATCATTTGTTGTATGCCTTGAATGCATCTGTTTTGGGAAACAGTTAAATGAATGGGATAGTTGTGCTTTAAAGCGGAACTTCACTCTGTTAATTAACATTGACTATTTTTAACTCTCATGTTGCTAGCATTAGTAAATAAATAGGAAGGTACAGTGCCTTGAAAAGGTATTCATACCCCTTGAAATTTTCCACATTTTGTCATGTTACAACCAAAAACGTAAATGTATTTTATTGGCATTTTATGTAATAGACCAACAGAAGTGGCGCATAATTGTGACGTGGAAGGAAAATGAATCATAGTTTTCCACATTTTTTACAAATAAATATGTGAAAAGTGGGACATGCATTTGTATTCAGCCTGATTACTCTGATACCCCTAACCAAAATGTATTAGAACCAATTGCCTTCAGAAGTCACCGATATAGTAAATGGTCCATCTGTGTATAATTGAATCTCAGTGTAACTACAGCTGTTATGTGAAGCCCTCAGAGGTTTGTTAGAGACCATTAGTGAACAAACGGTATCATGAAGGCCAAGAAACACACCAGACAGGTCAGGGATATTATTGTGGAGAAGTTTAAAGCAGGGTTAGGTTATAAAAAAAAAAATATCCCAAGCTTTGAACATCTAACAGAGCACTGTTCAATCCATCATCTGAAAATTGAAAGAGAATGGCGCAACTGCAAACCTACCAAGACATGGCCGTCCACCTAAACTGACAGTCCAGTTAAGGAGAGCATTAATCAGAGAAGCAGCCAAGAGGCTCATGGTAACTCTGGAGGAGCTGCAGAGATCCACAGCTCAGGTGGGAGAATCTGTCCACAGGACAACTATTAGACATGCACTCCACAAATCTGGCTTTTATGGAAGAGAGGCATCGTTGAAAGAAAGCCGTAAGAAGTCTATTTGCAGCTTGTGAGATGCTATGTGGGAGACACAGCAAACATGGAAGAAGGTGCTCTGGGAGATAAGACCAAAATGTTACTTTTTGGCCTAAAAGCGAAACGATATGCGTGGCGGGAAACTAACACTGCACATCACCCTGAACACACCAACCCCACTGTGAAACATGGTGGTGGCAGAATCATGTTATGGGAATGATTTTCTTCAGCAGGGACAGGGAAGCTGGTCAGAGTTGATGGGAAGATGGATGGAGCCAAATACATGGCAATCTTAGAAGAAAACCTGTTCGAGTCTGCAAAAGACTTGAGACTGGGGTGGAGGTTCACCTTCTAGCAGGACAACAAATCTAAAAATACAGCCAGAGCTACAATGGAATGGTTTAGATCAAAGTATATTCATCTGTTAGAATGGCCCAGTCAAGACCAGATCTAAATCCAATTGAGAATCTGTGGCAAGACTTGCAAATTTCTGTTCACAGAAGCTCTCCATCCAATCTGACAGAGCTTGAGCTATTTTGCAAAGTAGAATTGGCAAAAATTTCACTCTATAGATGTGCATAGCTGGTAGAGACATCCCCAAAAAGACTTGCAAGCTATAATTGTAGTGAAAGGAAGTTCTACAAAGTATTGACCAGGGGGGCTGAATACAAATACACGCCACACTTTTCACATGTTTATTTGTAAAAAAACTTGACAACCATTTATCATTTTCCTTTCACTTCACAATTATGTGCCACTTTATGTTGGTCTATCACATAAAATCCCAATAAAATACATTTGCGTTTTTGGTTGTAACATGACAAAATGTGGACTTTTCACTTGTTTCAAACTTTTTTTTTCTTACATTTCTTCAGCTACTTTCTGTTTTCCAGGCTTTGGTAAATGATTTATTTCATCTCAGGAGGGGAGAAGAGTTTTTCTCAGCTAAGCACACCATCCTGCCTCCATACCTGAGCTTAAAGCGGATTTAAGAATCCGCCTCCCTCCAAAAATGAAAAATCAGCAGCTACAAATATTGTAGCTGCTGACTTTTACTATTAGGGCACTTACCTGTCCAGGCATCCAGCAGTGTCCTCACCCAAGCCGATTCTTGAATTGGCTCTCAGGTGCTGGCGTCGCAATCTTGGCTAAGGGAAACCGGCAGTGAAGCCTTGCGGCTTCACTGCCGGTTTCCTTCTGTGCATGTGAAAACCGCATTGCGCTTTGTGAATAGGCTGGCTGTGGGGGGAAGGAGGAGGGGGCTGAAAATCTTGTTTAGGAGAGGAGCGTTTGAGCATAAAAAACACAAAAAGTGCCTAAACGCACATAAACACAAGGTGTGTTTATGCACATTTGAATCTTAATGCATTCTAATGACCAGAATAAGTTAACCACTTACGGACAGCCGCACAGCGATATACGTTCTAACTTTGAAGAGGAATATCGTTGTTATGCCAGCAGCTAGCTGCCATAACCCCAGTATCTTCTTCTTTGGCCGGCGGTCCGCTTTCAGATAAAAGTGGTCTCTGCGGCGGATTCACCATTTTTATCGATGGCAGGAGAGGGCTCCCCCTCCCGCCGCGCTCCTGTGCCCTCCGCCTCTTACCAGAGCCGTCTGGAGTGGTGGAGGTGATCGAATGTTGCTCCTTCCTTGGCATGGAGACAAGTGAGGGGAAGATGGCTCCCATCGTTTCCATACCATCGCAAGGTGGAAGCAACGTCAAAACGACACTTCCGCCCATAGCTCTTAAAGGGTCATTTAAAAAAAAAAGATGTAAATGACAATTTTTTTGTTTTTTTAAATTGCATTTTAGTGTAACTATGAGGTTTTTTTGACCCCAGATGTATGAGGTCCAGTCATTTACATTCCTTGTAATAAGAATAAAAGTGACAGAATTGTTTTTTTTTAACGAACAGTGTAAAAATAAAAGATAAAATAAATAAGAAAAAAAAAGTTTTTTTTTTTTAAACTTGCCCAGTCCCACTGAGCTCGCGCGCAGAAGCGAACGCATACGTGAATAGCGCCCGCATATGAAAACGGTGTTCAAAGCACACATGTGAGGTATCGCCACGATCCGTAGAGTGAGAGCAATAATTCTAGCCCTAGTTCTCCTCTGTAACTCAAAACATGCAACCTGTAGAATTTTTCAAACGTCGCATATGGGGATTTTTAAAGGTAAAGGTTTGTCGCCATTCCACGAGTGGGCGCAATCTTGAAGCGTGACATGTTGGGTATCAATTAACTCAGCGTAACATTATCTTTCACAATATATTAAAAAAATGGGCTAACTTTACTGTTGTCTTATTTTTTAATTTAAAAAAGTGTATTTTTTCCAAAAATAATTGCGATTGTAAGACTGCTGCACAAATACGGTGTGACAGAAAGTATTGCAACGACGGCCATTTTATTCTCTAGGGTGTTACAAAGTATAATGTTTAGGGATTCTAAGTAATTTTCTAGCGAAAAAAAAACCTGTTTTTAACTTGTAAACAACAAATCTCAAAAAGAGGCTCGGCCCCTAAGTGATTAAAGTGTTACTAAACCCACAACAGTAAAACCAGTCTGTATATGCAGTAAAGCATGTTTGCTATACTTACTGTGGAACCTAAGGGATTAATACTCCGCATTGTGTAAAAAGGCTGTTACATAGTTACATGGTTAGTAAGGTTGAATAAAGACACCAGTCCATTCAGTTCAACCTGAGAGAGTGTCTACAATTATCACTATCTGTGTACATTGCATCTCATTAAGATGCTCATCTATTATGTTATTATTTTTTTATTTTATTTAAGGTACCCATATAGCGCCGTCAATTTACACATACATTGCATGCTCACATCGGTCCCTACCCTCAGGGAGCCTACAATCCAAGGTCCCCAACTCACATTCATATACTAGGGCCAATTTTGTATAGAAGCCAATTAACCTACCAGCATGTCTTTAGGAATGTGGGAGGAAACCGGAGTACCCAGAGGAAACCCACGCAAGCACAGGGAGAACATGCAAACTCCACGCAGGTAGTGTCGTGGTTGGGTGTGTTGCTACCAGTTTGGTTTGTATTGCTAGAGAGTTTTTTTTTTTCTTGGGAGAGTGCATGTGATCAGCATGGTGCCAACCAGCACTGTCCAGACAGAGGGTCAGGGGTCATGCAGCCTCATAGGACAATCAGCGATGAAAACTCCTACAAGCTTCAACCAGTGCTTGACCAGACACTGATAGAAGCCACAAGACTGCTCTAATTGCTGATGAGAAAAGGTATTTAGCAGTTCGTAGTTACTAAATAAATTGCATGTCCATGTTTTGTATACTGTGGGAGACCAGATATAGTGAATGCAGGGTCCTGGGTTTAGTAAAACTTTTACTTTCTGGCTAATATAATGCATGAACGCGCATGCAAAAACAGTTTTTCATCACATTTGTCTGCTGCTAACTCCTGTAAGCCCTTGTACACACGGTTATACATTCCGACGGAAAATGTCCGATCGGACCGTGTTGTCGGATAATCCGGCCGTGTGTTGGCTCCATCGGACTGTTTCCGTTGGAATATCCAGCCGAAAAAGTTTTGGGCTATAAAATTTCCTGACAACATGATCGTTTGTAGAGGATTCCGATCAGACAAACTGCCACGCATGCTCAGATCAAATTCCTAGACCAAAGCTATTGGCTACTAGCCTGAACGTAGTCCCGTCGTAATGAAATAACGTCATCATGTTACGAATGATCGGATTTTCCGACAACTTTGTCCGACCGTGTGTATGCAACACCAGTTTCGGACAAAATCCGTTGGGCAAAATCCGACGGATTTTGTTGTCGGAATGTCCGACTGTGTGTACAAGGGCTTAGAGAAAAGGCGTCATAGAGAATACAGTGTGCATGAGGCCTTAAAGTGCAGAATTGTAAAGAAAACAAACTCATATTTTATATAGACCTTTAGGAGACACAGGATCCCCAGATCAATATTATATATATTTTTTTTAAACTCACAATGGCGGTTCTTACAATATACTACTATGATGCTTTCCTTTGACACATTGCTCATTACTCCACCAAATCCATAGGTTTAAATTCAGCAGAGAAATATCTTCAAATAATGCCTGCAATTTGTATTTTCTTTATTACTTCCACTAAGCAAATGTAAATTTTTTGAATTACAATACTTGTAACTGTTGTGACAAGAGGGAAACTAAAATATTTAGTATTATGACAGGTTATCTTGGTGAAATGACAGATAATGCCTCCCTGACTTCCTTAGACGGTAATTCAAATTTTCATTGTCAAAGCACAATAGAGAAATACCGGAGCTAATTTATGTGCTGAATAAGATATCCAGTTCATGAAAGATGTTCCTTTCTTTTTTTTCTCTAGTATTCTGTTTTTGGGGTTTTGCTGTCCTATTTTAAGAATAGATGCCAAGAATTTAATTTGCTCTCTTGGCTTTATGCTAATATTAGCAGCTAACCTCATTCAGCACCAGGCTACATTTTCACATTTACACCTCTTTCCAGAATTGTAGTGCCATTTACATTGGAGATCGGAGTCTACAGAAATATTGAGGTTAGAGAAGTGCATTTATGTATTACAATCAAATTGGAAAGAAATTGATTAAAGCTTTATACTTGAAGATTTCTGTTTGTACAGTAAAAAGCAATGAGGGGAACGTATCAAAACTGGAGCAGACAGAATCTGGAGCAGCTGTGCATGGCAACCAGTCAGCTTCTGACTTTCATTTTCAGAGCTTAAAGTGGAATTTCAGCTTATGCCGCGTACACACGAGCGGACTGTATGGTGTACTTAGTTCGTCATACAATCCGACGGACAGTCCGTCGTACTTTCCACTGAACGGACTTGACCACACACGGATGCACAAACAGTCCGTCGAAAGCTTGCGCGATGACTTGTACAGCACGTACGATGGGACTAGAAATAGGAAGTCCAAGACACAGCAAAGCACCCTTCCGCCGTGTAAATCCTTTCTGGGCATGCGCCATTCTTAGTCCGTCGAACTAGCATACTGACGACCGTATTGTCCGCTGAAACCAAAGTACGACGGACAGAATTTCAAAAAAACCAAAATACTTAGTACGCCGGACTGCACGCTGAAAAAGTCAGCTGAAGCCCACACACGAGCGGATTGTCCGCTGAAATGTGTTTCGACGGACTAAGTACGCCATACAGTCCGCTCGTGTGTACGCGGCATTACACCTAACTACAAAAGCAAGCATTTCTTATATTGCATCTTACCAGTTCTTAGGAGTGATGGATGCATTCATTTTCTTTTTTGGCCTTTTTTCTTCTATTTTCATCTGATGATCCAGTAAGATGGCCAGTAAGTGTTTTTTTTCAACAAAAGAAATAGCAGTAACAGTTATTGCATGTTTACATGCATTTGAAGCAAGCTTGATATGCGCTGGAATATGTTTTGCATGTGTAGTGGCGGCTCCTGAAGAGCACGCGCTATGAGTTTTTCAAAGTTAAAGTTATGCCTGAACTGCAGTTTGGTTTGGGTACAATTGTCTAAATTTAGACATTGGCATCAGTCTGACTGGACTGTGAGATGTTCAGCCTGGCCACAGGGGGCACTGTCTCTTCTGGTAGGCATGGAACTCTTTAGGTGCTTAACCACTTGCCGACCGCCGCACGACGATATACGTCGGCAGAATGGCACGGGCAGGCATATGGGCGTATATATAAGTCCCTGCCTGCCCGCGGGTGGGGGGCCCGATCGGGCCCCCCCCCCCGGTGCCTGCGGCGGTCGGCATTCCTTCGAGAGCGATCCGGGATGAGGGGGCGGCCATTTATTCATGGCCACCCCCTCGCGATCGCTCTCGACGAATAGAAATCCCCCGTGACATCACTTCCTCTCCTGTAATGTAAACACAGGAGAGGAAGTGATGTATTCTCTCCTCCGTGTCGGTATTTTTCGTTCCGACACGGAGGAGAGCGGATCGGTGAGTTGCACCAACACTCTACACACACAGTAGAACATGCCAGGCACACTCACACCCCCCCTTTACCCCCCGATCACCCCCCTAATTACCCCTGCCCCCCAGTCACAGTGACACCAATGTCATTTATTTTATTTTTTTTGCATTGGTGTCATTTGTGACTGTAATAACTGTTAGGGCAGTTAGAGTTAGCCCCCTTTAGTTCTAATGTACCCCCCTAACCCCCCCAATAAAGGTTTAACCCCGTGATCACCCCCCGTCGCCAGTGTCACTAAGGCTGGGTTCACATTGCAGCGGTTTATGAGAACGAATGTGATTCGCACCGCACTGCAGTGCAAATCACATCCGATCTCTGTGCGATTCGAGTTCAGCCATTCGCCGCACCCGCCACACCCGCCGCACCCGCCGCAAATTCGCACGGGACCCTTTTTTTGGCCCGCAGCAGAATCGGATCGCATGGGTGTTCACACCATGCGATCCGAGTTTGCAGATCGCACTGCGATATGCGAACTGATCTGGGGGTGTCAGTAACATTTCACTGACACTCCCAGCAGTTTGCATAGGGCAGTGTGAACTGCCGCCGGGAGGCATGCGATGCGGGAACCCGCCGCGGATTCGCGGCGTTTCCGCATCGCTCCAGTGTGAACCCAGCCTAATAAGCGATCATTTTTCTGATCGCCGTATTAGTGTCACAGGTGACGCTAGTTAGGCAGGTAGGTATTTAGGTTCGCCGCAGCTTTTTATAGCGCCAGGGACCCCCATATACTACCGCATAAAGCCCCCTGATTGCCCCCTAGTTAACCCTTTCACCTGTGATCACCATATAACTGTTACAGGTGACGCTGGTTGGTTAGTTTATTTTTTTTATAGTTTCAGGGCACCCGCCATTTATTACCTAATAAAGGTTTAACCCCCTGATCACCCGGCGGGTGTTATTTGTGACTAATAACTGTTAGGGCAGTTAGGGTTAGCCCCCTTTAGTTCTAAGGTACCCCCCCAACCCCCCCAATAAAGGTTTAACCCCGTGATCACCCCCTGTCGCCAGTGTCACTAAGGCTGGGTTCACATTGCAGCGGTTTATGAGAACGGATGTGATTCGCACCGCACTGCAGTGCAAATCACATCCGATCTCTGTGCGATTCGAGTTCAGCCATTCGCCGCACCCGCCACACCCGCCGCACCCGCCGCAAATTTGCACGGGACCCTTTTTTTTACCGCATAAAGCCCCCTGATTGCCCCCTAGTTAACCCTTTCACCAGTGATCACCATATAACTGTTACAGGTGACGCTGGTTGGTTAGTTATTTTTTTATAGTTTCAGGGCACCCGCCATTTATTACCTAGTCTCACTAGTGTACCCCTAAATTTAGGGGTGTCTACTTTCCAAAATGGGGTCATTTGGGGGGGGGTTTGTGCCATCTTGGCATTTTATGGCCTTCAAAACTGTAACGCCCTTAGAAAGCCTGAAGGCGGTGCTTGGTTTTCGGGGCCCCGTACGCGGCTAGGCTCCCAAAAAGTCCCACATATGTGGTATCCCCGTACTCAGGAGAAGCAGCAGAATTTATTTTGGGGTGTCATTTCACATATGCCCATGGCATGCGTGAGCAATATATCATTTAGTGACAACTTTGTGAAAAAAAAAAAAAAAAAAAGTTTGTAATTTTCCCGCAACTTGTGGCAAAATATAAAATATTCCATGGACTCAACATGCCTCTCAGCAAATAGCTTGGGGTGTCTACTTTCTAAAATGGGGTCATTTGTGGGGGTTTTGTGCCATCTTGGCATTTTATGGCCTTCAAAACTGTAATAGGTAGTGAGAAGTGAACTCAAAAATTTACGCCCTTAGAAAGCCTGAAGGCGGTGCTTGGTTTTCGGGGCCCCGTACGCGGCTAGGCTCCCAAAAAGTCCCACATATGTGGTATCCCCGTACTCAGGAGAAGCAGCAGAATTTATTTTGGGGTGTCATTTCACATATGCCCATGGCATGCATGAGCAATATATCATTTAGTGACAACTTTGTGAAAAAAAAAAAAAAAAAAAAAAAGTTTGTAATTTTCCCGCAACTTGTGGCAAAATATAAAATATTCCATGAACTCAACATGCCTCTCAGCAAATAGCTTGGGGTGTCTACTTTCTAAAATGGGGTCATTTGTGGGGGTTTTGTGCCATCTTGGCATTTTATGGCCTTCAAAACTGTAATAGGTAGTGAGAAGTGAACTCAAAAATTTACGCCCTTAGAAAGCCTGAAGGCGGTGCTTGGTTTTCGGGGCCCCGTACGCGGCTAGGCTCCCAAAAAGTCCCACATATGTGGTATCCCCGTACTCAGGAGAAGCAGCAGAATTTATTTTGGGGTGTCATTTCACATACGCCCATAGCATGTGTGAGCAATATATCATTTAGTGACAACTTTGTGTAAAAAAAAAAAAAAATTTTTTTTTTTGTCATTATTCAATCGCTTGAGGCAAAAAAATAAAATATTCAATGGGCTCAACATGCCTCTTATCAATTTCCTTAGGGGGTCTACTTTCCAAAATGGGGTCATTTGGGGGGGGTTTGTACTGCCCTGCCATTTTAGCACCTCAAGAAATGAGATAGGCAGTCGTAAACTAAAAGCTGCGTAAATTCCAGAAAACGTACCTTAGTTTGTAGATGTGACAACTTTTGCGCAAACCAATAAATATACAATTATTGACTTTTTTTTTACCAAAGACATGTGGCTGAATACATTTTGGCCTAAATGTATGACTAAAATTGAGTTTATTGGATTTTTCTAATAACAAAAAGTAGAAAATATAATTTTTTTTCAAAATTTGCGGTCTTTTTACGTTTATATCGCAAAAAATAAAAATCGCAGAGGCAATCAAATACCATCAAAAGAAAGCTCTATTTGTGGGAAGAAAAGGACGCAAATTTTGTTTGGGTAAAACATTGCATGACCGCGCAATTACCAGTTAAAGCAGCGCAGTGCCAAAGTGTAAAAAGACCTCTGGTCATTTACCAGCAAAATGGTCCGGTCTGAAAGTGGTTAAGTTACTCTCTCTTGGAGCCCGCCCCCAAAGAGGGGCGCTCTCACTGTGCTTTATGGGAGAGGGTATTTAAGATGCAGACGTCACGTGGTTTGGTGTTCCGGTCCAGAATGATGTACTGACTTTATGGTCCTGGTCCTCCTGACCAGCCCCTTCTTGGCTGCTAGGTCTTGTGAGAGAAGGACTGTCCAACTTGAGTGAACATCCAGTTGCGAATGGCCATTCTCTGGATGCAGTCAAAGTAAGCAAGTTCTTCAACATTTTGACTTTGACACTAAGAGAACCTGAACTTCCTTTCCAACCCTTGATCCCAATTTAAGAGACTGTTAATTTTCTACGTTTTGCAAATAAAATCAATTCAAGTGGATCTGTTGTCAGTCTCTCAAGTTGCTGGGCCATCTACCACGGGACACCCCTAGACATGAAACGAGGAGAAGAGAAGGTAACGGTAAGCCCAAATCTAGCTGGCAGCTCCTTCGGGGGGAGTGCTACACATGTGTTTTGTGCTGTGTTTTGGCACTGCGTTTGCAGTGCATTTTTCTATACATGTAGCGCACTACTCCCTTGGAAGCTGCAAAGTGTGTTCATTACTAGAATTGCCACCTCATCCCTTTAAGCCGGAACACATATGAATTACACAGATTCTGAAGGCTAATTTAATTCAGATAAGACAACGAGTGAGTTTCATTACCATCTTAATCAGCCTCAGAACCTGTGTAGTGAATATGTGTTTGGGTTTAAATGGATGAGATGGCAACCCTATTCATTACCTTTGTGTTAACTTGTCCCGTTCCTCCCATGCAAGAATTCACAAGCAGCAGACAGTCTTTTGCAAAACATTATGAAGCTTTATTGCTTAAACTTTAGTGATGATCCGATGAAATAGAGGATATGAGTTGCCTCCAATAATCTGGTTCCTAGTTCTGATACTCTGTACTTTACTTTTATGAACTGACCAGTACCCCTCTAAAAGATGCTGTGGGTTATGGATATTAAAAGTCCCAGGCCTCCCCACCTACCTTGACTCCTGCAATCCGCCCAGTGTCAGTTCTGGAAAGTGTCCTTGACAGATAAGCACCGTGGGTTGCACTCCCTTTACTCTCTCCCATCACCAATCCAGATTGCCACAGAAGGTCGATCCCAGTTTCCTCCGTCCGGTTTTCATCTACTTCCTCCTCCGCATGGACCGGTACATCCCAGGCTGGGACTTTTCTCCTTCAGATTTCATACCGACTGTGTGAGTTATCCAGCATTGAGCTCTCTGAACCCTTAGGCCTTCAAACCCGCTCCTGCTATGCAGCACTGGGGTCTCTGAACCCCCAGGCCTTCAAGCCTGCTCCCACTGCACACCACATCTCTCCTGCTTCAGCTCCTCCTCCTCCTAGGAACTCCCCCAGGAAGCATGTGACCTCCAGCTTATATGCGAGACCTGCCCCTGCCAACACAAATTAATGATTGGTCCAGAGCTCTCCATACAAGCTGCCTGCCACTCCAGTCCCAAATCCAGTCTCCCTTCCAGAACATTTCCACTGGAAGGTAAAGGGGATCTCTCTGAGACAGAGTGTAGGTGGCCACACCTCCCTCTATTCTGTCATTCCCACCTCCCAAAACAAACAACCAGGCCTAAAAAGTGTAAGGCCCTGGCCAAATTTACCTATCACTATGTACAGAAAACCTATTTAGCACCCACTACGTGGGTGGGCGCTACATACGTTTTTGGGCTTGGCTTTCTGGGCTTAAAGGGGCACAGTGCATTGCATTTGAAAAGCATTGCATTTGAAGTGCATTTGTATCAGGTTATCTGCATTTTCGATACGAAAGAATGCAGCATGCTCTAGCAAAATGCATCCAGCTGCAGCCAACTGTAGAGCATGCTACATTGTTCCACACCGCAAAGGCAGGAAACGTGCATAGAATATGCATCACAAAACACATGCAAAACTGACTCAAGAGTGCTTCAAACACGTTTCAAGTGCATGTAAACATGCAGTCACAAGCGCGCAGGTATGTGCAGTTTCTGGTATGCATGGGCCCTGACATTATAAAGTGTTAGCTGGAGTTTGTCTTCAACTTGTTGGTGTGCCTAAGGGCTCATTTACACTTGCTTCAGCTTCAGCAAGGCTTTGGACGTGCTTTGTTAAAGCTCACTGAACGCCAGTCAAAGCTCCTGTCGCTAAATAAAATGGTTAGCTTACAGTCCTGTTTAGACCTTGCTTTTGATTTGCTTCGGCTTTGCTTCAAAAATTATACCCCATGTAGCTTCAGTGGTGTTTCAAAGCATCTTAAAGCGTTTTTTTTTTTTAAAGCCAGCAGCTACAAATACTGCAGCTGCTGACTTTTAAAATAGTGACACTTACCTGTCCAGCGCGCCCACGATGTCAGCACCCGAAGCCGATCTGTAGATCGTTTCTCGGGTGCTGCCGCCGCCATCTTGGGTATGGTAATCAGGAAATGGAGCCTTTCGGCTTCATTTCCCGGTTCCCTACTGCGCATGCGCGAGCCGCGCTGCGCAATAAGGACGGTCCCCGCTGCCTCTGGGATCTGTGTGTTTTCCCAGCAGGCAGCGGGGCACTTGCGGAAAGGGGCGGGCACTTGCGGAAAGGGGTGTAATCTACGCCCCTTTCCGCAGAGAGCTATCCCGGAAGTGGGTGCATTTACCTGGATTATCCAGGTAACTGCACCCCCTCCCCCCTGAAAGGTGCCAATTGTGGCGCCGGAGGGGGGGGGAGGATTCCGATGAGCGGAAGGTCCATTTTAGGGTGGACCTCCGCTTTAAGCCCCATACACACTATCAGATTGTCTGATGATTTTTTCCTTCAGGTTTACCAAAACCATGTAGTACAAGGGCCTGCCTGATTGCATACACATTGAAACCCCTAAGGTTTGACCTCATATTATATGGTTTTGGTAAATCTGATGGAAAAAATCAGCAGACAATCTGATAGTGTGTATGGGGCTTAAAAATACTCCATAGAAGTCTACGGCAAAACTTGCTAGAAGCCCCTTTAAAACCCCAACAAAACCCCATTGAAGCTCCTCCAAAGCCCCACGAGGCCCCATTGAAGCAGGTGTAAACAAGACTGTAAGGTAACCATTATATTTAGTGACAGGAGCTTTGACTGGCTATCAGAGAGCTTTAAAAAAGTATGTCTGAAGCCTTGTTTTGAAGCAAGTGTAAACTAGCCCTAAATCTGCTAGTACATCTTAAGCCTTGTACACGCGACCGGACTTTCCGACAACAAAACTGTGGAATTTAGTTTGTAGGGTGTTGGCTCAAACTTGTCTTGCACACACACGGTCACACAAATGTTGGCCAACAATTACAAATGTAGTGACAAACTAGACGTACTACGTGGTTTTTCAGCTCTTTAGCGTCACACTTTGGGCTCCTTCTGCTAACTTCATGTTGGTAGAAGTTTGGTGAGTGCTGATTCATGCTTTTCAGTTTGTTTCTGAACGGCCGTTTGTCAACCAGACATGTTGCGGAATTGGAGGAGATTACGTGTTATTTATTATTGGCCTTGGAGTTATTGCTTTGACATTATTTTTTGGGTTGAATAATGATTTGATTTGGTATATTTTCTATATTTTTTTATTAGAATGCACTTTTTGGTTAAGTTCTATTGGCAAATAGCATGTCTAATTTTATTTGTTTTATTTTTTTAATGCACAATAAAAAAATTGTGGAGAATAATACTTGGCTATGTGTTTTACTTCAAAGAACAGTTTGGGAGTAGGCAGTTACATTTTAAAAAATACAATGTAAAATTGACAAGGGACACCAACATAGTTGTATCCTTGATCTTATAAACTATGGGATAATGGTGTTTTGGTAACTTGGCCAAATAAAAAAAAAAAACATAATAATATTATTCTTGATATCACTATAAAAAAAAGTCTTTTAAAATTAGTTTGCAATAACTCCATCAGTATCACCAGCGAAACAGCTTCATTATTATCCCATTAAAGAGGGAGAGAATTGTGCGCTGCATTTGGAGATTTCATAATTTGCTGCGTCACGAATGTTAATTCTCCATTACGAACGCTAGTTTACAAGACCGACCGCTTCTGGCTCGTCCTTGCTTCCGAGCATGTGTGTTAGTACTTTGGAATTTTGTGCCTGGGCACACTCTTATCACCCCGTGCTGTCTCCAGAGATTTGCCCCAAAATGCTGCATCCAAGAGAGTGTGTGGCCAACGCTGCCTGTGAAACTGAAACATCTGGATGCAGATTGTGAGAATTGCCAGAGCCTTCAGTGTATGAAACTGTCAAAAATCAGTGGTGATGTTTGGGGGGGGGGACCGAACGGCCATCAAACACGAGCCAATGGGATGGGGTCTGGGCGGGCCACTACATTTATGTGGCCCCGCCCCCTCTCTGAAGCAGCTCAAACATTGGCTGGTGTTTATAGCGCTTGGTCCCGCCCACCCTGACATCGTGGTTGTGTTGTAAGTCATCACAACTCAGCCGCAATGACCAAGCTCCAACGCCAGCCAATGATTGGGCTGCTTCAGAGAGGGGGCGGAGCCAGAGAAATGTAGCGGCCCTCCCAGACCCATCCTATTGGCTAATGTTTGGTAACTGTTCAGTCCTGCCCACCACCGACATCACCGCTGACTTTTAACAGCTGGTCTCTCTCTCTGCATGCAGTGTCACTATCCGACAGATTCATACACTGAACAACTCTGACAATTCTCATGAATGTGAAACTACCCCTCTCCCCAATTTTTGCCACCCAATGCTGCCTATCAGTGCCAACCAATGCTGCCAATCAGTGCCAACCAATGCTGCCTATCAGTGCCAACCAGTACTGCCTATCCATGCCAGTGCTGCTTATCAGTGCCAACCAATTCTACCTATCAGTGCTAACCAGTGCTGCCAATCAGTGCCAACCAATGCTGCCTATCACTGCCAGTGCTGCTTATCAGTGCCAACCAAGCTGCCTATCAGCGCCAACCAGTGTCAGTCAGTGCTGCCTATCAGTGCCAACCAATGCTGTAAATCAGTGCCAACCAATGCCGTCAATCAGTGCCAACCAATGCTGCCTATCAGTGTCCATCAGTGCTGCCTATCAGTGCCCATCAGTGCTGCATATCAGTGCTGCCTATCAGTGCCAATCAATGCTGCCTATCAGTGTCACCTATCATTGCCAATCAGTGCTGCCAATCAGTGCCCATCAGTGCTTCCAATCAGTGCTGCCTATCAGGGCCAGTGTCCATCAGTGCTGCCATTCAGAGCCTATCAGTGCCCATAAGTGCTACCAATCAGAGCCCATCAGTAATGCATATCAGTGCCCATCAGTGCCACCCATCAGTGCCACCTATCAGTGCCAATCAGTGCTGCCTATCAGTTCCACCTATCAGTGCACATCAGTGCTAGCAATTAGTGCCCATCAACGCTGCCAATCAGTGCTGTCAATTAGTGCAGCCTATTAGTTCCTATTAGTGCCTTAGCAGGGATGGTGGAAACCCCTCTACAGATAATTGCAATACAAATTACCTTCAAGTGCAACAACTTTTTAGTTGGGAGGTTCACACCATTAAAGCACTTTGGAATTTAAATTTTTTAGAATGTTACACTTTATTGTATATGTTTTAGTTATGGTTATAATTTTATATATTTTTGCACTTGAAGTTAATTTCCCACCACCCCTGCTAAGTCCATGTCTTTATGGACCTTGCTTTGTGCACTGGTGTGCAGTCATGTTGGAACAGGAAGGGGCCATCTCCAAACTGTTCCCACAAAGTTGAGAGCATGAAATTGTCCAAAATGTCTTGGTATGCTGACACCTTAATGCCCCGTACATACGATCGGACTTTCCGGCAGACTTGGTCCGGTGGATCAGTATCCATCAGACAATTCGATCGTGTGTGGGCTCCGTCCGACTTTTTCTTCCCATAAGTCCAACGGACCTAGAAATAGAACATGGTTTAAATCTTGCCGTCGGAAGTCCGCCAGACCTAGTTCCTATCGAGAAGCCTGTTCGGCTGTATGCTGGTCTGACGGACCAAATACGACATGCGGGCAGCTACAGCACCTGCACCTTCGGTTCTTGGCTGCAGGATACTGTACATCTCGCACTGGCTACAATAGGAAAAACACATTTTCCTATTGCAGCGAGCATGAGAGATAGGTGCCAATGTCCCTTAGGTCTGCTATGGATTTTATGGGGAACCCCCTGCGCTGAAAAAATGGTGTGGGGGTCCCCCCAAAGTCCAGCCCAGACCCTTATCCGAGCACGCAGCCCAGCCGGTCAGGAAAGGGGGTGGGGACGAGCGCCCCCCCTCCTAAACCGTACCAGGCTGCATGCCCTCAACATGGGGGGGTGGGTGCTTTGTGGAAAGGGTCACCCTGTGGCCCCCCAACCCAAAGCACCTTATCCCCATGTTGATGAGGACAAGGGCCTCTTCCCGACAACCCTGGCTGCTGGTTGCCAGAGTCTGTGGGCGGGGGGCTTATCGGAATCCGGGAGCCCCCTTTAATAAGGGGGCCCCCAGATCCCGGCCCCTCACCCTATGTGAATGAGTATGGGGTACATCGTACCCCTACCCTTTCACCTGGGGAAAAAAAGTGTCAATAAAAAAACACACTAGACAGGTTTTTAAAGTAATTTAGAAATCGGAACTCTGACGAAAGTCCGTCACACCTAGTCTGCCTGAAAGTCCGCTCGTGTGTGCACAAGTCCGCTCGTTCGGAAAGTCTGTTGGATCTTCGCCGAAAGTCCGCCGGAAAGTCAGTCGGACCTAGTCTGCTGGAAAGTCTGATCGTATGTACGTGGCATAAGAGTTCCCTTCACTGGAACTAAGGGGCCAAGCCCAACTCCTGAAAAACAACCCCACACCATAATCCCCCTCCATCAAATAATTTGGACCAGTGCACAAAGCAAGGTCCATAAAGACATGGATGAGCGAGTTTGGGGTGGAGAAACTTGACTGACCTGCATAGAGTCCTGACCTCAACCCGATAGAACATCTTTGGGATGAATTAGAGTGGAGACTGCGAGGCAGGCCTTCTTGTCCAACATCAGCGCCTGACCTCACAAATGCCCTTCTGGAAGAATGGTCAAACATTCCCATAGACACACTCCTAAACCTTGTGGATGGCCTTCCCAGAAGGGTTGAAGCTTTTATAGCTGCAAAGGGTGAGCCAACTCAATATTGAAGCCTGCGGACTAAGACTGAGATGGCATTAAAGTTCATGTGCGTGTAAAGACCGGTGTCCCAATACTTTTGAATATATATATATATATATATATATATATATATATATATATATATATATATATATAAAAAGGCCAGTATGGTGGCCTGGAATTATGGGAGGAGCCCAGTGGGGTATATAACCAGCCCGTTCGCCTGTCTTCCTTGTCGGTTCCGGTGCGCGATATCTGATACGTCAGAGATCAAGGGCCGACTGTTCGAGACCATTCGCAGTGAGTTGTGTTCGTGAGTTTCCGTGTTTGTTAGTCCCGATCGTGTCCGTGTTGTCAATTGTCTCGTCTTTCTAAAGCGTTTGTGTGTTTTCCGGTCTGAGTGTCGCATACTCAAAGGAATTGCCGTTGTCATACAACACAGCTGGGCAGGCTGTTGCAGGTAGGGCTTCGGCACCCATTTTTTCATTTCATGTTTTCTATGTCACTTAAACACGATATCCTGAACTCACGAACCTCTCACTTTACATTTCACGAATGTTTTAAATCATGTCACCCTTACTTGTTACCTCATGTCACTACTCCTTCTCCTTTCGAAGAGAAGTCGTTATCACCTATTCGTGACATGTCGATCATGCCACATCAGGCACTTCATATTGTAGGCTTACATTTCTAGTCGAAACGACTCCCCAATCATTTCAAAGTGTTTAAATCGTTCGATTCATTTCGAAAACACAACCGACTGCTCGTCATGTCAAAATCAAGCAGTCCGGTTCAAATTTATTTCGAATCGTCTCATATCGTTACGAGTCGTCAAACCTTGTCGGGTCATTTCAAATCATTTCGTATCGTTTCATATAATTTGAATCATTTCAATCTTTTCGTTTGAATCATTTCGATCATTTCATATCATTTCGAATCAGTTCAATCAGTTTCATGTCATTTCGAATCATTTCAAATAATTTCACGTCATTTCCGAATCATTTCAAATCATTTCATATCATTTCGAATCTTTCGTTCATTTCTGTCACTTACCGCGCTCTGGTTCGAATCCTGTCGCATCCCCGATGCACCGATTCGCTCCGAAGTGCCCCAGGTTTCAGCCTCATTTCGATACATGTTCCAGAGACGGAGTCACTCGCAGGTTCAGGCACAGTCCCTGATTCCAGTCTTTGTCATGGCATATCATTTCTGTCACTTATTACGCTCCGATTCGAATCCTGTCGCATTCATTGATGCACCAATTTGTTCCAGTGTGCCCAGCTGTTTACGCCTCATTTCAGTACATGCTCCAGAGACGGATTCTTTGTTACAACCATCAGTCCAGTCGTTGATTCTTGTCTCTGTCATGGCAGGTCATTTCTGTCACTTATCACGCTCCGATTCGAATCCTGTTGCATTTATTTAATGCACCGATTTGTTCTGGTGTGCCCAGCTGTTTACGCCTCATTTCAGTACATGCTCCAAAGACAGGATTAATTTTCCATTTCATGGGCTCACCCTCTGATTTTTGTCTTTGTCATGGGTATCATTTCATCTCACCTATCACGCTCCGGTACGAATAGTCACACCTGTGTACCAAATTCGTCCCGGTGTGCCCTAGGACAGGCCTCATTTCAGTACATGCTCCAGAACCCGTTTCGTGCTCGGTCACAAGATTGCGGCATGACGATCCGGACCTCTGGCATGGCAGATTCACTCATTTCACTGTCACGTACCGCTTCCCGGTTTGAATCCAGTTGTTTTTTCAATGTTTTGATTCCGGCCGGGGGGCCTTGCTCATCGGCCTCATTTCACTAAGGTTGCCTCAAATTTCAATACATGCTCCAGAGTTCGGTTCGCTGTCAGTTGCATCTGCAACGCGACCAAATCACATCTCTGTCATGGTAGGCATTTCATTCAAAAGGCAACATTTCATTTGTTTGTCTCATTTCATTTATTTCATTTCATTTTCATTTCTAAATCTCACCTCCATGAAGTCACTATTTAGCTAGCCATCTCGGTTTAGGTATTGAACCCTCAAACAAACTTCACCTTCATGTTCTCAGGTCAGTCGAGTTTTCAGTAGGTCCACCCTGCACCTGGTCGGACGGTGCCTCCTTAGGTAAGAAAAAACAAAAGACAAAAAAAAAAAAACATCTGTGAAGGAAACGCACATGAGCGGAAGTGTCCTTCTCATCAAGTATGTATTTCTTCAGGAGTCACCAACGAGTCTTGTAATCCATGTCACCCTTATGTAGGTTCCGCTTAGAAGAAAACCCAAACCCGAGGACAAGTAGGCTCGCCTAGGCCTGGATTACGCCACCATGTCCCGGGCCGGCAGTGAGCCCCATTATCTCCATCTCTAGTCTCAGAGAGTGGCAGCCAGCGGTCCCCCAGAGCATGGACCATTCCCAGACTGACAGCTGAGCTGAGGCGCAGAGGTGTACCCTTTCCGGCAACAGCCAGAAAGGCCGAGCTTTTCAGGCTCCTCTTTCCTCCCCCAGCTGTGGCAGAAGCTAGTACCCAGCAGGCCTCCCTGGGCTCTATCGCCTCCTCAATTTCGCAGCTACATACCCTGGTATCTTCCCTGGCGACCTCAATGTCAGAGGTCCAGAATCGGGTGGCCCTCCTCGAGACCCGCCCGCCCGTTTCTCCTCCAGTACCAGCAGCCCAGGCAGTGACTAGCCCACTCGCAGGTATCACCGGGTGTACGTCAGTTGTGTACCCTTCTCATCTGGTATCGGCTAGCATCAGGAAGGACATCCTAGAGGGCAAGGACGTCAATCTGGCTTCTCTACTCATCTCCATCCACGAGCTTGCGGAGAACAAGGCTTATACGTGGGGGGACGTGTCAGTGGTCCTCAAGGCCAAAGACCCCAGGCTGGACAGAAAGCTTTCGGTCACCGAGTTTACGTTGGCCTTCGGCATGTTGAGGGATATCATCTGCTCAGCCTCCCCCAACAGGAGGGAGGAGCTGGATCGCTACCTCCATGCAATAGTAGATCTAGGTTACAAATACGGCAGTTTTTCGTTTTATGACTACCACCGCTCCTTCTCCGCTAAAGCGGCCGCCAGGCTCTTCCAATTCCAGACGCCTACTGACTGGAGCGTCATGGATACCGAGCTATTTTGCCGCCACTTCGCGGGTCTACGGTCTCCCCTCTGTGCGATTTGCCAGTCGGCTACCCATACCGCGACCTGGTGCGCTAACTCAGTGACAGCCCGGCCCTCAGACAATCCTTCTGCCTCAGGTACTGCTCAGGGCCCACAGGCGCCGGCACGCCTGCCGCAGACAGATAAATTTGGGCGCCCGGTCAAGACCATGGGAGGTGCAGCAATCTGCAACAACTACAATAGCGGGTCATGCAATTTTAGTCAATGCAGGCTGCTCCACATATGCACGCAGTGTCATAGGGCTCATCCCAGGCTTATGTGCGAGGTCAAACAGATTAAGAAATCTTGACTGAGCCGGGTCAACGTCTCATGGCTCAGCATCTACCTTACAGCTCATCCCACTCCCTCACTATCCGTCTACCTTGTTCAGGGCTTCACTCAAGGCTTTCACACTGGACTTATCTCTCTCCCTCACCTCACGCACGAATGCCGGAACCTGCGGTCAGCAGCCATGGATGAACGAGCCATTGACCAACTCCTACAGACAGAGTTAGACCAGAACTTTATCATAGGCCCTTTCACACAGCCCCCATTCAACACCTGGAGAGTCAGCCCTATTGGGCTTGTCAAGGGCAAGTTCTCAAATAAACTCAGATTGGTGTACGATTTGTCAGCGCCTCATTCCTCTTCTGTCCCCAGTCTTAATTCCCTTATCCCCTCCGAGGAGTTCTCTCTTAAGTATGCATCCGTAGACACGGCCATCCAGGCCATTCTCGAAACAGGCACGGGCACCTGGCTCTCCAAGGCCGACATCTCGGATGCTTTCAAGCTCCTTCCCATCCATCCATCTCTCTGGTGCTGGCATGGCATCAAGTGGAGGGAGCTGTACTATTTTGCCACCAAACTGACATTCGGGTCCAAAAGCAGCCCCTTGACACTTTCGCGCAGTCAATCACATGGATCTTGCTGCATGTAGCCCGGTGTCAGGGAGTCATACACTATCTGGATGACTTCCTGCTGATCGAGCCACCCGGCTCCCTGCCAGGAGATCTGGATAAGTTAAGGGTGGTCTTCAGAAACCTCAACGTCCCCATTGCCGAGCACAAGGTGGATGGTCCAACGCAGTCCATCACCTTTTTCTGGGTTAACCTAGACACCAACACCATGCAGGCCAGCCTCCCCCCGGGTAAACTGGCCCGCATCAGGACGGTCCTGAGGGACTTCACCCACGCCAGAACTTGCACCAAGAAACAGCTACAATCCCTACTCGGCATGTTGAATTTCGCCATGCGCATCATCCCTCAGGGTCGCGCCTTTGTGTCACGCCTATTGGTCTTACTGTCCCTCACACAGGACCCGGAGAAAGTCCTCAGCGTTGATCCCGCGGCGATAGCGGACCTCGCTATGTGGGAGGAATTCCTATCATCTTGGAATGGCGTGTCCCTGTTCATTCCCTCCGTGTCTTCCCTTTCACCCCAGGTGGTGACCGACGCGGCGGCCTCCACAGGCTTTGCAGCAATTTTTGGCCACCTCTGGCTCGCAGCTCCCTGGCCTCCCCAGATACTGGCGATACCTGGCTTCGCCGAAACATCCTCCCTGTTTGAATTATACCCCATCGTAGCTGCAGCACACACATGGGGCCGCAGTTGGTCGGGTCAAACTGTGACCTTTTCAACAGATAATTGAGCCACTGCAGAGGTCATTAATAAAGGCAGGTCCAGGTCTCTAGCGATGATGTCCTTCCTACGTCGGCTGGTTCAGCTCTCGTTATTATTTCAGTTCAACATCCACTGTTCCTTTATCCCCGGTAAATTCAATCAGGCAGCGGACGCCCTCTCCCGCTTTAACTTTGTCTCATTTTTCGATCAGGTGCCCGGAGCCGGACCAACATCAGCAGCTATCCCGGACTGGTCTCAGCTGACCCTGGACTAGCCCCACACCTCCTAGCGGCAACCCAGCTCATCGATCTCTCCCTCTCACGTAATACCCTCAAGGCCTACCAAACGGCCTGGAGGGCCTTTAACCACTTTATGACACGTCACAGCACAGAGACGTCCCGTGTCAAGCAAGTCCTGGCCTTCATTTCCTACTGCCACTCGGAGATGGCATTATCCTATAATACGATCCGGCTATACCTGGCCGGTGTACAACATTTCACGTCCCTCCAGGACCCTACCGAACCTTCCTTATTTTCTTACCACGCTGTTCGGGCTATCATACGCGGCGTCCAGAAGCGCCAGCCAGTGGCCAGCACCAGATGGCTGCCTATCACAGGAGATATTTTTAGAAACATGTCGGATATCCTGGCCACATCACCTTTAGGTCTCCGCCCTAGTGTCATCTTACAAGCAGCCATACATCTGGCCTTCTACGGCTTCTTACGGCCAAGCGAGTTTACTTGTAACAGCCCCACAGCACGCATGCTGTGCAAACGCCACCTGGTCCGTTACGAAGACCATTCATCTTACACTTAGCAGATTCCAAAACGCAGCAGCTTGGCTCGGGTACGGACATACATTTCTATAAGACCAACAACCGCTGGTGCCCGGTCGCCACTCTTACCCGCTTGTTGACCCTTCTGGCCGATCAACCAGAAACTAGCCCGCTTCTGCCATTTCATACTAAACCTCTGAATGCTGCCCGGTTTATGGAACATGTCAGGATACTCCTGAGTATCCTTCAGCTCAATCCTACTCACTACTCCGGACATTCATTCCGTATCGGAGCAGCCTCAACAGCCTCCCGCCAAGGGGTCCCGGACCATGTCATCAAGAAGTTGGGCAGATGGAAGTCCACCTGTTTTGCCCGTTACATACCCAATCCACAAGTGGAGATGGCCCAGGCCTTTGTCAAGCTCACCCAGTAACAAACTTGAAACAATAAAGCACAACCCCTACCTGAATGTTTTTGCCCCCTTATTTTGGGTATACCGTACGTTAGTACCGGCCACACTTTCAGGTCCATTACAAGTAAGCGAGTTTATGTTAACCTTGTTTGTCATCCTTATCCGTATCGGTCAGAGGGCTCTGAACCATGAAATAAAAAGGCCAGTATGGTGGCCTGGAATTATGGGAGGAGCCCGGTGGGGTATATAACCAGCCCGTTCGCCTGTCTTCCTTGTCGGTTCCGGTGCGCGATACCCACCCACCCATCCCCTTTTTAGGGCATTTCTCAAGCATTATACTCCTCATGAGAGTACTCATTACACTCCATTTCATATTCATTTCATTTAATACTCATTTCTCACTCTAGGGTATGCCCCCTTATTTTGGTATACCGTACGTTAGACCAGGGCACACTTTCAGGTCCATTTCAAGTAAGCGAGTTTATGTTAACCTTGTTTGTCATCCTTATCCGTATCGGTCAGAGGGCTCTGAACCATAAATATATATATATATATATATATATATATATACACACACACATAAATATACACACACATATGGTGGCATTAGTTTAATATAGGAGGTGTGTTACTAGGCAGTAGTTTTACCTTGAAAACCTCAAAGATGGTAAACCACATGAAAATCCAACATCTTCGGTCAAAGACTGGCAAGTTCCCAGGTATTCAAATAGAAAATAACCAGAAACATTGACATAGCAGGATGTTACCATTACTATCCGCTGACAATGTTTATACATGGCTGCAACCACTGGGGGGGGGGGGGTAATATTCCTGTCTCAGATGCCAAAACCTAGAGTTTGCAAAAAAAAAAGAGAAAGAGCATTAGACTTTACCTAATAATTTTTTAGCTGCTGCTGTGAAAATGTTACAAGGGTGCAGTATAGGAATCCCTACACCGTTGTCCTAGTGTTAATAGGCAGAAAAGGTCAGAATCACATGGGACGGAGCTTAGCACCAGGTGCAGAATTTAATGCCATTGGTCAAGGATGTCATTTCAGTGCTGCGCTTTTTTAATTGTACACCAGTGGCCGTGGTGACCTTGTTCCTTTTTAAAATACAGAAGATAAAGTCCTGTGGTATTGCAGAAAATAATCCTAGCAATGTTTCCTTCAAAGCAACCATGTTTGCTCTGCTTTTTGTAAATTTTAAACTGCTAATAATATTGGGAACCTATTGTCTGTTAATTTAATTTGCACCAAGCATTCTCCCTTGCAGAATCCATCTTGCCATTCTACCCCATAGCCCAGACATATGAAATATATGGGAGGTTGTTGTCACCACACAGCCAGTGCTTGCCAGATATTCCTGCGGCTCCTTTAATGTTGCTGTAGGCATCTTGGAAGCCTCCCTGCCCAGTTTTCTTCTCGTCTTTTCATCAATTTTGGAGGGACGTCCAGTTCTTGGTAATGTCACTGTTGTGCCATATTGACTGTCTTCTTTGTGTTCCATGGTATATATAATGCCTTGGAAATTCTTTTGTACCCTTCTCCTGACTGATACCTTCTAACAATGAGATCCCTCTGATGCTTTGGAAGTTCTCTGCAGACCATGGCTTTTCCTGTAGGATGCAACTAAGAAAATGTCAGGAAAGACCTACTAGAACAGTGGAACTTTATTTGGGGTTAATCAGAGGCAGGTGTGTACTGACTCCTATTCATCATGATTTTGAATGTGATTGCTTAAGTCTGAACACAGCTACATCCCCAGTTATAAAAGGGTGGGCTCACTTATGCAACCAGATTATTTTAGTTTTTTAGTTTTTACTTCCCCCCTTCTAAAAGATTTAAGTTTGTTTTTCAATTGAGTTGTACAGTTTATAGGTCACATTAAAGGTGGAAAAAGTTCTGAAATGATTTATCTTTGTCTCTTTTTTTTACATCACAGAAACCTGACATTTTAACAGGGTTGTTTAGACTTTTTATATCCACTGTATCAGTTTACAAGCTGAGATAAACAATTTACCACTGACAGGGGTGCTTAAAATGATCAACTTTTATTTATTCTTGTTAAACATGTATCCTAAAAGAAAAACTGTTTGCTGTAACTAATTATAACTTGCCCTGTGGAAGATTTACCCCCCCTTTATGACCAGGACTTTTGCTTTTAGGCACCACATTATTTTAATGGACAAGTGCGCAGTCATGCAACACTGTACCCAAAATAAATTTATATCTCTATTTCACACAAATAGAGCTTTCTTTGGGTGGTATTTGATCACCACTTGGTTTATTTGTTTTGCGCTATAAATGGGAAAAAAAAAACCTTTATTTTTTAATAGGAGGTAGGTCCATACATCTCCTCACTAGGAGGAGGTAATGTGAAAAAAGGGGATTTTTAAACACAGAGTACCACATAGATGCAAATTGTTGTAAAAACCACGTTTTATTTATACAAAAAGTCAGAAAAACATATGAATCAGAACATATTAAAAGGTACAATCAATCAACATGTTTTATGACCATTTAATTTAGTCAAAGCGTGGTTGGGTACATATGGATCGGGTATGTCTGGATCGACTCGTTTCGCCCCAAGTACAGGGCTTCCTCAGGATCCATGTTTCAATATCAACAAGTCTAAATACTAAGGTATAGATCACCAAAGATACTTAGATATAAATCACCAAATATGACAGATTTGTCATGCTTTATAAGGCCATAATCACACAGGAGATATATGTACACCAATATGTCCTTGCTCATTAAAACCTAGAGAAGAGTCGTCACTAAATGAACACCATTATTCAAATTTGATTATAAAGAACAAAAAAAAGGTGAAGTGAACATGATGCTGAGTCTGTTAGTGTATTAAAGCGGGAGTCCGCCGGGACTCTGCGTTTTTTTTTTTTTTTAAAAGCCAGCAGCTACAAATACTGCAGCTGCTGACTTTTAAAATAGTGACACTTACCTGTCCAGCACGCCCGCGATGTCGGCACCCGAAGCCGATCTCTGGATCGTCTCTCGGGTGCTGCCGCCGCCATCTTGGGTATGGGAATCAGGAAATGGAGCCTTTCGGCTTCATTTCCCGGTTCCCTACTGCGCATGCGCAAGTCGCGCTGCGCAATAAGGACGGTCCCCGCTGCCTCTGGGATCTGAGTGTTTCCCAGCAGGCAGCGGGGCACTTGCGGAAAGGGGCGGGCACTTGCGGAAAGGGGCGTAATCTACGCCCCTTTCCGCAGAGAGCTATCCCGGAAGTGGGTGCAGATACCTGTACTGTACAGGTATCTGCACCCCCCTCCCCCCTGAAAGGTGCCAATTGTGGCGCCGGAGGGGGGGAGGGTTCCGATGAGCGGAAGGTCCACTTTAGGGTGGACCTCCGCTTTAAATCTGCTCGTACATCTAACATTACCCTCTCCCCAGACTGACAATGCTGCTGTCCAAAGGTGCCCCCTGTGCTCTCTCATTCAGAATGGGGGTACTCTTAACACAGAAGGTGTGCTACTGGGCAGATCAGCATATGAAAACACAGGGGGAAAAAGCCTAAAAAAGAAAACGAATGCAGCCGCCACATCTAATGATTGGTAAGCTGTAATATATTACATTTTCCGTTTGGGGTTTAATACTGCTTTAAATGAAAATGTCGTTAATATGGCCTGCAAGCTGTCTGCCATAAATGCTAAAATACTGCAGTCCTTGATTTCACCTTGTAAGATTTCTTGGAAACACGTGATAAAGATAAATGACAATAGATTTGGACGCATGAAGTCTTATTCAGCCTGGCTGGCTTACAGCACATCATAAATGCACAGCCATCAGCCAGAGCTCTTGTCTTCACAAGCTTTTTTATCTGTCCTTCTCATAATACAGAATACTGAAATGTAACAAATCAAACACACCATGCAGACCTAGAAATTGACTTATCCTCAGATGGTATTGGGAACCTGACAACAGCCAGGCATATTTCTTTCAATTACATTGTGTTGTATCATTCACAAAGTTATCTTTGTGAAAAACAAATCAACAAAGCAAAAGTATTTTCTCTGTCGTCCATTGAGGGAAACAGCTCAAAGGGGAATTCCACCCCACCTAGCTAAAACTAAATGTAATTTCTATAACAGTGTTCCGATATGTTAATTAACTGTGGGATCTTACGCATGCGCAGATATCTCCCAAATACATGAATCATGCTGGATTAAGCAACGCTTCATTCTTCACTGATACACTGCTTCCAAAGATGCATGACCTGTACATTTGAGATGGGCGGAATAACCCCCTGTTTGATTCGCGGCAGAACTTTCGTACATCTCAAAAGTTCAGAAACTAATAATGAAGCCCATTGAATTCTATGGGAACCGAACTGGAAAAATCAAAAGTGCCCATTTTGAAGGCTTATATGCAAGTAACTGGGCATACAATGGTTATGGGGTCCGGGTACTGCCCCGGGGGACATGCATCAGTGAAAAAAGTTTGTAAAAAACATCATTTCTAAATGAGCAGTGATTTACTGATGCTTAAAGTGAAACCATCAGCATGAGAAATAACAAAAAAATGAATAATTCCTTTAAATATGGTGCACGGGGGTCCCCTTAGTCTGCCTGCAATATAGCACATCTGTAGCGTGTATAGAGCCTGCTGCAGCAATAATAAATTACATTTTCAATTCAAGCTTTCTTTATTTTATAAACAATGGCTTGGGGGACGAGTCTGTATGATGAGGCCACAATTTAGTGCACTCAGAACAAGATTAAAGATTTTTTGGATAAATTCTAGTATCTCTTTCTCAGACTTTGGATAGAAGTAGCAGTTGCAGAAAAATTGGGCTTTGGGTGTCGGTGGTGCCTTCACATCATAACTCTACAAAGGTGCTCGTGATGAAAACAAGAATTGGCCTGTCCTAGTAGATGACTCAGCAATGGCATGCAATGCCAGGCTGCTGCGAGCAAAGCCAACAGAATATTGGCATGCATTAAAAAGAGGATTCACTCCAGATATAAAACAATAATTCATATCCCTAGCTCCTCATATCTGCTTTCGCCACTAGATAATCTCCCACTATATAATGAAGACGCTGCAGATGGGATGTGGCAGCTGACAGCCCTGTGCACCGAGGACAACATTTTTCTTGAAAGGCATTACTGAGGCAGCCCCCTTCTCCACCACTCTTCTCTTGACCAACAGAAGCCTCAAAACAATGTTTTCCACCAGACTGTAACCTACAAGAGTCGGAAAAGGCGTTACATAAACACCTCTTTAAGGTGTCTTCGAGATTTCATCTTCTGCTCGCTCTGTGGGGATGGGATCAGTTCTGAGACTTTACATTTGTAATGGTGGTCAAGGAGGGCTGCCCACCTTCTCCTTGATGCCATGTATTCTCGGGTCCTTTTGCAGGCTTTGAAGAATGAGGGAGCCAATTTACCGCAAGTTTGCGGAGGCATGATAAGCAGACTCCTCGGGGGCACTGAGGATTACAGTATCTGGAACTGCCTCCTCCCAGCCACATACCACTCCCAAGGGTTCTGGGGATGGAAAAACCATCTGTTAAGGCTTGACATATGTCTTGCTCTGCTTCAATGAATGAGGGAGCCCATGCACCACAAGTTTGCAGAGGCATGATAAGCAGACTCGTCGGGGTCACTGAGGATTACAGTATCTGGAACTGCCTCCTCCCAGAAACATACTACTCCCAAGGGTTCTGGGGATGGAAAACCATCTGTTAAGGGTTGACGTATGTATTGCTCTGCTTCAATGCCTCCAAAGCTGCCAGAATTCTCTTCCTCCTCCCTCTCCCCTTGTGTGTTCTGTGGCATAGGAAGAATGCATAAAGCGGGCCTTGAGAGGAAAGGAGGTCCTCCTCTTCCTTCTGCTGCTCTGCCTCCAGTGCCCTGTCCATGTTGCCATGCAGAGTCTGCTCCAGCAGGAACACGACAGGGATTGTGTCACTGATGCATGCATTGTCACAGCTTACCACCCTTGTGGCCTCCTCAAATGGTGACAGTACAGTGCATGCATCCTTAATTAGCAAAAGAGATGGGGTTACCACCGCTTCAGGTAGGTCCACTGAAACAAAAAGTTTTTCCTCTAGGAAATGAAGTGCCCCAGGTGCTGGCTAATGCATATAGCAAACCAACCTGAATAGAAAGTTCTGGACAGCCGCACTCCAAATGAAATTTCCCGTGCCTTTGTTGAAACATCGGAATCACACTGTACAAGCCACAGCAAAGCATTACAGGAACTGAACTTTCTATTCACCTTGATTTATCCTTAATAAATCAGTGGCGTGGTATAAACCACCTCTGGTCCTGCCCCTGTAGAGAGCTGCCAGAATCTCTTATCCAGGGTAGCTCCTGTGTCCTATACACACCAGCTGAAGCACTGCATGACACCTTTCAGCTTGACTTATTGAATAGCCTCATCAGCGACTAGCATCACTAGCTGTATATGTTGATGTGGGGGCACAACAAGCTGCAGCACTCAGCCCTGTACTGCATCCTTCCAAGTTGCAAGCATAGATACCCAGTGTGCTGTGAATGAAATATATCTTCCCTGGCCATGCTTGCTGGACCATGTGTCAGCAGTAACGTGGACCTTGCGGCTGACTGCCTTGCTCAATGATGCCACAACATTACCTTCCACGTGATGGTAGAGAGCTGGAATAGCCTTATGTGAAAAGCCTTACGTGAAAAGAAATAGTGACTGGGAACCTGCCATTGTGGTACAGCACATTCTGCAAACAAAATCTACCAGATGGAAAGGCAAGAGTTGTAAAGCCAACAACTTTGAGAAACTTGAATTTAGACGCTCTTGTCAGAAACCATGAAGCAGACTGGGACAGAATGCTAAATCACACTTCTTTAATAATAATAAAAAAAGGTAAACAGTAAACTTGGTCAAAACATAGGCAGAGTTCAGGAATCGGAATGGATAGTCAGACAAGCCAAAAATGTCAGGGAGCCAGAGATGACAGTAGTAGAACAGCAAGCAGGATCTGAAGCCAGAAGGATTGTCAGCTAAGCAAGTCTTTGACAGGAACACAGGAGAGCGTCTCTGTGACCAAGGCAAAGGCAGAGATCATCTGGGCTGGACGGCTTAAGTAGGCAGGACTGACGAGCAGGATATCATCAACAGGTGAGTCACTGTGGAGAATAGGAGCTGGCAATTAGCCAACAGCTGAGCGGCCAGCTTTGAGATGGAAAGGCTCAATAGAAAGTGTTGTTTCTTGCTGATGGTCTTGGGCAGGTCTACAATATTGTCCTTTGACAGCTCCTTGGTCTTACCCATGATGGTTAGGTTTGAATGGAAAAAAGAGATTTTGTGGACAGGTGTCTTTTATACACACAACTAGTTGTTGTTAGGAGTGTCGTCTTAAATTGACAGGTCTAATCTGTGTACCACATGAGCACATACTATAGCCAGTCTGTGGGAGCCAGAATTATTGTTAGTTGGTAGGGGATCAAATACTTATTTTACTCACTGAACTGAAGCTCAATTTATAACATTTGTATTGTGTTATTTCTTGATTTTTTTTTTAGTTGATATTCTGCCTCTATCATTTAAAATACACCTATGATAACAATTATAGACCCTTCAATTCTTTGTAAGTGGGTAAACTTACAAAATCTGCAGGTGATCAAATAATTTTTTTTTTAACCAAAAATATGTAACAGAATACATATTGGCCTAAATTTATGAAGACATTTGATTTTTTTATCTATTATTTTATTGGATATATTTTATAGTAGAAAGTAACAAATATATTTTTTTTAACTGAAATTGTCGGGCTTTTTTTTTTATAGCGCAAAAAATAAAAAACCTAGTGGTGATAAAATACCACCTAAAGACAGCCTTATTTGTGGGAAAAAATCACATACATTTAATTTATGTACAGTGTTGCATGACTGTGCAATTGTCAGTTAAAATAATGCAGTGCCATTTATCGGGGGGGGGGGGGGGGGGTAAATGTTTCGGAGGTCAAGTGGTTAAAGATTCTGCTTAAAATAAAATAATTGTCTCCAAATGTGTGAGAGACCAAGGGAGCAGATAAGAGGAACACTATTTTATGTCCTCCTCTCCCCTCCTCTTCTTCTTTTGGACCTTTTTTTGGGGGGTTGATGAGCACCTAGGTTTCTAATGCACCTGCTCTCCCAATTCTGCTGGAATTGCTTTGATCCCCCCTCCTCTCTGCCTAAAAACTTCTGGGACATGTCACATTTCCCAAGAGGCGGCGGGACCATTCACACAGTGCAGTGGGAGACCAGCTGTGAAACCACAAGGAGTCACTGCCACCTTCCCACAACAAACATGCCAGCGCCGGGAAACCGAACACCTGCAAAGAACTGGCCCAGGTGAGGATGGCGCTGGATCTCTGGACAGGTAAGTGTCCTTTTATTAAAAGTCAGAAACTACATATTATCCAGTTTAAACCTCTTTTCAGTAAAATGAGATTTGATTGGTTACCTATTTTTGTATACATCCTAGCTTTTTGTACTGGCCAGTTTAACCACTTGCCGCCCGCCAATTGTCAAATGACGGCTGAAAAGTGGATTCAAAATCCTGACTGGACATCATAAACCGTCCTCAGGATTTTGAGCCACTGTACGTCCCCGGGGACGCGCATAGCGGCGAACGTTGTTGCAGGGTGTCAGTCTGACACCCCGCAACTACGATCTCGGCAAAGAGTCTCCAACGGAGACTCTTTACCATGTGATCAGCCGTGTCCAATCACGGCTGATCACAGTGTAAATAGGAAGAGCCGGTGATCGGCTTTTCCTCACTCGCATCTGTCAGACGCTAGTAGAGGACAGCTGATCGGCTGCTTCTCTGACAGGAGGGGTCTGGGCTGACCGGTTATCATCACAGCCCCCCCGAGGATGCCCACACTGGACCACCAGGGATACCCAGCACCAGGTATGCCACCCTAGACCACCAGGGATGCCAGTCAGTGCCACAATGGATGCCAATCAGTGCCCACAATGGATGCCAATCAGTGCCCACAATGGGCATCACTGATTGGCATGCATTATTGTTTGGCACTGATTGGCATCCATCAGCACAAAACCATACAATACAATGTCGCCTATCAGGGCCCATCCATGCCACCTATCAGTGCCCATCTGTGACACCTATCAGTGCCCATCCATGCCAACGATCAGTGCCCATCCATGCCCATCTGTGCCGCTTATCCATGCCCATCTGTGCCACCTATCCATGCCCATTCATGCCGCCTATCCATGCGAATCTGTGCCAGCTATCAGTGCCAATTTGTGCCGCCTATCAGTGTCCATCCGTGTCGCCCATAAGTGTCACCTATCAGTGCCCATCAGTGCTACATATCAGTGCCCATCAATGCCACCTCATCATTGCCACTTCATTGGTGCCAGCTCATCAGTGCCCATCAGTGCAGCCCCATCAGTGCTCATCAGTGAAGGAGAAAACATATAAAATCAAAATTTTCGGTATTTTTTTATTTGTTTAGCAAAAAATTAAAAACCATGGACGTGATCAAATACCACCAAAAGAAAGCTCTATTTGTGGGGAAAAAATGATAAAAATGTCATTTGGGTACAGTGTAGCATGACCGCGCAATTGTCATTCAAAGTGCGACAGCGCTGAAAGCTCAAAATTGGTCTGGGCAGGAAGGTGTTTAAGTGCCCTGTATTGAAGTGGTTAAGCGGAGTTCCACCAAAAAGTGGAACTTCCACTTTAATCACTCCTCGTCCCCTTACATGCCACATTTGGCATGTATTTTTTTTGGGGGGGGGGGGGCGGGTACATAGTTTTGACAGATACACAGTTCTCACTTCCTCTCTCACCGCCTAGGCGACTCCTCTACTCCCTTCCTGCAATCTTCTGGGATATGTCACAGAGCGACTCGCTCATGCGCAGTACACACCCAGCTGTGAAGCCGCATGCTGTCACACCCAGGTGCTCACACTTACAATGCCATTGCCATGGAGAGGAGAGGGAGAGGAACGAGGCTACGGATGGCCGCATCACTGGATCGTGGGACAGGTAATGCCGCGTACACATGATTGGACTTTCCTGCAGACTAGGTCTGACGGTCTTCCCGATGGACTTTCGGTGGACTTCCGACGGACTTTCCGAAAGAACGGACTTGGCCACACACAAACAGACTAAGTCTATTCGAAAGTCCGTTCATTTTGAACGTGATGATGTTAGCGGGACTAAACAAGGAAGCTCAATAGCCAGTAGCCAATAGCTTCCCTTGCGTCGCATTTGGTCCTTCGAACCAGCACACAGATGAACAGTTTTCCTGATTTTAGTCCGTCGTAATTGAGTCCGTCAGACAGATTTGAAACATGTTCTATTTCTAGGTCCGTCAGATTTTTTTTTCAAAAATGATCGGACTAGCCCACACTCGATTGGATTGTCCGATGGACTAATCCCTTCAGACCTAGTCTGCCGGAAAGTCTGGTCGTGTGTACGCGGCATAAGTGTCTGTTTATTAAAAGTCAGAAACTACACTTTTTGTAGCTGCTGACTTTTAACAAACGTAAACCCGACTCCGCTTTAAATAGGCCCAGTTCTGAGATGTCAATTCCATTGGCTATAGTATGGATTTTTTTTTATAATTACCATCAACATCCTAAGTATGTAGAAATTCAATTAACGCACACATTGACACATAGATATTTATATTATTATTTAAATCTGAAGGAAATCTAATTAGAGGATCCGAGGAAATAGTAGTCACGCTTAAAGGAGCATAACATATATATTGACGTCAATATACATTTAATGACATATAGTCTACACCACTGCATATGTTCAATTAACTTTTTTTTTTAAATGTGTTTATTAAATGATGCAGTACCTTCATATGGTTGATCTAACCCTCTACACCTAATTAGAAGATAACTTAAAAAAAAAGCATCCATTAACAAATAAGCCATAGACACATACCTTGGATTGCTTTTTGTTTTGGATGCACCACGAAGCAGAATAGATATAAAACCATGTCCTAGTTCAGCAAACATTGAGAATATGTAGAAATTAAACATAAATGAATTCAAAGTTAAACAGGAACTCTACCCTTTTAAAAAAAAAATTTTTTAACATAAATCCTAAAACTTGTCCCTATATAAAAGTACAAAAAAACATACTTACTAGTCCATGAAGATCAATGTTGTCTTGCTTGTAAGGAAATTTCTCCTTATCCTGCTCCTCTCCGGTGCCACCATCTTGAATTCAGACACAGTGCAAGTGCAGACACGTGCAGGGATCTTTTCCAGGTCTTCAGGCACCATGGTGTTTCTGCGTATGAATGACATCCTGTGAGCTGCCTCTTGGGACGCATGACATAGAAAAAACCAAGAGGCAGTTCTCTGGACCGGACGCATGCAAACAAACGCTGTAACAGATCCTGGAGTGACCTGCGACGTTCCTGCACATGTGTGGGGTCCGGGTACATCATCCTCGTCTAGGCGAGATTTGAAAACCTGAACTTTACGGTAATAAATATTTACTTAAGCACATGACCTCTAGAAGATTTACTCCCCTTCATGACCAGGCCATTTTTTTTGCTTTTCGGCACTGCGTTACTTTAACTGGTAAATGCACAGTCATGCTATACACAAATTAAATTCATGTCATTTTTCCCACAAATAGAGCTTTCTTTTGGTGGTATTTGACCACCACTGGGTTTTTTTATCTTTTGCACTATAAACGAAAAAAGATCAGTGATTTTAAAAGAGAAAAAGCACTATTTTTTAATTTCTGCTATAAAACATATCTCATAAATAATAAATAAAATCACTTAATACATTTTGGCCAAAATGTATTCTACTACATGTCTTTGGTAAAAAAAAAAAAAAAATCCAGTAAGTGTATATTCATTGATTTGCATGAAAGTTATAGCCTCTACAAACTATGGTATATATACTGGATTTTTTTTTTTTATATATACTAATAATGGCGGTAGTGTGCATGCACAGTGTGCTGTCCCCTGCTCCAGATGAGCAGAAATTACATCTTCTGTTTTTTATGAAAGAAAGTAATTACGCTTTAAACACTCTTCATTGAGTATCCCAATTCTCAGTGATAACATTCTAAAAGTCTATTCACAATATGATAGAAGTCAGGATTTAAGAATGCACTATGGATTGCAGACTGTATAATGTGAGCTGAAATCAGACCCATTTATATCCATAAATAAACATCTATTTATCTGGATCAGTATATCTCATTGAATATATTCATTATTACAATATTCAAAAAATACAAGCAGAATACAGATGAATTAAATGAATTTATAACTTGTTAATTCACAAAAACTATACTATTAATAAAATACAGTACACGTGGGGGGTTATTTACGAAAGGCAAGTCCACTTTGCACTACAAGTGCACTTGGAAGTGCAGTCACTGTAAATCCTAGTGGGACATGCATGGAAAATAAAAAACAGCATTTTAGCTTGCACATGATTGGATGATAAAATCAGCAGAGCTTCCCCTCATTTCAGATCTACCCCTCAGATTTACAGCGACTGCACTTCCAAGTACACTTTCAGTGCAAAGTGGATTTGCCTTTCATAAATAGCCCCAATAGTGTATGTTTGCAGGAGTGTGTATTTGTGTTTGCATTAAAGAGACTTTGTCATTGGGAACAAAAAACAAAGTTGCTGCAGTTATAAAGTGAAGGCACCAAGAGTCTTTTACAATACATGCAGCAACCTCCAAACCTGCCCTGTCTTGGCCTTATCCTGGACACTTTGACAAGCAAAGCTTCAATACACAGGTACAGTAGTGATAAAACATAAGCACTAAACCCCAAACACTAGACATGTGTACTGACGAAAAATTTGTTTCTTTTCGTTTCATTTGTTTTTTGTTTTTTTTCGTTTATCGGATCACTCGTTATGATCAACATTTATTACTTCAGATCATTCGTAACTTCGGATGCATTCGTATTTGTTTAGTTCTGTTTGTTTGGATGCCGCATTCGTTACTTCAGACTTGGACCCATTGTTCATTCGAACATTGGTTATATTCGTAGCCTTCGTTAGTTCAAATTTTTTCATTTTTATTTGTTTTTTGGAGTCAGCGCGTGGCGGTGGGATTATTTTATCAGGCCTCAAACAGCTTTTAGCACATGTATTTAAAGAACAAAAATGCATGCAATCTATTGACCCATTCCCATATCTGGGAGCTCTCAAGATTAAACCCATTGGCTAATCTATTTGGCATTTGTGACATCGCTCTCCCTGTCAGCCAATGACCAGAGCAGTAAGCCAGTGCTGGAGAGGAGGAGAGATTATGGAAGAGGTGGGGGTCTATGAAGAGGGTGGTTAAGACAAAACAGGCCCCAGTTATTGTCATTGCTGTTGTAATTGCTTATTTGTTTCCTGTGTATAGCAATCATCACCCATTAGTTGCCTGCAGATTATCACAGTTGCCGTTTCTAGCACCTATATTGTCAGGGTTGCCATTTTTTCTTACATATTGTTAAAGAGGAGCTCCAGGCTCCCCTCAAAAAATTAAATGTCAGCAGATACAAATACTGCAGCTGCTGACTTATAATATAAGAATACTTACTTGTCCAGGGATCCAGTCATGTCATCCCCCAAGCCAGTTCTTCAATCTGCTTTGGGTACAGGGGGCAATATCTCTAGTAAGAAACAGGAAGAGAAGCCTTGCTTTGGAAGGTGAGTAAATGGTGCATGTTAAAGCACCGCTCTGCATCCTTCACTAGCAATTCTGCTGTATAGCTTCAACTCCATGATGTTCTTGTGCTGCCTGGGGCACCTCTGTTATTTTCATCCTGTTCTTCATCTGTTGAAATGAGGTAGCGGGCCATAAAAAAAATCCTATGGGGATATCCAAAATGCCCAGAGTAGAGCTTAAAAGGATAGTTGACCCTTACCACAAAACTGCCCATAAGGGGCATTTGTTGATAAAAATAAACTGTGCAGCTCTGACTAAATTTGAATAATACCCTTGATACAGGTGTAGGCCATTTACATACCCTATAACCCCTTACTGGAATACTCCCAGGACATTGTTAAGTGAGGCCTAGTCATTACTGCCCACCTTCACTCAGAGCTACTGTATCAGAGGAGAGAAAGAGTAGGTGAGGGGGTTTGAATCAGAGAAAGAACTCACTCCTGCGATGGGGGAGGTGAGCATTGATGACTAAGCCTAATTTAGTGCGCTGGCAGGATGGTAAAAAAAAGTCCTGCTAGCAGCATCTTTGGAGCGGTGAAGGACCGGTGTGTATACCGCTCCTTCACCACTCCTGCCCATTGAAATGAATGCGGCAGCGCGGCCATACCACTGGCAAAGCGCCGCTGCAGCAGCGCTTTGCGGTGGATTTAACCCTTACTCAGCCACTAGCAGGGGGGTAAAACCGCCCCTGCTATCGGCTGAATACTGCCGCTAAAACGACAGTAAAACGTCCGGCGCCCGCACCGCCCCAGTGTGAAAGCAGCCTTAGCAACATCCTGGGAGTATTCCAGTCAGGCTTCATAAGGTATGTACATGACCTACACCTATAGCAAGGGTATTATTTATCTTTATCTTTAGTCAGAGCTGCACGGTTTGTTTTAATCGACTATCATATCTTACCTGCAAAGGCAGGTTTTTGAAAAGGTGAACTATCCTTTTAAAGTGGTTCTAAAGTCAGAAGGTTTTTAACCTCTCTGGCAGTATGATTATTTCAGATTTTTGGTGCTGAAAGCGGTACAATGATTTTGGAAATTTGGCGTTTTATATTGTAGGCCTGCAATTCTTAGGAATAATTCACTTAAAGAGGGATTCCACCTACAAAAAAAATATTAAAAGCCAGCAGCTATAAATACTACAGCTGCTGACTTTTAATAAATGGACACTCACCTGTCCCGGGTTCCAGCGATGCCGGCAGCCAAGGCCGATCGATCGCTCGGCTCTTGGCTGCTGCCGCCACCATTCTAGGTGAGGGAATCAGGAAGTGAAGCGAATCGGCTTCACTTCCCGGTTCCCTACTGCGCATGCGCGAGTCGCGCAGCGCAATAGGAATTGTCCGCGCTGTCACTGGGACCCGTGTGTGTCCCAGCAGACAGCGCAGCAGGACAGGAAATGGCGTAGACTCCCACGGGAGTCTATGCCTGGAAGTGGGTGTAAATACCTGTCTTTGACAGGTATCTTCACCCTCCTCCCCCCTAAAAGGTGCCAATTGTGACACCGGAGGGGGGAAGGGTTCCGATCAGCGGAGGTTCCACTTTAGGGTGGAACCCCGCTTTAAATCTGTCCAAACCAGAATCAAGTACACATTCCGGGTATGATAAAATTTGAAAAACAAAATCATAAATTAATATATAATAAATATCTATAAAGAATTATACCAAATAATAATATAATAATAATTATTCAAAAATGTAATCAAATCAAAAACACTGAAATTTGCTCAGTTGCAGAATTGTCACTGTCATTACTTTTCAGTATTTGATGACGGATCTCCCCACAAATCACTATCGCTCAATTCTGCAAGTGGTTCTAATTTATTATCGCTGTTTTCTAGCTGGTCTAAAACCACTTTTGATATAAAAGGACAGTTTTGGTTGCTATGGACAATCTACAGTTTCCAGGCAGAAAGAACAGTTTTTATCATATAAAACTGCATGCAGGACACTGGGCAGACCACTAGGGACATTTGGTGTTTTGGAGTTTATGTATTTCATTGGCCAGAATTTGAATTTGCTCTGGCAATTGAAATGAATAAATGCTGAAGTGCTAAATGCACCTGGAGCTTTTTAGATGCATTTAGCATTTTGTATGCCCAAAAGCTCCTTTCCTAAATGTTCTGCATTCAGGAGAGGAGCTTTAAACTCTAATACTCCTAAACTCCGGTAAAAGCCTATGTGTGCATGGACACATAGGGGTTGATTTACTAAAGCTATAGAGTGCAAAATCGAGTGAATCTCTGCATAGAGACCATCATAGAACCAATCAGCTTGTTCAATTAAGCTTTGCATTGCATACTAGCACATTATGTTAACCACTTCAATACAGGGCACTTAAACACCTTCCTGCCCAGACCAATTTTGAGCTTTCAGCGCTGTCGCACTTTGAATGACAATTGCGCGGTCATGCTACACTGTACCCAAATTAAATTTTTATAATTTTTTTCCCACAAATAGAGCTTTCTTTTGGTGGTATTTGATCACCTCTACGGTTTTTATTTTTTGCGCTACAAATAAAAAAATACCGAAAATTTTGAAAAAAAAAATGTTTTTTTTTGTTTCAGTTTCAAAACTTTGTAAATAAGTAAGTTTTCTCCTTCACTGATGGGCACTGATGGGGCTACACTGATGGGCACTGATAAGGTGGCACTGATGGGCACCAATATGGCACCAATGAAGTGGCACTGATAGGCGGCACTGATGGGCGACACGGATGGGCGACACGGATGGGCGACACGGACGGACACTGATAGGTGGCACAAATTGGCACTGATAGCTGGCACGGATGGGCGGCACGGATGGGCATGGATAGGCGGCACAGGTGGGCATGGATAGGCGGCACAGGTGGGCATAGATAGGCGGCACAGGTGGGCATAGATAGGCGGCACAGGTGGGCATGGATAGGCGGCACAGGTGGGCACTCATAGGCGGCACAGGTGGGCACTCATAGGCGGCACAGGTGGGCACTCAGGCGGCACAGGTGGGCACTCAGGCGGCACAGGTGGGCACTCATAGGCGGCACAGGTGGGCACTCATAGGCGGCATCGGTGTTATAGTAATGGATGCCAATCAGTGCCAAACAATAATGCATGCCAATCAGTGATGCCCATTGTGGGCACTGATTGGCATCCATTATGGGCACTGATTGGCACCCATTGTGCTGACTGGCACCCTGGTGGTCTAGGGAGGATTATGGATTTTTATTACCTTTTCCCTGGTGGTCTAGTGGTGTCCCTGGTGGTCCAGTGTGGGCATCCTCGGGGGGGCTGTGCTGATAATCGATCAGCACAGACCCCCCCTGTCAGAGGAGCAGCCGATCGGCTCTCCTCTACTCGCGTCTGACAGACGCGAGTGAGGGAAAGCCGATCACCGGCTCTTCCCATTTACACTGTGATCAGCCGTGATTGGACACGGCTGATCACGTGGTAAAGAGTCTCCGTCGGAGACTCTTTACCGAGATCGTAGTTGCCGGGTGTCAGACTGACACCCCGCAACAACGATCGCCGCGATGCGCGCCCCCGGGGGCGTGCAGCGGCTCATAATCCTAATCACGTCATATGACGTCCGGTTAGGATAATGAAACCACTTTGCCGCCGTCAATTTGTAATAGGGCGGGCGGCAAGTGGTTAAACTTACCTGAAAATTAAGCTTTCCTGTGCTGAGCTGTCAACGCTACAGGTGCTTCCATCTTCACAAGGTCTTCCTTCCGGATCTGCTGACTCCGGCTGTGTGACTGGCCGGAGACGCGATAACATCACTCCCGCGCATGTGTGCTGGAGCCGCCGTTTACGGCACAGGACTCTGAAGGAACAGCCCGGGTCGGGTGGGTTTTGACATCACCATCTGCATGTACAGTAAATATCTCCTAAATGGTGCACATTAGGAGATATTTACTGTACCTTTAGGTAATTCTGAGATGGGAGTTTACTCCAACTTTAAAGCGGGTGACCCAAAAAATTTTTTTTTTAAAGTCAGCAGCTACAAATACTGCAGCAGCTGACTTTTAAAATAAGGACACTCACCTGTCACAGGGTCCAGTGATGGCGGCACTCGAGACCGAACCGCCTCTCGGTCCTTGGATGCTGCCGCCACCATCTTTACTAAGCCGCCACCATTTCAAAATGGGCTCCCAAGTCACCTATGGATACAAATACGGGGGTGTGCGCTGCAATCTGTCCCTGACCAGTCACACCACTAGCTCAAGGACAGATTGCAGCGCACACCCCCATCTTGTCGGTATTTGACTTGGGGAGCCCCATTTTGGGGCTGACAAACATGTCGTTGAGGGAATATTTATTATTTAAAAAAAAAACACCCATAGCCCCGTTTGGGGAAGCGGATGTATATTTTACATCCCCTATCGTGAAACAATTCTGGAGGATTGTACGGTGTGTGACTATTCTAATGAAAGATCTTGAAAGTGTGGCCATATGATCTCGGCATTGTTAAGCGTTCCTACCTTATATACATGGAGGAACACTGGTGTTAAGAACTACCACAATATTGTTATTTCCTGCTCTCTACCCCTGATGAAAGTTCTGTAACAGCAGAGACCGGAAATATGTCGGGTTTGGGACACCTATGAGAGTATCAGTGGTTTTTGTATAGATGTTTTTTCTGTGTATTTCTTCGATTGTATATTTTTTATTGTAGACACTTTGTGTCTGGGTGTCTTTTTTTATTTTGTAATGAATAAAAATATAAGTTTTACCTGCAATTTTGGTGGTATTGGTGGTCTATTAAAGTCTCATCAAGGGGGTTTCTTTTTTGCATTTGATGTAGGGATGGGACCGCCATGCCACAGCTTTTGACACAGTGAAAGCCCCGTCTTTTTTGAATACTAAAATTAGGTAACTCGTAGAGAAACTTCATTGTCATTTTCGGGGGAAAAAAAAATTAACTCCAACTGAATTCCCAGGAGCATTAAGCAGTAAAGCGAAGACAATCTGGTAATCCCATTTTGGTATCAGATTAATTGCTGTCATATGTCATTATAGTCCTAATGCAATAATTCCTGCACCACCCCTGGAGGGAACATATGTTGCTGGAAGTGTTTATGGACACTAGCCAGTGATGTTTGCCTCAAGCTTTTTCAAAAAAAAAATAACAGTAAAAAGCTCTAATTATGGTGCTTAAATTCTCTCAATTTACACATAGATTTCTATTTAAACAATAATGAAGCAAAAATGCGCTTTGTTGGACTCTTGGGAATCCCAACTTGAGCTCCAGGAAGATGTTCTTGATCATTCTCTTTCTAATTAGTTAGTTAATTTGCAAGCACCTTAGCCTCCTTACGTAAAATGGAAGACAGCCTCATTTTTCCCATCTATTAAAATTGTTTTGAAGCAATGTTGTCATGAAGCTACCTGCCAGCTCTTATTAAAATATTTCAAGCAGAGATAAGGTTGTTTTTAGAAGAAAAGTCCTTGGAAATAATACTTTCCTGTGAGTTCTGAAAGTTTTATTTGCATATTAAATTCCTACATCCAAAAAAGAATTTGCTGCGTCAGACTTTCAAAATCCTAACATTTGCTCTTTTTATTTTAGGACAAATATAATGCCATATGTCACTGTTCCTAATAATGTGGAATAGGAAAAAACAAAACAAAAAAAAAAAACTTGGGCTTGAAATGAATAACTAATTTGGAAATAAAACCAGTGAAGGCATAAATACATTTTCATATCTTAGGAGACCGTAAATTTCAAAAGCACAGTTTTCTTTCCACAGCTGTGATTACGTTCTACAACATTAATTCAGGCAATGAGCAATATAAATCTTAACATTCTTTATTTGTTTTCTATGCCAGTGTTACTTAACGTTTAGTTGGTTACATTAATGTGTTCTTTTATAACAAAGGGTACATGAAATTCATTTTTTGTTTTTTTTAACGTGTTTGTACATTTATAAATGTCCATAAAACATATATTGTCCATCGCATTTTTATCATGCTTCCAGTTGTCCATTTGTCATATGAAGACATCAAACCATTTGTAAAATTGACAAGTCTTTCAACCCATGGTTGCAGGAAAGAAATATGCACGGTCTATGGCAGCCATTCTCAACCAGGGTTCCTCCAGAGATGGCTAGGGGTTCCTCGAGCTGTGGCTGATTTACCTCCTGTTTTTTAGGGTCCCTACATACTTCTGAGCCACTCGGAGGAGCCAGGGTTATGACATCAATGATCTTTATAGCTCTCAGAAAGGCCCCTTTCACACTGGGGCGGGAACGGCGTCGGCGGTAAAGCAGCGCTATTTTTTTTTATTTTTATGTGGCCACTAGTGGGGGGGTTTTAACCCCCGCTAGCGGCCGAAAAAGGGTTAGAACCGCCCGCAATCGCCGCTGCAGCAGCGCTTTGCTGGTGGTATAGCCGCGCTGCCCCATTGATTTCAATGGGTAGGAGCGGTGAATACACCGCTCCTTCACCGCTCCAAAGATGCGGCTAGCAGGACTTTTTTCACCCTCTGGCTTTCACACTGGAGTGAAAGGGGCCATATTTTTTCAGCCACTATACAGGCACTATGTTTAGCACTGTAGCTCCTGAAAAACACCCCAGTGTGAAAGGGGCTTAAGGGGGCCTAAGGGGGCTATTCTTACGATCACTGTAAAAAATGGCAATCTTCTCGCTGACCACCAAATTAAGGGACATTGTTCCCACTGACCCCCAATGAATGGGTTTTATCAGGTGTTCCACTGGGGTAAAAGGGTTGAGAAAGGCTGGTCTATGGCCTGTTTAAGACCTTGTTACATAGTTGGCGGGGTTGAAAAAAGACACAAGTCCATCAAGTCCAACCTATGTGTGTGATTATATGTCAGTATTACATTGTATATCCCTGTATGTTGCGGTCATTCAGGTGGTTATCTAATAGTTTCTTGAAACTATCAATGCTCCCCGCTGAGACCACCACCTGTGGAAGGGAATTCCACATCGTTGCCGCTCTTATATTAAAGAACCCTCTACGTAGTTTAAGGTTAAACCTCTTTTCTTCTCATTTTAATGAGTGGCCATGAGTCTTGTTAAACTCCCTTCTGCAAAAACATTTTATCCCTATTGTGGGGTCACCAGTATGGTATTTGTATATTGAAATCATATCCCCTCTCAAGTGTCTCTTCTCCAGAGAGAATAAGTTCAGTGCTCGCAACCTTTCCTCATAACTAATATCCTCCAAACCCTTTATTAGCTTTGTTGCCCTTCTTTGTACTCGCACCATTTTCAGTACATCCTTCCTGAGGACTGGTGCCCAGAACTGGACAGCATACTCCAGGTATGGCTGGACCAGAGTCTTGAAAAAAAAAATTCTATGTATCCAATCGCAGAGTGGTGCTGTGGATACAGGATCAAAATAACAATCTGCCACATCCTAACATAACAAAAAAGGATAGAGAAGGGACTATAGACTTTTTAGGCACAGTAATAAAAAAACATTTAAATATCAAAATAATATAATTTTATTGATATAAACATAAAAACATATGTCAATGTTTACAAAACCTTTTAAAATTCCACAAAACATAGATAGTACCGATATACATTCATTACCGCTACTGTGATATAACCATGGTTCAAATGGAGATTAATGTAAAGATGCCATTGCTGAGCCTATCATCTACCAGGACCCCCAGGTCCTTTTCCATCCTAGATTCCCCAGAGGTTCTCCCCCCAGTGTATAGATTGCATTCATATTTTTGCCACCCAAATGCATTATTTTACATTTTTCTACATTGAACATCATTTGTCATGTAGTTGCCCACCCCATTAATTTGTTCAGATCTTTTTGCAAGGTTTCCACATCCTTCGAGAAGTTATTGCCCTGCTTAGCTTAGTATTATCCGCAAATACAGAGATTTAACTGTTTACCCCATCCTCCAGGTCGTTTATGAACAAATTAAACAGGATTGGTCCCAGCACAGAACCCTGGGGGTATCAATGAGCTGTGTTTACCCACACAGCAATGCCCAGGTGTTTTGTGCATCCCTGTACAAGCAGTCCCATAACCACTATATTACCAAAAGTATTGGGACACCTGTGTTTACACACACATAAACTTTAATTATAGCTATAACAGCTTAAATTCTTCTAGGAATTTTGACCACAAGGTTTAGGAGTGTGTCTATGGGAATGTTTGACCATTCTTGCAGAAGCGCATTTGTGAGGTCAGGCACTGATGTGGACTTGAAGGCCTGGCTCACAGTCCCTGCTCCAAGTCATCCTAAAGGTGTTCAGTCAGGTTGAGGTCAGGACTCTGTGCAGGCCAGTGAAGTTCTTCCACTCCAAACTCTCTCATCCATGTCTTTATGGATCTTGCTTCGTGCACTGGTCCAAATTATTTGGTGGAGGGGGGATTATGGTGTGGGGTTGTTTATCAGGGTTTGGCTTGGCCCATTAGTTCCAGTGAAGATAACTTATAAGGCGTCAGCATACCAAGACATTTTAGACAATTTCATGTTCCCAACTTTGTGGGAACAGTTTTGGGATGGCCCGATCCTGTTCCAACATGACTGCGCACAAGTGCTGTCAATCAAAGCCAGTGATGAGGGAGGGGGAGGCAGAGCTGAGTCCCGCAGTCTGTGTCAATTGACACAGCAGTAGGGCTCAGGTTCGAGCATCCATGAGTGTCCCCCTGTGAAGCAGCTTTGGTCACTCACAAGATGGCGGTGTGTTCACTTTTGGTTTTGTAGCATGACATCATTGGCTTCTCCATATGCCTGGGGAGGAACCGATGATGTCATGCTTCAAAAGTGGAAGTGAGCACGCCGCCATCTTGGGAGTGACCAAAGTGACTGGATCTAAAAGCGGTAGTAAACCGCACTTTTTATTTTTTAAACCCTGCAAGACAATTGCATAATGTGCTAGTATGCATTACAAAAGAATGTCACCCAAACACGTGTGGTGCATTTTGCCACTATTGCAGTGTGAGTCGAGATCGTGGGCAGAATAACAGCGTTATGCCTTGTACACATGGTCGGAAATTCAGACGGAAAATGTCCGATCGAATTATATTGTCGGAAAATCCGATCATGTGTCGGAAATTCCAACGGAAAAAATTTGAGAGCAGGATCTCAAATTTTGCGTCCAAAAAATCAGATCTGACTTTTTCCGATCGTTTGTAGAGAATTCTGATCGGACAAAGTGCCACGCATGTGCAGATCAAATTACGAGACCAAAGCTATTGGCTACTAGCCTCAACGTAGTCCTGTCGTAACGAACGAACGTCATCACGTTACGAACGATCGGATTTTCCGACAGCTTTGTCCGACCGTGTGTATGCAACACCAGTTTAGAACAAAATCCGTCTGAAAAAATCCGACGGATTTTGTTGTCGGAATGTCCGACCGTGTGTACAGAGATCCCAAAAGGCCAGATCTGAACTTGGCCTATTAGTATTAGACTAGAAATAACTGAAATTCAATGTGGATATGAATATATGATTTTACAATGTAACCATAGACATAATTTAAATAATAACATAATTCACCATTGTCAGGAATATGGTCTGCTACAAAATGTTTTTTTTTCTTTTGTGAATTACTTCGTTTTGCTCAGGCTACTGGCAAAGCTTTTACTTAGATGAAAATGATCATTTCACAAAACTGTATGATCAGAACAACGTCGATTTATTTGTATTTTAGGCTCCGTTCACATCTTGGCATTCAGAATCGTGGGCGGAATCACCACGATCCTGCTCTCGTTTCGAATTAGCAGCAAATCGTGTGCGATCCCCGTCACTTCCAATGGCACCCCAATTGCGGCACGATTTTTCTGCAATTAGTCATGCGACAATTGAGGTAAAAATCACGCAAACAGAATCATGGGAGACCTGTCGCCCAAAAAAAGCTTTTGTACTTCTTTTGGGTGACAGGCATCCTGCGATTCTGTTTGCGCGGTTTTAATGCAATTGTTGCCCAAGAATCGTATCGCGATTGAGGTGACAGGGAATGCACGGGCGTCCTGCGATTTGCCACTATTTTGAATTGTGGGCAGAATCGCCACGATTCCAACTGCGATTCGGAACGGCATGATGTGAACGCCCTAAGAGAGAAAAATAATGAAAACTGTAACGCCCATCAGTGGTATAAATTCCAGGAGATACAATCTGTACAAGTAATGTAGACTACTTGATGAATCATGTATCATGTAGTAAACAGATACTGTACAGCGTGGATATTTTCCTCGTGATCAGCTTTTTCCTATTTGATTTAAATTTGCTTGGACTGAAGTAGGGTAGTTTGATTTTTTGAAGCCCTTAGTTGTGCATTTTGATCAATAATTCACCAGGATAAATTATTCAAGGGGTTATTGATTTGAGGTTTGATTGTTCTTGCTGTTCCCCATTGTTTTCTCCTACATATGAGATAGCAGATTGGGCATCTTTTCAGGGCTCAGGGACTGTCGTTAAGTAGTGCAGTCAGAGAATACGATAAGCATTCAAGAACGCTGCAGGGATTTTATCATTTACATTGGCTCAGTGTGACCACATTAACCATCTCAAATTGCTGAAATAATTACAGAGCCTTCTCAAAAAATAATTATGAAACGTGGACTGCAAGCAAGATAAGGATGTTAGGATTTTGCAAAGGTAAAGCATATAAATAATTTCCAAAACTTATAGGCTTTATATATGTACTGTATATTAAAGTGACTGTAAAGGCAGAAGGTTTTTTTTTATCTGAAAACATTTTTTGCATTAAGATAAAAAGCCTTCTGTGTGCAGCAGCCCCCCTCAGCCCCCTTAATACTTACCTGAGGTTCCCTCTCTGTCCAGCAATGCCGAGATTCTCCTTTCTGATTGGTTGAGACACAGCAGCAGCACCACTGGCTCCGGCTGCTGTTAATCAAAGTCAGCTAGCCAATCAGGAGAAAGAGGGGGAGGGCCATGTCTGGGCTCTGTGTCTGAATGGACAAAGGAAGCTGTGACTCAGCATGGGTGCCCCCATAGCAAGTTGCTTGCTGTGGGGGCACTCAAGAGGAGGGAGGGGCCAGGAGCACTGAAGAGGGACCCGAGAAGAGGAGGATCTGGGCTACTCTTTGCAAAAACCATCAGACAGAGCAGGTAAGTATAACAGGTTCATTATATTTATAGGAAAAAAAATTAGACTTTACAACCACTTTAAGTTAGATAGTCTAGGTTGGTAGATCGATCGATAGATAGACAATCTAGACTAATGCATGGCATTGTAGGTCATGCAAGAGAGTTACTTGATCTACCAAGTTTAAAGCTGAAATCCAGTCAGTATATATCAAGATTTAATCCGTCATTTGGTCTAAGGGATGCATAAAATGTATTAGTCACTTCCCTGGCAGCTGAGCTCTGATCAACTCTGCTCCTGGTTTTCGGATGGACCTTTGCTTTTCTCATGTACAATGCAGTATTGCTGGTCCTGTGTTGTACATGATGACATCAGAGAAAGTGTGACCAGAAAAGCGACAAAGAAAAACGGCCTTCTGTGATCAGTCGAAACCTGCAGGAACAAGGGCTAATGTAAATAATTAAGAGGGGGGTAGGTTGCGCTATGGAGTACTCAGCTTAAAAAGTACCAAGAAAATATATATGTATATATACAGAAATAGGTAAGAGCAGCCTCTATTAATTTCTACCTGATAAGGTGGAAGATATTAAAGGGGACAACAAGGAATAGATCTGGCGCCATACCTTTTACTACTGAAAACTTATCAATAAGAACTCAATTATATATAATTTTTTTTAGCGTGCTGGCAATTAAATGAAAACTAGTGGGATAAAAACCATAGAGTGGAAAATGCTTATCCATATACCAAAAAATGGCTATAACAATATGCTACTATTGGTAAAGTGCAAGTGCCAGTGCGTCTACATGTGCCAATATTTATATATGATAATAAGTAAAATGAATAGAAAAAAATTAAATATAAAATTAAAAACGAATAAGGCAGGATGTGTTATCTTAAACTGCCAGTGAATGTGATAACTGTGGTGTTTACAAAAACTTAATGTGAAATATGAACAAATTAATATTATAATAAATAATAAATGACACAATGCTGGTACATAAAAGTGCAAACGTGTGCAATAAAAATTAAAAAATATATTTGAAAAATTTGAAAAATTGTGAATAGTCTCTGGTAGGTGACGGAATCTTCCGTAAGTGATGGAGGGGGGGTGATGATTTCAAATGTTGTTCCCCGTGCTCAGTGGTCACTTCTATATTATGCTCTCACCGGAAAAAAGACCCCATCCGGGGTGGATCAGCCTTCACAATATCAGCTATTGTGTCGCTCTCTGGCTTGCTTCAGATGTAATGCTGGGGATCCCTCGTTTTTCCGTTAATAAAGTGTATGGGATTTCGCTCAAGCTGTCTTGCATACACACGGTCACACCAAATTCCAACTGTCAAGAACGCGGTAACATACAACTCGTACAACGGGATTAGAAAAAGGAAGTTCAATAGCCAGTAGCCAATAGCTTCCATCTCGTAGTTGAATCTAAGCAATCGTGAGTTTTTGCGTGTCAGAATTGCATACACACGATCAGAAATTTGCGTCGGAAAAATTGAGAACATGCTTTCAAATTTTTGCTAGCGGGAATTCGGGCAGCTAAATTCTGATGGAGCATACACACGGTCGCATTTTCCGATGAAAAGCTCTCATCGGTCTTTTGCTGAACGAAATTCCAATCGTGTGTATGCGGCATTACAGTATGGAGGGAGGGCACATGAAACTGAACATTTTGATACTAATCGGAGTTCAGTTTGTAAAAGCATGTATTTATTCAAATATTGTTCCACGGTATCCCCTTCTCCCACCCTCCTAATTCCTAGCTTTATTTCTTTCCTTCCTCCTCCTATTTCTTTTCTCCCTTTCCCTCCTTTCCTCTCTTTTCTCTCTATTCTCCCCCTCTCTTCTTTCTTTTCCTCTTTTGACCTCTTCCTCTGTATCTTCTTTTCTTATCCTTTTTTTATTCCTTCCTTCCTTTTCTTTTCCTGTCTCTCTTTTTCTATCCTTTCCTCTATTTTTTTCCCTTCCCCCTCTCTTCCTTCCCTCTTTTTGTGTTTTTTTTCGCTTTCTTATCTTTCCTTGTGTCTTTCTTTTTCTTCCTTTCTCCCTCCCTCCCTTTATTCTTTTCTTACATCTTCTTTTTCCCCCTTCTGTCCTTCTTTCCCATCCCCCCTCTTCCTTCCTCCACTCCTTTTTTCCTTCTACACCCCCATCTCTGCAATCCTTACTTCCTTTTTTCTTTCTCCAGACTTCCTTTCCACCCCCCCCCCCTCTCTTCTTTCCTCTTTCAGTCTCTTCATCACTCTCTTCTTTCTGTTCCACCCCCTCCCCCCATTCTTTTCATTCCAACACCCTCTCTTTTCCTTCCTCCTGTCTTTATGTCTATTCCCCTCTCTCTTTCCTCATCCTTTTTTCCTTCCTTTCTTGTTTCCTTCATTTTTTTTACTATCCCTTCTCTCTTTATCGCCTTTCTTTTCTTCCTTTTCTTTTCTCTTCTCTTTTTACCCTTCCCTTCATCTTTTGCATTCTACCTTCCCTCCCCTCTTCTTTGCTTTTACCCTTCTTTCCACTTTCTTAACCGCTTGCCGACCAGCGCACAATGATGTACGTTGGCACAATGGCACAGCTGCGCAAATGGGCGTACCTGTAAAGTCCCCTTTAAGACACGACATTGTGGGCATGCGCACGCCGCCACATACTCCGTGACTGTGCCCGCGGGTCCCGTGGACTGGATGTCTGCCAGTGTCCCCCTATCGTTTCACGTAGGGGTAGACTAACAATAGAGCACCTTTGGGATGTGGTGGAATGGGAGATTCGCATCATGGATGTGCAGCCGACAAATCTGCAGCAGCTGCATGATCCTATCATGTCACTATGAGCCAAAATCTCTGAGGAATGTTTCCAACAACATGGTTGAATCTATGCCATGAAGAATTAGGGCAGTTCTGAAAGCAAAAGTTGATCCAACATGGTACTAGCAAGGTGTACCTAATAAAGTGGCCTGAGAGTGTATATATATATATATATATATATATATATATATATATATATATATATACATATATATATGTATATATATATGTATATATATATATATATATATATATATATATATATATGTGTGTGTGTGTGTGTGTGTGTGTGTGTGTGTGTGTGTGTGTGTGTGTAGCACCCTGATGCTTAGGTAGGATTGCTATCAAATTTATTTGCCAGGCGATAGTAGCCTTGGCCAATTGTTGGGAGATAAATTGATTCCTCCCTAAATTTGGACTTATCGCACCCTTTCTCTTCTGTCACTAGGTGGCAATATGCCTGTGACATTAAACAAGACAGGGGCGTATTAACAAATCCTGACTGCAGTAGGGGCAATCCCCAGGTGGCTTTGGTATACTAACACTTAACTGGGACCGGCGCCCTAGAACGACGCTGAACTTACTAAGGGCGTTGTTTTCCCCCCCTTTGTGTTTCTCTCTTTCTTTCCCCTTTTTGTTCTCCAATCGATGTTATCATGTGTATTTTAAGTCTTTTCTGATATAACATTGTTATGCTGATTTGATCTCCAATAAACATCTCTGTTTAAAAAAAAAAAAAAAACAAGACAGGGGCTTTGCAACCTCACACACAAATTAATGGGGTGTCTCAGCCAATGGGAAGGGATGTTCTTTGGTTCCTTGGCCTGTTGGGAGAGCCTATTTGTTTGAGTGGACTCAGGTGACCGGGGTTCTGTTCCACCTGAATGGCTGTCTGTATGGATGTGTGTTATGCTGCCTCGGGCTCCTAGGCTGGAAGCCTGAGGCCTATCCCAGGGATCTCTGGCTGCTGGGCTGTCTGAGGGCCTATCCAGAAGCAGGAGAGCAGCGTAGGGTTAGGACTGCTGGGTTGTAGTCAAACCAGAAGTAGTAGTTCAGCTGGATGGGGGAAGCAGCTGTGGTTGGAGGTAGAGGGGGAAGCTGTTGTCACTAAGGGACCATCCACCTCATTACCAGAGACCACTCTGAGTAAGCTAAAGCCAGTACCAGAGCAGTCTTCTCACCAGCCGGGGATGGTGAAGAAGTGGGAAAACTTCAGCGAGTGCCAAGCCAGGGACCCAGTGGGACAGTAGAGGTGAGGCTTGCAGAGTATCAGTGGGTACCAAGCCAGGGACCCAGCGGAACAGCAGAGGTGACGCTTTTGGAGCATCAGCTGAGGCCAAGCCAGGTACCCAGCGGGTCAGCAGGGGTGACACTTGAAGGGTATTTGTGATTGCCAAGCCAGAGACCCAGCAGGGAAGAGCAGGTGGCGCTTGAGGAAGATACCGAGTGCTAAAAGTGGAAGAACTCAGAGGATCCAGTGGCTAGTGGATCTGAAGTCTAGTAAAAGACTGGGAGTTTGTTAAGTGAAGACCCACAGGGAGTGACTGTGGAGTAAGTGGAGAACTGTTCGTGCTGTCAGTAGTTGAAAACAACTACCGTTAGTAACGTTTACAAGATAGTTGCCATAGGAGACAGCGGTCCTACCTATACAGAAGCAGTGCCCAGCTGGAGGCCTTCACCTGTATAGCTGTCTGTCTATAGAAGTCTTGGAGTCTGACAATTATCATTGCATCTACTTAAGCGTGTCCTGGCCCTAACCCTCTCTCACAGTTTTGTTCAAGAGACAATAAATCTGTTTGCATTCAAAAAGAGTCTGGTGCCCACCATTTCATCTCGCAGTACACCCACCGTGGCTTGTAACCCACTCTACACAGAAGGATGTCAGCTTTCCCTTACTCTGAAGGATACCATTAGGCCTCAAGGGACCCCTGGACTTTGACTGATATATATATATACACACACTGGGTATAGAAGAAAATCACTCCTTTTCAAATAATCACATTTTGTTGCTTTGTAGCCTGAAATGAAGACAGACACAATTTTTGTCTTATCTAGCTGTATTTACTCACTGCAACTTATAATATCCAAGTGAAAGATACAACACCAATGTGTCAGCAAAAAATGAAAACAGAATCACTGAGTTGGAAAAAGGATCACCCCCTTGTGTCAGTATTTTGTTGAACCACATTTGTCTTTAATTACAGCCTTTAGTCTGTTGGGAGATGTCTCTACTAACGTTGCAAATGTGCCCCTTTTTCTTTGCAGAACTGTTCAAGTTCAGTTAAATTGTATTCAAAATTTTTAGTTTGTGGACTGGAGTCTTCAAGTAATTCCAAACATTTTCAATGAGGTCTAAGTCTAGACTCTGACTAGGTCATGCAAGGACATTCACCTTTTTATCCTTCAACCACCCTGTGGACATTTTTGCTGTGTGCTTTGGGTCATTGTCATGTTGGAAGGTAAACCTTCTTCCTATTGACATCTTTCTGGCAGAGGGCAGCAGATTTTCGTCAAGAATTTGATGGTATTTTGCCCCATTATTTTTTCCTTCTATCCTGACAAGTGCTCCAGTCCCTGCTGCAGAGAAATACCCCCATAACAGGATATTTTACTGCCTCCATGTTTACTGTAGGAACTGTGTTATTTTGGATGGTGAGCTGTATTGGATTTCTCCCAAAAATATTGTTTGGTGTTGAGGCCAAATAATTAAATTTTAGTCTGCTCTTTGTCATAAATTCCTGCGACTGCTTCGGAGTTGCTGTAGGCCTCTTGGTAGCCTCTCTCACCAGTTTCCTCCTGGTTCTTTCTTCCAGTTTGGATTGATGTCCTGATCCAGGGAGGGTCTTTGTTGAACCAAATACCTTCCACTTCTTAATGATAGATGTCACTGTACTTCTAGGCTTTGATAAAGCCTTTGAATTATTTTTTGCATCCATACCTGACTTGTGCCTGTCCACAACTTTATCCCAGAGATCCTGGTGCCAGTGCCTTGCAAACCATAATTGATTGTTGGCTTCAGTTACACTAATGCCGTGTACACACGACCGGACTTTTCGGCGGACTTGGTCCGGCGGACAATCCGACGGACTTTGCAGCTGAGGTCCACCGGACTTTCAAACTAATGGACTTGGACACACACGATCACTCCAAAAGTCCAACGGATTTGAATGTCACGACGTAGAATAAGGAAGTTCATAGCCAGTAGCCAATAGCTGCCCTAGTGTTGGTTTTAGTCCGTCGGACTAGCACACAGACAAAAGGATTGTCCGCTAAAAGCCGAGTCCGGTGGACAAATTTGAAGCCAGTCTTATTTCTAGGTCCGCCGGACTTTTGGGAAGAAAAAGTCAGCTGGAGCCCACACACGATCGAATTGTCAAGTCTGCCGGAAAGTCCGATCGTGTGTACGTGGCATAACAGGGACTGAAATGCTCCAGGAAAGCTCTTTTCATGTTGAGCTAATCAAAATCACTACAGCTGATCACTGTTGAAAGTCTGGAGGGGGTGATCCTTTTTCCAACTCAGTGATTCTATTTTTGATTTTTTTTTTCTGACATGGTGTTATATCTTTCACTTGGATGTTATAAGTTGCACAAAGTAAATACAGCTGGATAAAACAAAAACTGTGTCTGTTCATTTCAGGCTACAGAGCAACACAATGTGATTATTTTAAAGGGGTGGGTTGATTCTTTTCTATACCCACTGTGATATATATATATATATATATATATATATATATATATATATACATACACATACATATATATACATATATATATATATATATATATATATATATATATATATATATATATATATATATATATATATATATATATATATATATATATTATATTTATTTATTTATCTACAGTATATACAATTGACATCTGTGTGTGGTTATTCAGTCTTTTCAGATGGTATAATCTCAGAGTACCAGTTGTGCAAATACATTTATAGCACTGCAAAGTAGATTTTAGTGATTTTGTCTGCACAATTGGTACATTTGATAGGGGGATATATTGCAGCTGCAGGGAATATATAAATTATTGTATTGATTTATTTATATATTTTTGATTTATTTATATATATTTTTAACATATTCATATTTCTTTTTTCACATGCATTTGATAGAGCGGGGATTCATTTGATTTAAGGAATCCGAGAGTAGCCACAATATTACTATGTATTTTTACTACAACCTATTAAGCTGTATTTGGAGGTAAGCAATGCATTGAATATCTCAGTTAGGAAATGGGTTTCTATTTTCTGCATTGCTAGTATGATGTTGATGTTTTGGAAAGGACATCGTGCTTAATAAAGGGTTTCTGAGAATAATATTTTCGGGTGCCTTTGTGCTTTGTTCAGTTTTTCTCATCAATCTTAATCACGTAAATGGTGGCTTTCCAGCTTCTGCGAAATCTGCCCACTTATGAAGTTGGAGAATGGGTATTGGTCATTAAAAAACTAGGTCAGTATCTAAAGTAAACAGCAGGTCCCTGGTAATAGGACTTCACATTCATAATGACTTCCAAAGAATGAGCACTACGGGGAAGTGAGTGCTGGATGAAAAACAAGGGATTTCGTAGTTACCAGCGGTACTTCCATCTAATGTGCCCGCTTATAAATCAGACTCACCAAAAGTCAAAAATATCCCAGAAACATCGCAGTAATCATTTATGCATTGATTTGCTAATATGAAACTAGCTAGGGATTGAATCCAGGCCATTTACAGTAAGATGACTGATCTCTATTGGCCCCGGGGTTGAAGTGGTTGAAGCAGAAAAGAAATGTGATCGTTCTAATCCAATATAGACCGAGATATATCTGGAATGTCTCATTTTGTAAAAACAAAAAAACAAAACAAAAACAATATAATATATTATATTAGACACATGATCTGTCCATTGGAAATACTTTACAAAGAAATCCGTGGAAGTATTTATAGCCATGCAGATAAGATTTCATGTTGACAGCTACAAAGTATTGATCATCATTTATTTACATAGTTACTGTCCATAGATATTAAAAGTATAAAGGAAGGTAAAACTATTTTTTAGTTTTAGATTTAACCCCTTGCTTACTGGGCACTTAAACCCCCTTCCTGCCCAGACCATTTTTCAGCTTTCAGCGCTGTCACTCTTTGAATGACAATTGCGCGGTCATGCTACACTGTACCCAAATGACATTTTTATCATTTTTTTTTTCACACAGATAGAGCTTTCTTTTGGTGGTATTTAACCACTTAAAGAGGAAGTAAACCCTGATGAGTTTACTTCCTTTTTGATTCCCTGCAAAGGTAAAGCATAATGGACTACTATGCATCGCATAGTAGTCCATTATGTGTCACTTACCTGACACAGGAGCCAGCGAAGTCACCGCTGTCCCCTGTAGTCCGGAGAGTCCATCTTCTCGGTGGGTCTTGCTGCTCTGCCGCTGTTAGTCGACGAAACCGTGATGACATCACTCCCGCGCATGCGCACGGGAGCCGCCACTCGCGGCATATCACCATTGACAGTGGACAGCGGTGCCTGTATTTTGGCAAATATCTCCTAAAGCGTGTAGGTTTAGGAGATATTTCTTGGACCTACAGGTAAGCCTTAATCTAGGCTTACCTGTAGGTCAAAGTGGTTTGTAAGGGTTTACAACCACTTTAAGGACCAGCCTCGTTTTGAGATTTTGGTGTTTACATGTTTGAATGTTTTTTTTGCTAGAAAATTACTTAGAACCCCCAAACATTATATATTGTTATTTTTTTTTTTAACACCCTAGAGAATAAAATGGTGGTCATTACAATACTATTTTTCACACCGTATTTGCGCAGCGGTCTTACAAGCGCACTTTTTTTTGGAAAAAAAAATCACTTTTTTTGAATAAAAAAATAAGACAACAGTAAAATTAGCCCATTTTTTATATTCTGAAAGATAATGTCACGCTGAGTAAATTGATACCCAACATGTCACGCTTCAAAATTGCGCCCGCTCGTGGAGTGGCGACAAACTTTTACCCTTAAAAATCTCCATAGGCGACGTTTAAAAAATTCTACAGGTTGCTTGTTTTAAGTTACAGAGGAGGTCTAGGGCAAGAATTATTCTACCGATCGCGGCGATACCTCACATGTGTGTTTTATATGCAGGCGCTACTCATGTATGCGTTCGCTTCTGTGCGTGAGCTAAGCAAGACGGGGTGCGTTTAAAAAAATATATATATATATTATTATTTATTTTACCTTTTTTTTTTTTTTTTTTTATACTGTTTTAAAAAAAAAATATGTCACTTTTTTTCCTATTACAAGGAATTTAACCATCCCTTGTAATAGAAAAAAGCATGACAGGACCTCTTAAATATGAGATCTGGGTTTAAAAAGTCCTCAGATCTCACATTTAGACTAAAATTACAAAAAAATTGTAATTTAAAAAAATTGACCCTTTAAGAGCTGTGGGCGGAAGTGATGTTTTGACGTCGCTTCCACCCAGCAATTGTATTTAGACGGGTGGGGGCCATCTTCTCCTCACTCATCTCCATACCTGACAGGAGGCAGGACGTGATCACCTCCACCGCTGCCGATGGCTCCAGTAAGCAGCGGAGGGCACCGGATCATGGCAGGGGGGCCCCTCTCCCGCTACCAATAAAAGTGATCTTGCGGTGAATCCGCCACAGAGACCACTTTTATCTTGTAGTAGACTACCCGCTGAAGAAGGGGATACCGGGGTTATGGCAGCTAGCTGCTGCCATAACAACAATATCCTCCTTCAAACAGCCACCGTAAAACTGCGGTGGGCTGTCCGTAAGTGGTTAATTGCTGCTGGGTTTTTTATTTTTGCAAAACAAAACAAAAGGACCAAAATTTAAAAAAAAAAAACTGTTTCATAGTTTGTTATAAAATTTTGAAAACAGATCATATTTCTCCTTCACTGATGTGCGCTGATAAGGCTGCACTGATGGGCACTGATAGACTGCGCTGATGGGCAATGTTAGGTGGCACTGATAAGCATTAATGAGGCAGCACTGATAGGTGGCACTGATGGTTGGCATTGATTGGCACTGATGGATGGCACTCATGGGCACTGATGGGTGGCACTAATGGGCACTGGTAGGTGACACTGATAGGCAGCACTGATCTGTGGCACTGATAATTAGACACTGATGGGCATTGATTGGCAGCACTGGTGGGCATTGATGGGTGGAACTGAGGGGCACTGGTAGGTGGCACTGTGGGCACTGGTAGGTGGCACTGGTGGGTACTAATAGGTGGCACTGGTAGGTGGCACAGTGGGCACTGGCAGGTGTCATTGGCTGACAGCTGATCGCGTGGTAAGGGGCCGGGATCAACCCCTTACTTGGATCTGTAATCATCTGAGTCTCATAGACTCAGTGATCCCAGAGTGAGCCGCATGTGACCCGGGTCACGCAGACTGTGCTTGCTCGGGAGGACGTCCATGGACGCCCTTCTGGCAATTAAGGCCTTCGCTGAAGCCGTCTTTCAGCAAGTAGTTAAAGAGTTTAGAGGGATTAGAACACCTGAGTTTTTTTGGGGCGCGTGCACCTGGCACGCGCTGTGATTTTACACAGTGGGAGTCTGTCACTAGGTCTCACCCATTGATTCACGGCCAGGACATGCTAACTGTCTGTGTACAATCACAGCCTAGAGCTTTATGTTGGTACAGAGGAGCAATCTGTCAGTTTTTCATCCCTGCAAAGCAGGAATGAGAAACTGAGAGATCTAGTTGTAAAAGCATCACACTTTACACACATTACACATAGTTAGGCACATATTTAACCCCTTGATCACCCTAGATGTAAAAAAACTGTCTTTTATTTAAAGCAGAGCTCCACCCTAAAGTGGAACTTCTGCTCATCAGAACCCTCCCCCCTACAGTGGCACAATTGGCACCTTACAGGTTGGAGGGGGGTGCAGATACCTGTATAATACAGGTATTTGCACCCACTTCCAGGCATAGATAGCCGCAGAATCTGCGGGTATTTACGCCATTTCCTGTCCCTTCCCTGCTGTCTGCTGGGAAACACATGGGTCCCAGAGACAGCAGGGACCATCCGTATTGCGCAGCCTGACTCGCACATGCGCAGTAGGGAACTGGGAAGTGAAGCCGCAAGTCTTCACTTCCTGATTCCAATAGCGAAGATGGCAGTGGCAGCACCCGAGAGCCGAGCGATAGATCATTTTGGGTACGCCTGTTATTTGGGTACAGTGTCCCAATTGTCAGTTAAAGTAACGCAGTGCCGTATCGCAAAAAAATGGCCTGGTCAGGAAGGGTAAATCTTTCAGAGGTCAAGTGGTTAATTGTTCAATAAATGTTTCTTACTATTCTAATGAGGATCCCACGCTACTATTCTTTTGTCATTTAAGCACAGAAACCCAGTGATGATGTCACTGGGTCTAAAATAAAGTATATAAATGATATGGAAGGGTTTAAAAATGTCATAAACATGTGGGAGGTTGCTGGGGCGAATGGTAGGGAAGACAAATATAGACAGATTAAACTTCAGTTTTACGCACATTTTCAGATCGTCATCATAATGTATGAGAGAAGTACTGTCCTAGCAGTGTTCCTCCAACCATACAGGATCAAGAGTTTGATCAATGTAAGAACCTTTCTTAATTACAATATAATAGGTTTAGAGCCTAAAACAATGTTGTACTGGTAAAAATGGCAGAAGTGCGGCTTCTGCGGAGTGTTTTAGGGTTTGGACCGTATTTTTTGCTCCATAAGACGGACCTAGGTTTTAGAGGAGGAAAACAAGAAAAAAAAATACTCTGAACCAAAAAATATTTACCAGTGCCCATGAAATGCAGCCTTACTATTGCCATAAATGAAGCCTGAACATTACCATAAAAAATGTAGCCTTACTAGTGGCTCAACACAGCCTCATGTCATTCCATCCTCCTGACCGAAGACAGAGCAGCCCGAGCGGCCGAATGCTCTGTCTTCTGTCTCAGCAACAATGTCAGACCCAGCCGGGAGATCGTCTGGCGCTCACAGGGACTTAAGATGTCTGTCCTCCGCTCTGCTGCCTCTCTTCCGGCGGTGGCGGCGGGGGGGGGGGGGGGGCGCTGCCGGGGGGGGGGGGGGCGGTGCCATTTGCTCCATAAGACTCTGAGGCATTTCCCACATATTTCTGGGGGGAAAAAGTGCGTCTTATTGTGCGGAAAATATGATAAGTTGCGTGGCTCCATGCTCCACATATGGTGGGAATGCCCCAAAATCAGGTACTATCAGGTGCGGTGCATACTAGCTCATTATGCCTTTTGCCTTATAGGGGCATTAAAAACAAAACAAAGTGTCAGCAGGTATACAAGGCTTTAAAGGTGATACTCCTTGGGGCACCACAGACTGCGCACCTCGGCCTGCCTTTTATGAATTACAAGCAAAATGTAGAGGGCAGGGTGGAGTAAGTACTGTGGTGTCCAGCGTAGAGTAGACATGTGTGATTAGTTTTGTACGAATCGAAAATTCGTACATTCGGTGGGATCCGAAATACGAATCGCTATGCTTCCAAATTTTGTACGAAATTTAATTTACGAATTTCGGATCCAAATTCCGTTACAACGGAAACATGACTGGTGTTTTGTTGACCAATCAGAGGTTTTCTTCTGCTGCTGAGTGAGGGTTGGAAAAATGACCTTTTTTAATATGGGAGTGGGAGACTGGTACTGGTAGTCGATGGGAGATTCAGCATTGGACAAAATAAGAATGTTCGTTAATTATGATTATTGGTTATGATGCAGTTAAGAACCCAGGAAGTCAGCACAGCACAGGGATGGTGGGAGCCCCTCATAATGATAAATTCATCATAACGAACATTCAGAATTGTTTTCCGAAAATGTAACAAACCTAACGAAAATTCGTATTTCATACGAATAAAAATAGAATTTTGGACATGAATTACAAAAGACGAATTAACGGCTAATATGCAATGGAACGAAATGAAACAAATTTATTGACGGCGCACATGTCTAGCGTAGAGTGTATAACAGTATCCACCATTATAAATGGGCCTCCAAAAAATACAGTTATATTTAAAGTGGTATTAAACCCAAAAACAAGAATGTATTATATTGCATCTTACCAGTTCCTAAATGTGGTGGCTGCATTTGTTTTCTTTTTTTTTTCACCTGTAAGTCTGTTATTTTTCAACTCCCTTCACTCCCTGGAAGTTATACAGTTGAGACATAAAGTAAGGGAAAAAAGTATTTGATCCCCTGCTGATTTTGAAAGTTTGCCCACTGACAAAGAAATGATCGGTCTATAATATTAATGGTAGGTTTATTTTAACGGTGAGAGATAGAATAACAACAAAAATATCCAGAAAAACACATTTCAAAAAAGTTATAAATTGATTTCTATTTTAATGAGTGAAATAAGTATTTGATCCCCTATCAATCAGCAAGATTTCTGGCTCCCAGTTGTCTGCTATACAGGTAACAAGCTGAAATTAGGAGCACTCTCTTAAAGGGAGTGCTCCTAATCTCAGCTTGTTGCTTGTATAAAAGACACCTGTCCACAGAAGCAATCAGATTCCAATTGCACCATCATGGCCAAGATCAAAGAGTGGTCCAAGGATGTCAGGGACAAGATTGTAGACCTACACAAGGGTGGAATGGGCTATAAGACCATCGCCAAGCAGCTTGGTGAGAGGGTGATAACAGTTGGTGCGATTATTCGTAAATGTAAGAAACACAAAATAACTGTCAATCTCCCTCGGTCTGAGGCTTCATGGAAGATCTCACCTCATGGAGTTTCAATGATCATGAGAATGGTGAGGAATCAGCCCAGAACTACACGGGAGAATCTTATTAATGATCTCAAGGCAGCTGGCATCAAAGTCTGAACTCCTGCAGCGCCCGCATGTTCCCCCTGCTCAAGAAAGCACATGTACAGGCCCGTCTGAAGTTTGCTAATGAACATCTGAATGATTCAGAGGAGAACTGGGTGAAAGTGTTGTGGTCAGATGAGACCAAAATTTAGCTCTTTGGCATCAAATCATCTCGCCGTGTTTGGAGGAGGAGGAATGCTGCCTATGACTCCAAGAACACCATCCCCACCATCAAACATGGAGGTGGAAGCATTATGTTTGGGGGGGGGGGGGTTTCTTCTAAGGGGACAGGACAACTTTACCGCATCAAAGGGACAATGGACAGACCATGTACTGTCAAATCTTGGGTGAGAACCTCCTTCCCTCAGTTAGGGCATTGAAAATGGGTTGTGGATGGGTATTCCAGCATGACAATGACCCAAAACACACGGCCAAGGCAACAAAGGAGTGCATTATGGTCCTGGAGTGGCCTAGCCAGTCTCCAGACCTTAATCCCATATAAGATATATGGAGGGAGCTGAAGGTTCGAGTTACCAAATGTTAGCCTTGAAAAACCTTAATGACTTAGAGAGGATCTGAAAGAGGAGTGGGACAAAATCCCTCCTGAGATGAGTGGTGACCAACCAATCTGGTGACCAACTACAAGAAACGTCTGGACTCTGTGATTGCCAAGAAGGGTTTTGCCACCAAGTACTAAGTCATGTTTTGCGAAGGGGTCAAAAACGTATTTCACTCAAAGTGCAAATCAATTTATAACTCTTTTAAAATGCGTTTTTCTGCATATTTTTGTTGTTATTCTGTTTCTCACTGTTAAAATAAACCTATTATTCAAATTATAGACTGATCATTTCTTTGTCAGTGGGCAAACGTACAAATTCAGCACGGGATCAAATACTTTTTTTCTCCTCAATGTAGCATATAACACTAACAGGAGTGCTTTCAATGATCAGCTTTTATTCATTTATGTAAAAACTTTATCTTAAAAATGGTAATAAATGTTGCTATACCTTCTTAAATAGTATTAGCTGGTGTTCGACTTTGAGCCCATCTAAATCTGCCAGTGTATCCAACACCATCTCCCCAGACTGACAATGCTGCTGCCGCAAGGTGTCTCTGTTGCTCGTCCATCCACAGTGGAAACACCTTAAGACAGAAAGTGGGTTACTGGCAGGATCACCAGGTGAAAAGTAAAGAAAAGGGTTTAAAAAAAGAAACTGACTACCAAATTTAGGAATTTAAATGTAGTTTTTAGTTTTATAAGAGCTTTAAGTAAAATAAATTGACAGCTGCAAGCCTTCAGGAGACTTGGGTCTTTTCAGCAGACATGTAAAAATGGAAAGAGTTGCAACTAATTTTCCCTGGATGAAATGGTTGATTTCCACAGTGGACCTGCTGTTGAACGTTCTTCTCTCTGCTGTGTGTATCCATTAACAGTAAAGTGTATCTTTTCTAGAGCGGGTCTCTACCAGCTGACCATTCTCAAGGGATTATTTACTTACTAAGTGTAATTGTGTAGAAGAGTGGCCATTCATTTGCTTTCTCATTTGCATTGGCTTGATCACTTCTTTTTACTGATTGGCAGATGTGGCCTGTATTATCAGCAGGGCCAACTATAAGGCAGGGCAAAAGGGGCAGCTTGTCATTGTTGTGGGGCCCAAAGCAGATGCCTTATACTTGTCAACTATCCCAGTTTAAATTCCCTTGTCCTTTGAAATTTTAGTCCTGTGCTGTGTCCCGATATCTCAGTGTGAAGTGCTGGCACTAATGCTGCCCAGCTCTGCCCTATTGTTGTGTACAGATGACTCACCTGCAGACCCTGTGTTTACATGTAAATAACCAGCATTCATATGTAAATAGCGGCGGCATTCATAAGTAAATAGCTGTGGCCAGCAGCATTGAGAAATGTACATAGCTCTGCTGTAACCTCTAGCAACCAATCAGTGAGCAGTATTACTGTACAGTGTGCATAGCTCTGCTGTAACCTCTAGCAACCAATCAGTGAGCAGTATTACTGTACAGTAATCTCTAGCAATCAATTAACAAGCAGAAATCCTTTGCTGTAACCTCTAGCAACTAATCAGTGAGCTGTAATGTGTGCTGTAACCTCTAGCAACCAGTCAGTAAGCAGTAATTATATGCTGTAACCGCTAGCAACCAATCAAAATTGATGCCTGATCTGATACAGTAAACTGATGTTAAGTCTAGCTGCTATGTATTGTATGTCTCAGAGCAGGCGCAGAGTGAAATTGCATGTGGGGGCAAGAAATTTTTTGCCCAGGGTCCAATCAATATTAAAGACGGCCCTGACTATCAGTACTTAATAGTAGCACAGAATGTAACCTACAGTATCAGGATGGATCAGCTGACTAGCACAGAGAATCCAGCTCTTGTCACTTCTACCCATGTACAGCTTTATTTTACGTCCAACCAGAAATTGAGATACTCCATCATTACGTGATTCTGGCATGCAGAGCATCATGGGAGATGTCATTTAGGAAAAGGTGGAGTACTAGGAAAGCCTGTTCATCTTAAAGGCACAGCCAATCCCTAGTACATACCAAACTGTCTTCTTTGAGTATGTGTGTTGGGGCTTCTTCTGTGTCTATGGTAAAGATAATAGATTGCAAGCTCTGTTTCGAAGAGTTACGGCAGAAAAAAGATCAGTTGCTTTATTAAATCTGTTCCACCTTTTAATTTTAATTTATATATATATATATATATATATATATATATATATATATATATATATATATATATCCTTTTTTTTCTAAGTATAGATTTACTGTCTAAAGCAATGTGTAATATTAATGCTATATAACATGAAGGATATCTTGTTTTCCTTCTACTTTAAAATTGTAGTTTTAGATTTTTACCTCCCGTCTAATTTCTTAGATGTAAACTCTAAAATTGCGGACCACACTTCATTTACCAAAATGTCATACCTTACTAAAGTTTTTTTTTTTTTTTTTTCAGCCACTACATAAAAATCCATAACTGTGCATTAAAATCCCATGTCATTTTGGTTAGTTAACCCTTGTCTAGCGCAAGGATCTGTCACTGTCCAGGCTGGATTGGAATCCCTGTGTGTGTGTGATCTATGGCTGGCTGGCGAGGGGTTAAGTCTGCCTGGTGCATTGTGGAGTGGGTGTCAGAGAGAGGCTGGACCGCTCCTCCCTGGTTTGCGTTCAGAAAGCAGCTGCCTTGTGCTGGCTCTTCTCTATGATTGTATCACTGCACCTCTCTCTTCTTTCCCAATTCTTTTACATTTTATTTTATTTATTTATTTGAAATCACAATCTAAAGACTCTTTGTTTGACCTCCTGCTTGTGCGGCATCTCCAGCAGCGACTGACACAACTCTGGAGTCCTGATATGGAATGGTATGTTTAAGATGACTCTTTCCGCTGTAACATAGTAGTTCTAGATTGCTGATCTCTATCTTTTTTTTTTTGTTTTTGTTTTTTAAGCTTGATTCAATTTGTAGGACATAAAATCACCAGAATGCAACATGTAAATCTTTTCACGCTGTCACACTGAAGAATTAGTGTGCTAATGTATTGGTAAAGCTGAGATTAGCCGCCGCCTGCATATAAGAAGCCTTGCACTAAAAACAGATTAATTGAAGCTGTCCCCTTTGCTCATGCGATTGTTATGTCTGGGTGTATTCATCCAGCTGGAATCTAGGATGGAAATTCTGGAGAAGCCAGCCTTAGAAGGCAGAGCTATGTACATTTCTCATTTTCCTAACACCAGCCTTCCCAATCCCTTCCCTGCTTTCCTCATCATTGCTGCTCTCAGACACAGGCTGTTATTTGATCCTCGCTCCTCCGGCATCCTTTAAGTGATGCCTTGGTCTGTCTAATTCTCGTCATTAGAGAAAGTAAAAGAAGGACCATCTGTGCAGCTCCTTGCCTGATTCTCCACATTCCATCTCGGATGAAACAATAATGATAATAAAAGTCAAAAGGGCATTAGGGATGGCATGAACGTAAAGTAGCGTCTTTTTGTGATAGGTGTGTCTGCTCCTCCCTTGTCACTCCCGTCCCAAATGGAGGCCTGACATCTGAAGGGCACTGATGGCTCCTTTACATGTTTTTTGCTCAGTATGTATGTATAGATGAATAAGTAAAATAATGTATTTTTATTGAGTGTCTAAGAAACAGACATCTTTTCAATCCAGATGTTACACTTTTAGGACCTGTTACTCGGCCAGGATGTGTTGGCCATTGATTTACAGGGTTTCTATATCTCATATTGTGGTTTCTTTTACATTATGCTTTTGTTCATTTGGATGGGACATATTGTAGTGTAAAAATATGAAAGATAAGCTAAGGTTTCATGGATAAACCCAAGGCCTGGACTCGAATATTCTGTGTCACGCTCATGCTCAGAGGCCTTTCATATACCTCCCGGCACAGCAAAATAAGGAACTCAGAGAGGCAGTATTTCAATAGGAGGTTTTATCTCCATGGCGACTGTTTCCTCTGGGTACCTGAAGCCTTCCAAGACTTATCCTACGTTTAGAGCTCTGTAACCCTTACACTACCGTCAAAGTGTAGCTGCTTTTCTTGGTCTATAGATCTACCAACGTTTGCTTTACGATGGTGAAAATCTGATTTATTTGTATTTGTTTGGATTGCCTTGTAAAGGAAAAGGCTTTTTGTGCATCATATCATGTCTATCATGATGATCTGTTTTCTCTTTTGGAAGCGTTATAATTGTTCAATTGTTAATCATATAGGCATGTATTTACTTATCTGATGGTCTGGTTATCTGGGTTATTTATCTGATGGTCTGGTTATCTGGGTTATTTATCTGATGGTCTGGTTCTTAAGTCTCTTTCCATGTATTATTCTCTCTACTTCTACATATGCATCTCTCTGTTGCTATAGTGCCATGTCCTTTATTGACTAATCTTTATTTTAAGAGCTGTAGAACATATAGAGACCTTCAAAGCTGGCAGGCTAAATGACTTCTGTGGGCGAAGTCTGAGGCCTACGCTTGCCACAATCACGATCAACTCCATTTCAGCAGGTCGCATATCATCTGGCCTAATTACTTTTTTTCCTTTGCAGAAATGATAACTCAGAATCAAACAAAATGAGAGATTATAAAATCATGCTACATATAGAATTTAACTATATACACACAAACACACACACACACACACATATATATATATATATATATATATATATATATGTGTGTTGTTAAATACATTTTGTACATTTTTATACATTGAGCAATTTTTCCTGATTGGGATTACAGTTGGCAACAGTTAAAGTCCAATAATTCCTATTTTTTCTTTTTGTGTTCCTCATGCCTGTGGTACCATAAGTATTAGGTTATGTCTCTCGATTTTGTATCTATCTATACATCGATAGCTATATAGCTATAGATACATAACAATCAAGTCAGATTTATGTTTTCAGTAGATTATTCAGATATCACTGAATTGTTAAAGATTTTTTGACATTGGAAAGGTAACATTTAACAGATGTGTTTTTTTTGCCATTCTTGGGTAGTCTTAACTGTGCTATAATAAAAAGCTATCACTATGTTTTATAAATACCCATATTAATCTATTTCCTGTATATATACAGTATATATATCTCTCTCTATATATATATATATATGGATATATATCCTTGAGAAAGGTGGGCTTTGACTTGCTTAAAAGCCGGTGCAATAAAACTATTATACTGTCCTTGTTAATCTGTAGAAGCTCTTTGATTTCCTTCTATACCTATAGTGAGAAAAAAAAGAGGGGAAGAGAAAGAAAGAGAGAAGACGAGAGAGAGAGAGAGAGAGAGAGAAAGAGAGGTGTAAGTAGATAGGTAGGTAGGTAGATAGATAGATAGATAGATAGATAGATAGATAGATAGATAGATAGATAGATAAAGTAATAGGTAAATTCCATTACTACCAAACACAACCATATATATATATATATATATATATATATATATATATATATATATATATAAAAGACATATGACATTGTGAATTTTACATTGACACAAATGAGCATACAAATGACATATACAATGTATATATATATATATATATATATATATACACACACATACATGTGTGTGTATAGATAGTTCAATTCCATATGTAGCATGATTTTATAATCTCTCATTTTGTTTGATTTTCAGTTATCATTTCTGTAAAGGAAAAAATGGGGTCTAAAGTAAATGTATTGCATTACAAACACAGTCACTTTTCTCATAGTAATCCCAATTATCAGTTTTGCTGAATATAAGGTGGACTGGAGAGGAAGGGAGTCATAGGCATTACCCAATGTGCTGTCAAGGAGGATACATCAGCAAAAGTCCCCTTAATGAGGAGGTGGGGGAGGAAAGAAGGGAGCATCACGGTGTCAGTAACTATAACAAAATGACCAAGAGCAAGCTGAGAAGAAGAATTGACATTGGAAGTCTGATAGGGGAGTTGTACAGACCCATTCATCACAGGGAGATATTGTTGGTTTGGGAGGGGCTGGTCGTGACACACATACACACGCACTCACACTGCGGCAAAGGCTGCAGCTGATTCCTACAAGCTGTCTGCTGCAGAGCAAGCCATTTTACCTTTAATAAGATATCTATTTTCACTGTATCGACACATCAAGTGCTTTTCCCAACAACAAATGCCTCTATTGCAAGCCTAGCAGTTGAGGAAAGATGGATTATTTTACAAGCATTTGTCATCATTATTGAAGCATGCAAACTTTGCATAGGATAAAACACAATTCTAACAATGTGCTGACTGCCAAAGCTTGATTCTGGGACCCCATTTGGCATCTCAACCCAAGGTCATGCTTTCCTTTCCCTAAGAAAGTTGTGTATGTAAACATAATGTCCAGATTTCAACAGACCACAGTCTACATGTACCATCATGGACATAAATGGTTCAACTGGCAGAGGAGGGGATACATTCACGAGAGCAGACTTATGTAGCTTTTACACAAGTCACCATTGTAGTGACCACAGATGGCTTTAGAAAACCTAACAGCAGAACTACAGTCTGTATAAAAACAGGATATTGTTTAAAACGGACAGATGTTAAAATGAATAATCCCATACAATTAATGCTTTCCGTGCTTTTCTTGAAATGGTAGAGTATCTTAGCAACTCTCCAATACCAGGTTCCTTCATAAACTACAATATGTACCTACCCCATACCATGATGGCTGGGAGCTCAGGTCATTAGAAGTGGAGCAGGAAGGATCCAAAGCATTTGGGGATTTTATCTGTGAAGTTCTGTGGAGAAGGAATATTTGCACAAGAGATCAAAAATTTTAATGACTGAATATGCACCTGTCATTTAGAAGCATGAAGACCACTTTTCAAATTATATTGTAGGTTATAGAATTTAGATCGTCATCATTAAAAAAAATGGGAGATCTTAAAGAAGCTGACAGCTCCAGTAGAGGATTGAACCTTCCCTATAATTGTGTTTGTTGCTTACATGGCCTTAGGATACAATTACATAACTAAGTAATTACATACAGTATCTACTCATCTACAGCTGTATAGAGTTCTAAGCTATTTAGGAAGACTGGCTTTGGTGTGTTACTTTCTACCAAGATCCAGCACACCATGTAATAAAAGAACAAGAAAAGCACCGTAGAAGATGATGATAATAATAATTTAGCATATGAAGCTCCCCATACTTCAAACATATTTGAAAAACTGTCTATGTTGCCAACCAGTTGGCATTTTCCATTTATTTTCCAACCTGAACTTTAAAACCATCAATTGTGATACAAACAGCAGCTATGGACAATATATTTTGGCTTATAATTACTAATAATTGCAGTATAAATACAGTTTTTACTAATATTGTTTCCCTTATTTTGTCATTTTTCCCCTATCCCTGATGGATTCCCAGAATATTTCCCATTGCCTGTAAAAATCCTATTTTTTGTTGTGGGTCTGCTAATATGATTGACCATTGTTCTTTTTCGGGGTCTGTAAACCACGAGATCACACTGCAACTTGACCTCTTTCGCTTTATTTAAGGACAGCTTATCTCTCAACAAAGAGCATGTATGCATTTGACACTCCCTGATCTCAGATTTGAACAGATCTAAGGTCTCCCGTAGACCTACGTGGGCAGTCAGGTGTGCATGGCAGACCTTTAGGTACCAGAATTAGCTTGTACATTGCTCAGCTCAAGCGTTGTGTTTGTTGCTATGGAAAAGAAAAAGGGGGAAGGGAAGTGGTAATGGCAGATACTGCTGGTGCTGCTTATTTCAGCAGAGACAGTTGCTGATAGAGTGTTTCCCCAGACAGTGTCCATTAGATAACTGATTGGGTTACTGACATGTAATGTCTATGAGTGCACTAAAAATGCATAGGCTCCATGAATTGTTACAGGTCATATGGAAAAAAAAAAAACAGTAGGAGGAATCCAAAGCCCTGTTTGCATATGAAGAATGTATAGTAAGTAGTGATTTAGAAAAGCATGGGGGCTATTGAATATTCTTTAACCATTTTCGATAGCTGACACCTCTCTTGTTTGGCTTACCTAGGTGTATTGATAAAGTTTTGAATTTTGAATGCACCATTCCCTCATACACTGAAGACTGATCTGTCCCCTTAAAACCAGTGACATCATAAACACATGATCCTATCTGATTTCAACAATGCTGAAAAATTATGATGAAAGCGATATGACTTGGGCCTTTTGTCATATTACAAAGCCAGATAATCGCTAATACCCCATGACAGTCATCGCTAAATATAATTAAAGGGTAAAAAAAAACATCACAGTTATTCAGATATAGTAGTAGCATTAACTGTACCTACCTTCCTTTTTCTCCCTGCTGCTCCGTTTAGCCAATGGAAAGCAAAGAAAAGCCCCATGTAAACTATAAATCACCGGAGTACACAGTGCTATAAACTCTCTGTGTGTCAGTGCTTGTTGGCCCATTATTGTCACGTGGAGTCATGTGGAGTCATTCTGTCAGAAACCATGAAATCAGACCGAGACAGAAGTACAGTTAAATCACACTTGTTTAATAATAAAAGTAAATAGAACAAAACGTAGTCAAAACATAGCTTTCATAGTTCAGGAACCGGAAGGGATAGTCAGACAAGCCAAACGTCAGGGAGGCGGAGATGAGTGTAATAAAACAGCAAGCAGGATCTGGAGCCAGAAGGGATGTCAGCCAAGCAAGTCTTTTAACAGGAATGCAGGAGATAGTCTCTGTGATGTTGACTAAGGCGAAGGCAGAGATCCACTGGGCTGAATGGCTTAAGTAGGCAGGACTGATGAGCAGCATATCATCAACAGCTGAGTAACTGTGGAGAGATAGGAGCTGACAATTAGCTGACAGCTGAGTGGCCAGCTCTGAGAAGGAAGGGCTGAGCCCAGCCCTGACACATTTACATGTTTCTACATACGGATAATAAACTAGGTACTTCCTTTAGCACCAGTCATAGAGTAAACAGTGGTATCATTAACTGTTAGCGCAAAGAACAGTATAACTAAGTTTAAAATTAGTAGTAAAAGTAGTGATAATACAAACAAAAAATCACTTATATTCAGTATATAAGCAGTTCATAAGTGCATCATCAGTTCATGGCAAAAGAATGGTGGGGTGGTAGAGGCGGCTGATGTCCTCAGAGAGTCACCTCTGTATACAGAAAGATAGAAGGGGAGAAGACAGGAAGCACCACCTAATTGCAGTATTAAAATCAGGGTTTTAATGACAAAGTACATGGGAACACTCACAAGAGATAAAAAAGATATAGGCTCATCTGTCATCCAGTAGTCCTGGGGGCTCCTTGTGTCCGGAAAGGGCTCCAATGCGTGGCTGTATAGATGGTGTGCCCTCAGCACATCCTGTGGCCACCAGAAAGGCAAACGGAACCAGCGTGGAAAGCGAGGTCACACCATCTACACCAGGGATCTCAAACTGGTGGCCCTCCAGCTGTTGTGAAACTACAAGTCCCATGAGGCTTTGCAAGGCTGACAGTTTTAAGCATGACTCCCACACTCAGAGGCATGATGGGACTTGTAGTTTTGCAACAGCTGGAGGGCCACCAGTTTGAGACCCCTGATCTACACAGTCACGCATTGGAGCCCTTTCCGGATGCAAGGAGCCCCCAGGACTACTGGATGACAGATGAGCCTATATCTTTTTTATCTCTTGTGAGTGTTCTCATGTACCTCGTCATTAAAACCATGATTTTAATACTGCACTTAGGTGGCGCTTCCTGTGTTCTCCGCTTCTATCTACCTGTCACAGTGTGGCAGAATACAAATGAAAGATATTGTTGAGGAGAGAAGGTTAAAGCAAACAAATTGCATTGACCTAAATAAGCAAACCACAGGTGGCCATACATGGATGGCCAGGAGACAAAAAACCAACATACTTCTGCATCCACACAAATGAGGTGGATGGAGGAATTCCCCCTGCTGGGATATTGTATTCTGACAGTAGGACCCACAGTTCTCAGAATACACTAATCAATGGCTTTGGCTGCTGATCGATAAAAGTTTCCTGTCATGTCCCTTTAATGAAACAACATTCTTCTGTCAAACTGGGAGAGCCACACACTGAACGAAATTTGGTCGGCCCCCATATTCAACCAAATTTCAATCAATGTATGGCCAGCTTTAATGTGGAACTTCACTCTGTTACTCCCGTTACATGTGATGATAGCTTGTCTTCAGTTCACATACTCACCTGTCCAGTGGATCCAGCTGTCAGTTGTCCTGCTATGATCCATTGTTCAGGTGATGAAGCTTAGTTGCCACCATCTTGGTCCTCTTCAGTGATTTAGTGACCTTATTTTCACCTAAGGATGGCAGTGGGAAAGGGGGGGGGGGGGGGTTGGCAGGATGTGAGGGGTAGGTGGGCTTGACCTGACAAAAAATAATTCAATAAGTAAGCAAAGCTAAAAAAATAAAAAAGGATTATGCGGTTTATGTTGCGGGGGTGGGGAGGAGCGACCAAGAGGACCTAAAGCCGAACATACATGGATCGAAATTCAGTCATTTCAGCAGGGACTATCCACAGATCAACTTGGGTATGACCAGCCTGTTGGATTTTTTTGCATATAATTATTGCTGTCAGCTATAGCCACTAGCCCCCCCCCCCCCCTCCGCTGCACTGACCGTAACACTAAAGTGTTAATGGGGATATCAAGCATTTGCAAGGAAAGAAGATGAAATAGTTTTGTAGCCTGCTTTGCAAATCCCTGGGAAGTCAAGGTTCACTTTAAAGAATTACTATCATCGTTGCAATCATCTTACCATTTTCAGGGAATGCTTACTTTCATGCAAGATGTCAACGGTGATATAAGAGCAAAGTTGGCAACAATCCAAGTGGTATGCAAATTAGACTCAATAAACCTTATAGCCATGTAAGCAGTCATACTCAGTAAGTATTAAATTATATAAAAAAAACAGGGTTTATAGTATTGGATTTCAAAAGGTAATGAGGCCAAATGTTTGTTTAAAACCAGAGTTTTATTGTCTATTCGGCCATAAACTGAAATGCAGGGACATATGTGCTAGCCATACATGGCTTGGATTTGGGCACCACCCAGCTCCACAAAAGTTGACCAAAAAACTCAAAGGAACCAGGTGGAAAATTTTCAGCCAAACAGTCACCAGTGACGGCATCCAATCAGATGCAGACACTGTTCCGGTATTCTGACAACCGTAGGCGCTGTGGCTGCCTAAATACAATAATCAGCAGGAGAGATTCCTGTCTAGTGTGGATGGGGGAGAATTGACTGATTTCTCTTGTTCAGCCTATGTAAATCTAAATATGTATAGATAGTTGTATAGAGACAGATGTTATCTTTAATTTTGGGAATTAGATCAACAGGTGAGACCTATTTTTTTTATTTTTTTATTATCCCCATTTAGTGCTGCTACTTAGTATGCAAAAAGACTAAAATAATGGTGACATCACTTACCTTTGACATGCCTGACTGGTACCAGTGGTGCAGTATTCTAAAAAAAAAAACAGCTTCTTTTCAGGGTACTATGGATTGCCATATCTTCACACGTGACATCCTGAGCATCACCCATCTAAAACCACCTTGAATATAATTTTGTTTCAGGAACATACTTTAATATAATGTAGACTATATTATAATACTATATACAGTGCATCCGTAAAGTATTCACAGCGCTTCAATTTTCCATATTTTGTTATGTTACAGCCTTATTCCAAAATGGATTCAATTCATTATTTTCCTCAAAATAATGACAACGTGAAAAAAGTTTGTTTTAAATCTTTGCAAATTTATTAAAAAGAAAAAAGGAAAAAAATCACATGTACATGTATCGAGGCACAAATCTGGGAAAGGGTACAGAAAAGTCCCAATGAGCACAGTGGTCTCCATGGAAAAGGTTTGGAACCACCAGGACTCTTCCTAGAGTGGGCCGCCCCCGGCCAAACTGAGCGGTCCAGAGAGAAGGGCCTAAGTCAGGGAAGTGACCAAGAACCCGACGGTCACTCTGATAAAGCTTCTGTGTTTCTCTGTGGAGAAGTGGACACCCTTCCAGAAGAACAACCATTTCTTCAGCACCCCACCAATCAGGCCTGTATGGTAGAGTGGCCAGATGGAAGCCACTCCTCTATAAGGCTGGGTTCACACTGAAGCGATGCGGGAACGCAGCGAATCCGTGGCGGGTTCCCGCATCGCATGCCTCCCGCCGGCAGTTCACACTGCCCTATGCAGACTGCTGGGAGTGTCAGTGAAACCTTGATGACACCCCCAGATCAGTTCACATATCGCAGTGCGATCTGCAAACTCGGACAGGAATTGGATCGCATGGTGTGAACATCCATGCGATCTGATTCTGCTGCGGACCAAAAAAAGGGTCCTGTGCGAGTTTGGAGCGGGTGCGATGCGAATTCAGCCATACTATCTGTATGGCTGAACTCGCATCGCACAGAGATCGGATGTGATTTGCACTGCAGTGCGGTGCGAATCACATCCGGGTCTCCCAGCCGCAGCGGTGTGAACCCAGCCTAAAAGGCACAAGACAGCCCACCTGGAGTCTGCCAAAAGGCACCCGAAGGACTCCCAGACCATGAGAAACAAAATTCTCTGGTCTGATGAAACAAAGATTGAACTCTTTGGCCTGCATGACAAGCGTTATGTTTGGAGAAAACCAGGCACCATCATCTGGCCAATACCAGCCCTACTATGAAGCATGGTGGTGGAGTAGTCAGGATCGAGGGCAAGATGAATGCAGCAATGTACAGAGACATTCTTGATGAAAAACTGCTCCAGAGCATTCTGGACCCCAGACTGGGGCAAAGGTTCAACTTCCAACTGAACAAGGACCCCAAGCACACAGCCAAGATAACAAAGGAGTGGCTACGGGACAACTATGTGAATGTCTTTGAGTGGCCCAACCAGAACCCAGACTTGAACCCGATTGAACATCTCTGGAGAGATCTGAAAATGGCTGTGTACCAACGCTCCACATCAAACCTGATGGAGCTTGAGAGGTTCTGCAAAGAAGAATGGGAGAATCTGCCCAGAAAAAAGGTGTGCCAAGCCTGTAGCTTCATACTCAAAAGATTTGAGACTGTAATTTGTGCCAAATGCACTTCAACAAAGTATTGAGCAAAGGCTGTGAATACTTATGTACATGTGATTTTTTTTAATGTTTAATAAATTTGCAAAGATTTACTAAAAGACTTTCCGTATACACTGTATACACTCACTGGCCACTTTATTAGGCACCCCTGTTCAATTGCTTGGCAACACAAATTGCTAATCAGTCAATCACATGGCAGCAACTCAATGCATTTAGGCATCTTGACGTGATGAAGGCATCAGAATGGGAAGAAAGGGGATTTAAGTGACCTTGAACGTGGCATGGTTGTTGGCGCCAGACGGGCTGGTCTAGGTATTTAAAAAACTGCCAATCTATTGGGATTTTCATGCACAATCATCTCTAGGTTTTACAGAGAAAAAAAGAGAACATTTCCAGTGAATGGCAGTTGTGTGGAGGAAAATGCCTGGTTGAGATCAGAGGAGAAAGGGCAGACTGGGTCAAGATGATAGATAGGGCAACAGTAACTCAAATAACCACTCTTTACAACCAAGGTATGCAGAATACCATCTCTGAGCATAAAACACATTGAACCTTGAAGCATATGGGCTACAGCAGCAGAAGACCACAACGCGTACCACTGCTGTTAGCTATAAACAGGAAACTGAGGCTACAATTCACACAGGCTCACCAAAAGTGGACAATAGAAGATCGGAAAAACATTGCTGGTCAGATGAGTCTCAATTTCAGCTGCGACATTCAGATGGTCGGGTCAGAATTTGGCCTAAAAAACATGAAAGCATGGATCCATCCTGCCTTGTATCAATGGTTCAGGCTGCTGGTGGTGGTGTAATGGTGTGGGGGATATTTTCTTGCCACACTTTGGGCCCTTAGTACCAATTGAGCATTGTTTAACCAATTCAATACAGGGCACTTAAACACCTTCCTGCCCAGACCAATTTTCAGCTTTCAGCGCTGTCACACTTTGAATGACAATTGCGCGGTCATGCTACACTGTATCCAAATGAAATTTTTAGCATTTTTTTCCCACAAATAGAGCTTTCTTTTGGTGGTATTTGATCACCTCTACGGTTTTTATTTTTTGCGCTACAAATAAAAAAATACCGAAAATTTTGGAAAAAAAAATTATTTTTTTGTTTCAGTTTCAAAACTTTGTAAATAAGTACGTTTTCTCCTTCACTGATGGGGCTACACTGATGGGCACTGATAAGGCGGCACTGATGGGCACCAATGATGTGGCACCAATGAAGTGGCACTGATGAGGTGGCATTGATGGACACTGATATGTGGCACTGATAGGCGGCACTGATAGGCGGCACTGATGGGCGACACGGATGGGCGACACGGATGAACATTGATAGGTGGCACAAATTGGCACTGATAGCTGGCACGGATTGGCATGGATGGGCAGCACGGATTGGCATGGATGGGTGGCACAGATGGGCATGGATAGGCGGCACAGATGGGCATGGATAGGCGACACAGATGGGCATGGGTGGGCACTGATAGGCGCACAGGTGGGCACTGATAGGCGGCACAGGTGGGCACTGATAGGCGGCACAGGTGGGCACTGATAGGCAGCACAGGTGGGCACTCATAGGCGGCACAGGTGGGCACTCATAGGCGGCATTGGTGTTATACTGTACTAATGGATGCCAATCAGTGCCAAACAATAATGCATGCCAATCAGTGATGCCCATTGTGGGCACTGATTGGCATCCATTATGGGCACTGATTGGCATCCATTGTGCTGACTGGCATCCCTGGTGGTCTAGGGAGGATTACCTTTTCCCTGGTGGTCTGGTGGCGTCCCTGGTGGTCCAGTGTGGGCATCCTCGGGGGGGCTGTGCTGATAATCGATCAGCACAGACCCCCCCCCTGGCAGAGGAGCAGCCGATCGGCTCTCCTCTACTCGCGTCTGACATACGCAAGTGAGGGAAAGCCGATCACCGGCTCTTCCCATTTACACTGTGATCAGCCGTGATTGGACACGGCTGATCACGTGGTAAAGAGTCTCCGTCGGAGACTCTTTACCGAGATCGTAGTTGCCGGGTGTCAGACTGACACCCCGCAACAACGATCGCCACGATGCGCGCCCCCTGATCACGTCATATGACGTCCGATCAGGATTATGAAACCACTTTGCCACCGTCAATTCCCTATAGGGCTGGCGGCAAGTGGTTAAACGCCACGGCCTACCTGAGTATTGTTGCTGACCATGTCCCTCCCTTTATGTTTCCAGTGTACCCATCTTCAAATGGCTCCTTCCAGCAGGATAATGCACCATGTCACAAAGATCAAATCATCTCACCGCTGGTTTCTTGAACATGACAATGAGGTCCCTGTATAGCTCCCAACTGTCCCTGATTTTGAGGGACTGTCCCTGATTTGGAACAAAGTCCCTCATTTGTCCCTCATTTTGGTCTGATCTATAGAGTTGTATATAAAATGCACTTATCTATCAAAAAGTGTTTTCTAGCACTAAACCTTTCATCTGATGCATTTAAATTGCTGCATTTGTAAATTCCAAAAGCCAATATAAAGGAATAGTAGTGGTAAAAAAGCACTCTTGTTTTTTTTGTACAATTCTCCTTTAAGGGGGCATGACCAGGGATGTGTCCTATGCCTGCACACTTTTTGCTGATAGGTGTCCCTCATTCCCATCTAAAAAAGTTGGATGGTATGTCACTGTACTCCAATGGCCTCCACAGTCACCAGATCTCAATCCAATAGAGGACCTATGGGATGTAGTGAAACGGGAGATTCGCATCACGGATGAGCAGCCAAAAACTCTGCTGCAGCTGTGTGATGCTATCATGTCCATATGGACCAAAATCTCTGAGTGATGTTTCCATCACTTTGTTGAATCTATGCCACAAAGAATTAAGACAGTTCTGAAGGCATACAAACACACAATGAGTGCTCTATGGGAAAAAAAAAAGTCAAAATGTCAGTGACCACATGTGTATTGACATGTAAATGTATATACACATTAGATTGGATTTATGAGAAAGCATTTTATTGCAAGTAAGATTGGGGCCCCACAATATCCATGGGGCTAAAAAGGAGAGTTTAATATGATATAGTATATATAAAAAAATGTTTGGTAAGACTATACATTTAAAATGTATAAAATAAAAAGAAAGCGTTTTTTAGCACGGTACCAACAGTATGTTCCTGAAGGGTTCGGAAGGCTCACAATTCCACGGGCAGGAAGTTATGTAGTGGAAAACGCTCAGGGTCCAATGGTTAGAATGGCAGAGGGCTCCGCCTGTAATACCGGGGTCGGTGAGTGTAGAGATGGAGGAACGAAGGCAGGGGCGGACTGACAACTCATGGGGCCCCCGGGCAATAGGAGATTATGGGGCCCCCAGGCAATAGGAGATTATGGGGCCCCCGGGCAATAAATTATACACACACAGACACACAGAATACACATATACACACACTGAAAAGGTACTGGAGAGGTGGAGCAGCTATAATCTTGGGATTTTTTTAAAAACACAGATTTTTACATACTGTCCCTGGTTTTATTGAGGCTGGCAACCCTAATGGGGCTCCTTGGTGGCATGGGGCCCTCAGGCAGTGCCCGAGTGTGCGAATGGTCAGTCCGCCTCTGAACGAAGGATACTTCTGCTGGCCACAGTGGTGTGCAGAGCTAACCTCTAGAGTCCCTCAATGGACTGCTGGCTGGGATGGTGTCCGTCAGTCCCGGGAGGTGAAGCCGAGACGCAAGAGATGGGGATGCCGGCCGTGGCTGAGCATGCGCAAAGACGCGTATGTGACGTCAGCACTCTTCCGGGTGCAGAGACCGAGACACATGCGATAGACCGCAAATTAGAGGGTTGCCGTAGATGACATGTTTGTGCGCCTGTGCTTTTGTTAAGAGGGCAGAAGGCGCTTTTGACAAAGTTCTGAAGGCAAAAGGGGGTCCAAACCCAGTATTAGCAAGGTGTACCTAATAAAGTGGCCAGTGAGTGTACATATATATATATATATATATATATATATATATATATATATATATATATATATATATTGGAGTTAAGTGTTCACTTTAACTGTGCAGTCATATGTGGGTGAATCTTTTATGAAAATTGGATTTTGCCTTGCTGATTGGTTGATTGAAGCTTCATTTTATTCTTTTTGACAAGTAAATTTCTTCGGTCTTTTAGTCCATGAACTCTGCGGTATACGTGTAAATGTGAGAGATTTATTTTCTTTAATCTGGTGTTTTGGTGAAGGGCAACAGCTGCCACTTTTACAAGGCTTGTGTTTCAGAGTGTAAAAAGCATTGTAAGTATTTAAACGATTTCCCATATACCATTTAAAAAAAAAGGTTTTACATCTTTAATTTTTTTTGTTCACTAAAAATAATAAGATTGGCGGCGTTGTCTTTAATCCTCTATATTGGACAGGCCACAGTGTATGCAGGTGTCAGGACTGAACTGCTATGCATTGAGACTGCTGGAGAACTATGAGGTCATTCTGTAGAGCTGATCTTCCTATGGGCTTGTCGCTGTGTTTTTCGGCCTCTATGCAAAGTTAAGAGGTGGACCCGAGAAAGAATTAGACCTCACTAGTATTTGCATGTCTGTGCATTCATTGAAGCAGAGCTTATTTCCAAGTGAATGAGATCTGCCTTGGAACATAATGCATGACATCATTCTAGACACACAAATAGCCCCATTTAGGCACCATGTCCCACACCCTTTTCTGGATTTCACCCTTCCCAGGGAATAAGTCTGAGGCCAGACGTTATTAAATCCTTATTAGCATGGCTGGGAATTATTTGCACCATGAAGACGATCTACAATAGTACTTTACTATTTTCTTTACTATTCTAATGCATTTGTACTATTGAATAATAATGTTACCCAGGGCAGTGTAATAATACAAGAAAAAACAAAGAAAACACTAAAATAGCACATTGAGTGTTTTAAATGCCCCTTTTAGAGGCATCTTGCATTTTTTTCTGCCTCTAAACATGACTTAATACAAGCCTACAGTATGTGTCCATACACACATAGGCATTTACATGCAGGAAAAAAGAGCAGCAGCGTTTTGGCATAAAAAATGCTTGACACACCTATACGCGTGTAAACATATTTAAGCGCAAATTAATATTCTAGCCAATGGAAAGAGTAAAGACTCGTACACACGATCGGATTGTTGGCCAACAAAACCGTGGACTTTTGGCCCAAACTTGTCTTGCATACACACGACACACAATTATTGGCTAACAATCACGAACGTAGTGACGTACTACATGGTTTTTCAGCTCTTTAGCTCCACCCTTTGGGCTCCTTCTGCTAATTTTGTGTCAGTAGAAGTTTGGTGAGTGCTGATTCGTGCTTTTCACTTCGTGCTTTTCAGTTCGTTTCTGAACGGTCGTTCGTCAACCAGTTGCAGAATCGGAGGAGATAATGTTTTATGTATTATTGGTCGTGGAGTTATTGCTTTGACATAATTTTTTGGTTGAATAAGGATTTGATTTGGCATATTTTCTATATTTTTGGATGCATAGAATGCACTTTTTGGTTAAGTTCTATTGGCAGATAGCATGTCTAATTTTATTTGTTTTCTTTTTTTAATGCACAATAAAAAAATTGTGGCGAATAATACTTGGCTATGTGTTTTACTTCAAGTGACAGTTTGGGAGTAGGCAGTTACATTTTAAAAAATACAATGTAATGTCAAATTGACAAGGGACACCAACATAGTTGTATCTTTGATGTTAAAAACTACAGGATAATGGTGTTGTGGTAACTTGTCCAAAAAAGAAAATAAATAAATATTATTCTTGATCACTAGAAAAAAAAAGCCTTTGAAAATTTGTTTGCAATAACTCCATCAGTATCACCAGCAAAGCAGCTTTATTATTATTCCATTAAAGAAGAAGAGAATTGTGCGCTGCATTTCGAGATTTCATAATTTGCTGCGTCACGAATGTTAATTCTCCATTACGAATGCTAGTTTATAAGACCGACCGCTTCTGCTTCCAAGCATGCGTGTTTTCACTTTTGTCCGACAGACTTGTATACACACACTCGAAAAATCGGACAACAGACATTTGTCCGCGGAAAATTATGAAACCTGCTATCCAACATTTGTCCGTGGAAAATCCGACAATTGTCCGATGGAGTGTACAAACATTTTCTGCCAACAGCCTGTCATCACACATTTCCCGTCGGAAAATCCAATCGTGTGTACGAGGCTTTAATGACCAAGCACATGATGTGCTTAAAAGCACCTAAAACGCGTTTGCAAAAACATGGCTTTAGGTGTGTTTTTGAAGCTGCTTTTCTCCTGCTTGGAGAAAGGTGTTTAAAAGAGGTGAGCAAATGTCCAGTGTGCATGAGGCCTAATGCCGTGTACACGCGGCCGGACTTTTCATCAGCAAAGGTCCGACAGAATGAATCCGTTGGACAATTCGATCATGTGTGGGCTTCATCGGACCTTTGCTGTAAAAAAAATCAGATGGACTTTATATTTAGAACATGTTTCAAATCTTTCCGACTGACTCGAGTCCGGTCGAAAAATCCGTTAGTCTGTATGCTAGTCCGCCGGACGAAAACCGACACTAGGGCAGCTATTGGCTACTTGCTATGAACTTCCTTATTCTAGTCCGGTCATACATAATCACAGTCGAATACGTCAGACTTTAGTGTGATTGTGTGTGGCCAAGTCCGTTTGTTCGGAAGTCCACTGAAAGTCCGTCGGGAAGACTGTCGAACCTAGTCTGCCGGAAAGTCCGGTCGTGTGTACACAGCGTTATAGTTTCCCTTTAAAGAAGACGACAGTAGGCACATTGGGGTTGATTTACTAAAACTGGAGAGTGCAAAATCTGGTGGAGCTCTGCATAGAAACCAATCAGCATCCGGGTTTTATTGTCAAAGCTTAATTGAACAAGCTGAAGTTAGAAGATGATTGGCTACCATGCACAGCTGCACCAGATTCTGAGTGCTCTAGTCTTAGTAAATACCCCCCAGAGAGTAGAATAGCCCCTGGCTCAGTGGACCCAATCGTTATGTATATACTATGGGATTCCATTATATTTTGTATAGGGTAAAGAAGCACTGACTTCTTTGTTCTTGTTTGGTTGTCCTCATTTTGAGTTTGTTTCAGTAAAATAATAATTTAAACCTTGTTTTATTTAAAGTAGATGTAATCCCCTACTGAATAACATTTTGTTTTCTAATGCATTGTATGTCATAATAAACTACTGTTTTTTTAAAAAAAGTACTTTTTTAATGTTTTTTTTTAGCCAATGCTTCTTTGCAGCCACTTTCTGTCGGTATGCATGCATTCCTGTTATAGCTGCAAGGCACTTCTCAGGACAGGTTTGCAGAAGACGATACCGCTGGACCATGCCTACATTCAATGTGTTTTGAAACAGGCACTTGTCTCCATTGGAAGCCCATCTGAAAGGGTGACAATGCAAAATCATTATAGAATTACAGGGACAGTGCGTTGTCACACTATAACAGGAAGTACCTGAACAAGGACAGGTAGGTTCACATATTTATTGTAACAAAAGCTGCAGTTTTAGGGCTCCTTCACTCAGACAATTAGGGACAAACAGAAAATTCCAACAGATTCTTGCAGCATAGATGACCAGTATATGCGAACAGCTGCAGCCAGTCAGCCTGTACAAAACAATGATAGGCTGACAGGAGCCATTCTCTCAGTAACTACCTAGTGGTTACCTGCAGATAGGGATGGATGATGTGTGAGGGTTCAGGGTTTGCTACAGGCTGAGCGGTCACATCTATTGGCATACACCCGTCATCCAAGCTGCAAGAATCCGCTGAATCCTGCTACTGCAATCTGCTGTATGCCTCTAAGCAGCCCTGTAAAAGAGGCCTTATGCTGCGTACACACGATCGGAATTCTCGTCGGAAAAAGCTCTGATGGTTTTCCTGACGGAATTCCGACGGAATTCGGCTCAAGCTGTCTTGCCTACACACGGTCACATCAAATTCCGATCATTTATAACGCGTGACGTACAACACGTACAACGTGACCAGAAAAAGGAAGTTCAATAGCCAGTAGCCAATAGCTTCTGTCTCATAGTTGAATGTGAGCATGCGTGATTTTTGGCATGTCGGAATTGCATATACATGATCAGAATTACCGATAGAAAGTTTTTCCGTCGGGAAAATTGAGAACATGCTATCAATTTTTGGCTGGCGGAAATTCTGACAGCTAAATTCCGATGGAGCATACACACGGTGGCATTTTCCGAAGAAAAGCTCTCATCGGTCTTTTTCTGGCCGGAATTCCGATCGTGTGTACGTGGCATTAGACAAACTTAACATTGCTTTTGTATTAACATTAACCACTTCAATACCGGGCACTTATACACCTTCCTGCCCAGACCAATTTTCAGCTTTTAGCGCTGTCGGACTTTGAATGACAATTGCGCTGTCATGCTACACTGTACCCAAACAAATTTTTTATAATTTTGTTCCCACAAATAGAGCTTTCTTTTGGTGGTATTTGATCGCCTCTGGGATTTTTATTTTCTGCTAAACAAATAAAAAAAGACAGAAAATCTTGAAAAAAAACATGTTTTTTTTTTGTTTCAGTTACAAAACTTTGTAAATAAGTAATTTTTCTCCTTCACTGATGGGCACTGATGGGGCTGCAGTGACAGGCACTGATAAGGTGGCACTGATGGGCACCGATGAGGTGGCACCAATGAAGTGGCACTGATAGGCGGCACTGATGGGTGGCACTGATATGCGACATAGATAGACACTGATAGGTGGCACAAATAGGCACTGATAGATGGCACAGATTGTCATGGATAGGTGGCATAGATTGGCATGGATAGGCGGCACAGATGGGCATGGATAGGCGGCACGGATGGGCATGGATAGGCGGCACAGATGGGCATGGCCCAATGTATGGAATGCCCATACATTTGGATTTGGGACTGATCATTCCTCTCTTGTGTATTTCTAGCATGGATTACAATTGGTCCCTACAGGACCGGAACTGGTAGCTCTATTGCACAATGTGATTTTGCCTGTGGATCATTAATACAGTGCGAGGGAGGCAATTCAGAAAACAGATTGGTTTACAGTAGACTTCTGATATCATCTATTCAACCTTTTACAACCCTAATGCCCCATACACAGGAGTGGAAATTTCCACAGAAAAAGTCAGATGAGAGCTTTTCATTGTATATTTCAATCGTGTGTATGCCTCATCAGACTTTTTCCTTCGAAAATTCTGACAGACCTAGAAAGAGAACATGTTCTATATTTTTCCAATGGAACCAATTCCTATCAGGGAAACCGCTCGTCTGTATGCTGTTCTGACGTACCAAAAACGACGCATGCTCTGAAGCAAGTAGGAGACGGAAGCTATTGGCTACTGGCTGTTGAACTTCCTTTTTCTAGTCTCGTCGTACATGTTGTACGTCACCGCGTTCTTGATGGTCTGACTTTGGTGTGACCGTATGTACCCAAGACAGCTTGACTGAAATTCCGTTGGAAAAAACGGTTGTGTGTGAGGCCTCATGCACACTGGATGTTTTTTGACGTTTTTACAGGGGCTGTTTTTCTATAGGCTGTTATCTGCGTTTTTGAGCAGTAAAAACAAAAACAAAGCTAGTGGGTTCTGAGAGACGTTTTTCAGCTGTAAAAGCGCTAACGCTGATAAACGTCGATAAACACTCAAAAACTTCGCTCACCAGCATTTTTTAACATTTTGATCCATTGAAAAAAATATGAAAAAAAAAACGGTAAAAAACGCTAGCACGGAAAAACGCTAATAAACGCAAAAAAAAAACCCACAAAAACTTTGAAAGAAGTTGAAAAACTCACTGCAAAGCTACTGGCGTTTTTATAATGTTATTTTAATGTCGAGTGTGGACGAGGCCTTAATCCTGATCCTGATACCTCCCCTGCACAATCATCATTATACCTAGCAAACTTAGCTATGCTACCCTATCATCATCCCATTGTGTTGATTTCAGCTTGGACTGTGTTTACTTCTGTTGAGCAATCATTGGATCCATAGACTTTGTTTACAACTTTCAACCAATTAGGAGCCTTTGTGAACAGCCTCCTTTTCACAGGGTCACTAGCCATACACCCCAGTGTCTTGCATATATCTATTTACATGTATTCCCCATATGGGCCCATTGAGTCTGGGGGTACTATACCTTACATTGTAAATATTGGTTTTGATACTGTGGTTATATTATGTTTACAGGAGGTGTTCATGATGTTTTTATAGTATGTATTTCATTGTCTGTTTGATACTGTTTTTAATGTTGATTCTATTCCTTTTTTGATATAGATATAATAAACATATATATTTCTGGTATGTACAGTGAGTTGCGTTATTGGTTTATTGTCATGGGGATGGTTGAGCTGAATCAGGGTTTTTTACAATTGAGTTACAAACATTTTTACTCCCATGTGAATGTAGCCATATAGTATAAACTGATTGTGATTCAGATGAGGCTAGTTAATGAAATCACACTTTTTAAAGTTAAAGTTTAGTTGCAGGGGATGTTTCAGGATGGAGGCTGGGGGAAGGGGCTATTCAATATGTCATTTAAAGGCCCCTTCCTTTTCTACATCAACACACTCACTCACTGTGTTAAATCATAACTGAGGCATAGTAAACTGTGTTTACTATGCTTCAGTCTGTGAATGAACAAGAAAGCCAGCATAGAGCACTTCCCATTTATTCACTGTCCAATGCAGCTGAGACTGCAGAAAAAGGCATGTGTCTTTGAACTTTGGAGTGTACACCCTATGCCTCTAATGAAGTATACCCCACATCCTGCTGATTGCCCTTAAGTGAAGGAATGTTCCTGCAGTAATGACAGGTCCCCTTCTGGTGCTGCAGGGGTTAACTTCCTCAGCTCTTACATTGTAGAACATTAAAAAAGTCCCAATGGCTGTCCACCCCTTTTTTTTTGTCCTATCCTTCATTCAGAAAAGCCCTAACAGTATTTTACAGCATGCAGCACTTTCGGTGAATGGAGGAGAGGCAAATGAATGGCAGGATCCCATATCCCATTCACAGGATATGTTGTATTCAGTAAAAAAATACAAGGACTTTTATGAATGGAAGAGAGTGCAGAAAGGGGTGGGTAGTCATTGGGGCTTCTTTAATTATACTGACATAGTGACAAATTGGCAGGGCAATGTTGACCATTTAATATAATGAAGGCGACTGAAAACAACAAAAGTAAAAAAAAATGCCATAATGTAAACTGTGGTCTGGGTGGGAATTACAATAGTTATGCCGCATACACACGATCGAACTGTATGACGTACTTAGTCTGTCATACAATCCGACGGACAATCCGGCGTACTTTCCACTGAACAGACTTGACCACACACGGATACACAAACAGTCCGACGAAAGCTTGCGCGATGACGTACAGCACGTACGACGGGACTAGAAATAGGAGGTCCAAGACACAGCAAAGCACCCTTTGGGCTCCTTCTGCTGACTTTGCGTTAGTGGAAGCTTGGTTAGAGACGATTCGCGCTTTTATTTTTATTTATTCTCGAATTGGAATATTAATCATAGGATGAGGATGAATAAAGACATTTGTGATAACTCTGTGTGAATATAAGCAGCAAAGCAACTTCACTTTTCTTGCATTATGAAGAAGAAAAGAATGTGCTATATTAAAAAAACACAAAATTAGCAGCATGACGAATATGCTAGCTTCAATACGAACACTAGTTTTACAAGACAGAGCGCTTCCGCCCTGTAAATCCTTTCTGGGCATGCGCCATTCTTAGTCCGTCGGACTAGCATACTGACGACCGTATTGTCCGCTGAAACCAAAGTACGACGGAAAGATTTTTGTGCAAACCGAAATTCTTAGTACTCCGGACTGCACGCTGAAAAAGTCAGCTGAAGCCCACACACGAGCGGATTGTCCGTTGAAATGTGTTTCAACAGACTAAGTACGTCATACAGTTCGACCGTGTGTACGCAGCATAATGCAAAGTTATGCCTGTGGTGACCACAGCAAGCATTATTACACAATGTTAGCCCAGGTTCACACTGCTGCAGGATTGGAATCGTGCAAGTTCGCCAAAGTAGTACAGAAACGACTTTTGGGAATTGGTGCGGTTCCGAATCGGTGTGGCGCCGATTCAGGTGGTGGCATTGCAGGCAATAACCGATTTAATACCAAATCGCATCAATGTGAACCAGGGCTTACATGCTGCTGATGCCTCTACAAAGGTTTCCAGTGATAAATACCTGTACATAAGATGTCGTGTTTGCTCTGACAGCAAGACATTTGTTTTTGACATGTTTAATTGCTTGGAACATGCACATTTTTGTTGAATTTTGAGATAAAATGTTGCCACGCCCATTTCTTACTGCAATGGAAAGACGTAAAGCAGCATTAATTGGATGTGCCAAGCTCACCACAAATGGAGGGCACACCATAGACATTAAACATCAGAGAATGATTTGTTAGATTCGGGGATCGCGTTGGCTGTGCATGTATCATCTGATCTTATGTCATCTTGCGATATATGATTTGATGTATGATTAGTATTATCCCTGTTCTTGTTTATTTATCAGGCCTTCGTGGTTGTATGCTAGCCAGCCTGATATCTGACATACTATTGATGTTAGGCTAACTGGTCTGTAATTCCCAGGGATGTATTTTGGGCCCTTTTTAAATATTGGTGCTACATTGGCTTTTCTCCAATCAGCTGGTACCATTCCAGTCAGTAGGCTGTCAGTAAAAATTAAGAACAATGGTCTGGCAATTACTTGACTGAGTTCCCTAAGTACCCTCGGGTGCAAGCCATCTGGTCCTGGTGATTTATTAATGTTAAGTTTCCCAAGTCTCATTTTAATTCTGTCCTCTGTTAACCATGGAGGTGCTTCCTGTGAGGTGTCATTGGGATAAACACTGCAGTTTTGGTTTATTGAAGCCCCCCAATTCCCTTGTGAAGACTGAGAAGAATAAATTCAATACCTTCGCCATCTCCCCATCCTTTGTAACCAGATGTCCTTCCTCATTCTTTATGGGACCAATATGGTCTGTCCTCCTTTTTTTTACTGTTTACATACTTAAAGAATTTCTTGGATTTTTTTTTTTTGCTCTCCTCTGCTATGTGTCTTTCATGTTCTATCTTAGCCGTCCTTACATTTCTTGTTGCAATCTTTATAAAGTCTGAATGCTGATGATAATCCCTCAACCTTGTATTTTTTGAAGGCCTTCTCCTTTGCTTTTATATGCATTTTTACATTGGAGTTAAGCCATCCAAGACTTTTGTTCTCTCTTTTAAATTTATTACCCAATGGGATGCATTGGCTAATGCCCTTATTTAATATGCTCTTAAAGCAAACCCATCTCTCCTCAGTGTTCTTTGTTCCTAAGATTATATCCCAATTTATGCCTTCTAGCAAGGATTGTAGTTTAGGGAAGTTGGCTCTTTTGAAATTCAGTGTCTTTGTATTCCCCTTATGTTTCCTATTTGTGATTTATACTGAAGCCAATTGACCTGTGATCGCTGTTACCTAAATTGCCCGTATTTCCACATTCGTGATCAGGTCTGTATCGTTGGTAATCAGTAGATCCAGTAACGGTTTATTTCTAGTTCGTGCGTCTACCGCCTGACCGATAAAATTGTCCTGCAAGACATTTAGGAACTGGCGAGCCTTAGATGAATGCTCGGTTCCCTCCGCCCAGTCTATATCTTGATAATTAAAATCCCCATTATGATAACAATTCCCATCCTTGCTGCTAATCCAAATGTGATAGGAGATCTGTCTCCCCCTCCTCCCTTAGGTTAGGGGGCATATAGCATACTCCCAGTATTATTTTCAATACACACAATCCTACAAAAAAAAACCATTCAACATTCTATACAGTACAGCCACATATTGTCCTTGGGGGCCATGAAAGCAGATAAAGGTGGGAGTACGGGTGGTGGAATCACACATGGTGATAATTTCACGTATGACATCAATAGGTGTGACATCACTAATGACCAAATTCACACACATTCACACACATACAGTTATTTCACTTTTATATTAAAGCAGATTCAGAGCTTCAGGCATCTGTCCTACATTTTATAAAGCTCCAGACCTCCTTGCAGTTATTTTACATCTTGCAGCCCTGCAGCACTAACCTGCTTTGCATTAAAATCCAGTAACTCACAAGATTTTCTTAAATAGTGGCAGCAGGAAAACAGCGCGCTGTGAGCAGAATATTAACTTAAAAGTCATTGTTTGCATGAATGCTAAAATAAGATCTCAATGTAAAACAAAGTTGGACAACAAATCTTTGTAACTCATCGCCTGCTCCATTTAATATGACTTTGTTGCAGTTGTCAGCACAAGCCCCTTCCAGGCATGTTTAATATATTTTTATGATTGGATCTCTAAAAACGGTCCTGCTCTGGTTTCTGATTTAGAAAATGTTTAAATAAAACATGACCAAATAAAATAGATGAACACACCGATGTAAACAGCTGCAGTGGATTAGGTCACGAATGAATCTGAAGGTATTTCCTAGTGACAGGCGGTGCTGGAGCTTAGTTACTGCACCCATGAAAAGAAAAAGCAAAGGCAAATTACTTGGTGTAAAGTTACAATTAGTGTTAGAGAGAACAGTTTTTATATACAGATTAGACATGTCCCTAGAGGTCTATCTTAAAGTGGACCTGATCTTGAAAAGTGAACATTTTCTATGTTATGGGGGACATCTAGAATTGTTGATTGTGCCTTAGAAGTACCTTGAAATGCACTGTGACTAAGGCGCCATGCCTCTGGCTTCTAGTGTCAGGAGATTAGGTGTTATCGTTTTTGTGCTGCTAACTTCTCCTTGCTGGAGAGGAAGCTGTATCCGAAGACCTGCAATGCAAGAATCTTCCTGCTCTTCATTCATTCTGTCCATGTTGTTTTTTGAACATCTGCTTCTGCTTTTTGAATATTTCCCCATCAGTCACTACATAACCAGCAATCTTATGAAGGTGCAGCTTAGATATGAAGAAACAAATCACTGCCTATACCAAGATAGTCACCCAAACACAGACACATAGTACAGAACAAGGCATGAGAAGTCAGTAATGGGGGGAAAGTTCAGATGCGAGGAGCTTACAGGCAACACAGATGACTATGTTTGTCCTTCTGAGAACTTCTTTTTTGGTACACTTTTCAGTTCTTTCTCTTTTTTGACTACTGTTAGAAAAGTTATACTTGGCACAATGTATTACCCTTCATGTTTGGAATCAGTGGTCTTCTGGAACCTGGGTTGGTAGGAAGTTGGTGGCCTGTAGCTCACAGACAAAAAAAAATATGTTAAAGTGTATGTCTAACCAAATCTTACTTTCGGGATATAGTAGAAAACAGAACTGCTGTCCCCACTAGACTGAGATTTACCCTCTCAGTTTTCACTGCAGTAGAAAGTGATGAATAATCCTAAATTTTACAGTTATCATCAGAAAAGGAATAAAGGGGAAATACAATGATATTGCTTGTTCTAGTGAGATGTTCATCCAATTTGGAGACATTTTTACTTGCTTCCTGTTGCATCCCAGGGACAGGAAGTGCAGGGAAATCCCCTAAGAGGGACACAGACAACAGCACAACAGCAAAAAAAAAAAAAAGAAGAAGATGTAACCTCTTCCTACTCTATGTTTTATCTCCCTGTACTGTGCACATCATGTAGAACAGCCATTCTCAAATAGGGGTCTGTAGAACCCTAAAGGTCCTTCAGCTATTAAGAGGGGTTCTTTGAGCTTTGCCTGATTGATCACCTATTTGATGGCGCCTGCAAAGTTTCAAGAGCAGTGCCACTTAGCAAAGCCAACAGCATGACGCCAATTTTTAAATATATGTAAGGGTGGCATTCTAAACACAACTGTAAGGGCTGCATTCCTCTTACTGGTCCCCAGTATATTGGCCATTTATCCTATTGACCCCTAAATCAGTCAATTATTAAGGGGTCACTGAGACCTGAAAATGATGTTCATCTGGGGTAAAAAGTTTGAGAAAGGCTGCTGTAGACTCATTGTATGAACTCCCTGTGAATTTGTGCATACTCCAGCATTGGCTGAAATGGGATAGATGCATGTTAAAGTGGTTGTAAACCCTTACAAACCACTTTGACCTACAGGTAAGCCTAGATTAAGGCTTACCTGTAGGTCCAAGCAATATCTCCTAAACCTATATGGTTTAGGAGATTTTTGCCCGAAAACGGGCACCGCTGTCTACGGCGCATGCGCCGTAGACAGCGGCACGCAGGCGCACTGAATGCGGCAGTTCCAAAAATGGAGCTGCCGCATTTGTCGACTCCCGTACGCATGCGCGGGAGTGACGTCATCGCGCCTTTGCCGAATGACAGCGGCAGAGCTGCGAGACGCCACCAGCAGGATGGATGCGGCGGACTACAGGGGACAGCGGTGACATCGCTGGCTCCTGTGTCAGGTAAGTGACACATAATGGGCTACTATGCGATGCATAGTAGTCCATTATGCTTTACCTTTGCAGGGAAAAAAAGAGGAAGTAAACTCATCAGGGTTTACTTCCTCTTTAAGCTATCAAAAGTTATGAGGCCTGAGCATAGGATTGTGATGCAGGGCAATAACTTCTCAGCAGGATGTGGAAACCTTGCAAAAAGATCTGAACAAATTAATGGGGTGGGCAACTACATGGCAAATGAGGATTAATATAGAAAAATGTAAAATAATGCAGATGGGTGGCAAAAATATGAATGCAATCTATACACAGGGGGGGAGAACCTCTGGGGGAATCTAGGATGGAAAATGACCTGGGGGTCCTAGTAGATGATAGGCTCAGCAATGGCATGCAATGCCAAGCTGCAAAGCAAACAGAATATTGGCATGCATTAAAAAGGGGATCAACTCCAGAGATAAAACGATAATTCTCCCGTTCTACAAGACTCTGGTCCGGCCGCACCTGGAGTATGCTGTCCAGTTCTGGGCACCAGTCCTCAGGAAGGATGTACTGGAAATGGAGCGAGTACAAAGAAGGTCAACAAAGCTAATAAAGGGTTTGGAGGATATTAGTTATGAGGAAAGGTTGCGAGCACTGAACTTATTCTCTCTGGAGAAGAGACGCTTGAGAGGGTATATGATTTCAATTTATAAATAACATACTGGTGACCCCACAATAGGTATAAAACTTTTTTGCAGAAGGGAGTTTAACAAGACTCGTGGCCACTCATTAAAATTAGAAGAAAAGAGGTTTAACCTTAAACTAGGTAGAGGGTTCTTTACTGTAGTGCGGCAAGGATGTGGAATTGCCTTCCACGGGTGCTGGCCTCATCGGGGAGCATTGATAGTTTAAAAAAACTATTAGATAAGCACCTGAATGACCGCAGCATACAGGGGTATACAATGTAATACTGACATGTAATCACACACATAGGGTGGACTTGTGTCTTCTTTTAACCTCACCTACTATGTAACTATATGTAATTATGAATGCCTCCTGATTGTAAAAGCAAGCTTGTGAGATGCGAACCATCTCGCTCCAAATTAAGTAGAAGGGTCATATGTGGACATAGTGGACAACTTGAAATACTGAAAAGAGAGCAAGTAAGGTAGAATGGGATAACAGAAGTAAAGAGTAGGCAGTAAGGAGTGATGGGGAAAGGGGTAGGTGGCACAACCAGTGCTAGGTGCGAGGGCTCATGGGCATAAACTGTGGTCACAAGAGAGTGAGGTAAAGTCTACCGTATTAGATTCATGGGTGACCTATGGGATCCACACATTTAGAAAATCTTAATGAGTGTTATTTAAAATGCATTAGAGCTTTTCATTAATCATATGTCCGCATTCACACCTGTGAAACACATCATGTTGCTGTCTTTAGTGTGTTGTTTGGCGCTTTGTCTTGTAACAGCATAGGGCAGCCAATTTCCTTGAACGCGCTGGCCTACGTGTGAAGGAAGTACCAAAGTAGCTCATGTACCTATGCCAAGAGCGTTTTGCATTCTGCATTCTGCTGTGCTTTTTGCTACCCACGTTTGGAGTACCATTAAGAAATAATTGCATGTTTTGCTGCGTTTTTAGCGTGTTTTCAGAAACTCACATTACAGAAAAACATAGGCGTGAATGTAGCCTGAAGCGATGTAGTTGGGTCTTTTCTTTTTAAAATGTTACATTTATGCTCTGAGCAAAGATACTTGTAATTTTATTTGCTTTGTTTAGCATATTGAAAACATTCAAATATGCTTTGAAAAATTTGGAATAGTATCACAGCTTTAACAGCCTCATCATGCGCATATTCTTGTTGTGTATGTTTTGGCATCCATATATGGTTTGGTTCATATTATACATAGAATGACTGTCTGCCATGTGGTTTTGTGTGCATGTGACCACACTTCAGTTTTACATCTAAAAAATGTAATGGTGAGAAACCCTTTAGCAGATCATCCATCATGGCCCTTAAATGTTTCAAATTAGGAAACTCATTAACTCTTAAAGTATTTGGCCCCTTTCACATATTCGGCCCTTTTCACACCAGCCGACCGATCGGGTCCCCTTGTCCATTTTTACGGCGGACCTGATCGGGCCATCCTTTGTCCTCTATGGGGCGGCAGATGTCAGCGGACACCAGCCGGTCATCCCGATCGAAATCTGCTGAAAACAGTTGTATGGCAATACGTTTGCCATCCATCCAACAGGTCGGATCGGATGACAATCGAATGGAAACAGACATGTAGTTCATTTCCATCTGACCGCCCTTTAGAGGAGAGCGGGCTCTGTCCTTGTCTGCTCTGCGGAGCGGAGTAGACACGGACCTGTCATCCGCCTGCTCAGCAGGGATGAGCGGAGAGATCCCCACTGAGCTGGCGGATTCCACTCGGACAGATCTGCCCCAGGTGAATGGAGTCTTTCTAAGCCAAAACTTTTTATCAGTTTTGAATAGAGCAGGGAATGGTTAACATTTTTGGAGAAATCTCTGTCCCATAAGGCTCTGTGCACACCTGACTGTGTGACTGATTGGGAGCTTCACTGGAAGAGCTCCAGCGTTCAAAACTAGAATTCTATGCATTAAGGTGAAAAAACATCTGACAGTGCCGGCGCCCCGAGCCCCCCCATTTTACTTACCTCACCCCTCGAAAATCCCGCGCTCGCCCCCGCCGTTCTTCTTCACCACTTAGCCTGGTCGCTGATTGGCTGGAGTGGATGGATGGAAAGCAGCACAGCCATTGGCTCGCGCTGCTGTCAATCACATGTACTGACGGGGCGGGGCCATGTGATACAGCGAGCGGCTATAGCAGCCGGCTGTATCACGGGAGCGCGCCTGCAGATGCTTCTCACCATGCGAGGGAGCTCGCATGAACGTGAGAAGTACCTGCGGGAGGAAGCAGAGACAGCCGCTGAGGGACCCCAGAAGAGCTGCAAAACGAGCTGCACAGTGGAGGTAAGTATAACATGTTTGTTATTTAAAAAAAAAAAATGTATTAACTTTACAATCCCTTTAACTCATTTAGTACAGGCATAGCCCCTGGCAAGGAATTATTTAACATTTTCCCAGAGTTGGGCAATAAGTCCATAGCAGTTTGTAGTCACATAAACAATCTGGAGATGTAAAACTAGTTTTAAACCATATAGGGAAGATTGTGAACAGATTGAGTTGGGGTTACTATGCTTAGATGCTATAATCGGCATCAGCAGTTGATTCTTAGATGATACAGGGTGGCGTGTTTGAGTATACATGTTGTTCTAGGAGGTTTGTCCCTGATGACTTGACAACAAGTAACAGTCCAGGGAATTGAGTTGCTAGATAACCCTGGAGCTGTAGCCAATTAGGGCTCCCATAGCATCTGTTATACTAAACTGTGTGTACTTTTTACTGCAGCCGAATCAAAAAAAACATGTCCTCATAAGCAGTTTAGGGCATTTTTGATGCAGTATGGAGGATGCATGTACTGGAAACTGCAACTGATGGTAAATGCAGCAAGCAGGATGTTTACTAATCCTTACACGCCCAAAAAAAAATGCATATATGTGAACTATACCCTAATGTGCTCTGCCATATCTGTGTAAAGACAACTAATTACTTACTATGTAAACTTTGCAGACAGTGTGAGTTTTCTGTACTAGTCAGGAAGTTGGCGTGCCCAGGCTGGGGAAAGGTTACATTTTATGCACTGCAGTTCCCAGGCTTATTGTCTTGGGCCGGCCCCAGTAAATAGGAGAAATGTCTGATTCAGAAGGGCTGCCGCAGGAGCTTAAGAATGAAGAACCACAGCACATGGAGCCCAGGAACCTCAGAATTAGCATATATTCAGCACAAGATGCTGATGTTCCGGTAAACAGTACCAGTCATTGAGGATTGCCAGCTTTGGACTAGCACCTGTAAAGGTATGCCTGGGCAGCCACCTCTGTTAGCCAGTTTAAGCTTGGGACTTTGTTATGCACATTGTCTGTTTTACCATAAGAAGTTGTAGTAATGTTTTCAGCCTAGCCTGAAGTCATTCAGGGGGGTGTATGATGGTTTCTGACGTAAGAAAGAACAGAGTCAGTAAAGCACAGATGGGTTACGAAGCAAAGCCACCACAAACGGTTCACACAGTAAGACAAGTAGGAGGAAGTATGCAGTTGCTATTGGTAACCATTAACTAGTGTAAGGTACATTGCAGCCAGTCACGAAGCATGCTACCTGGTGTAGGTGACTGGTCTTTGGTAGCGACGGGATGAATGGTCTGGTTCCCTCCCTAGCTGTCAGTTTCTCTAAAGTAACTGGAACTGAACCCGTGGTTTAGAGACCTTGTGTACCTGGCCACATAGTACAGGTGAGTGGAAGGAGTGAATTAAGTGCATGCATGAGGTCTGCGCTAGGTGCATGGTGGGACCTCATTGATGTCACTGGGAGCAAGGTGACAGGGGTATTCTGGACTGGTGGAGAGGTCATAGACTCAGTGGTGTCCCTCCTAAATGCGATATACAACAAGGAAGGTGTGTAGTGTCACAGGACAGGCACTTTGACAGAAGGACTCTGTACTTTTACTTTTGCACACGGTCTACAGCTCATCTCTAAGATGTCGACCCATCATAAAGTTTGATTCTCACATGAACATCCCCGCCTGGTCCCAGGCATTAATGAGTGTGCATACACATGAAAGGTACTCCCATGTGCAGGGCAAGGTGGTCCCACCCACAACATGGAGTAATCTGCAAGGATATGCTGTGTACGCCCCACAGACTTTAACATCTGAAAATAAAATTAAAGGAATAGTTTGCGGAACCTGTGAAATTGTGATCTTATATATTAAGCCAAGACCTTTGGTTTCACATGTCCAGGTCTTACTACAACTGCTGCCTGAACCCCAGTGGCTGGGCTTGGCCGGCATTTAGGAGTATAAAAAGGAAATCTGTCAGGGGAAGAATACAGAATACGATCTGTTATTGTTAACTATTTTTCATGATGCATAAATCTGTTATCCCGACCCTTGCTTCACAATTTAGCTAGTCATGGACCCAGAACAAGAAGTTGCATACATGATATTGTATGTACATACTTCTTCTAGGTCAATGACTCACCAAGTAGTAAAGGCATGGTCAGGGTGACAGATCTGGATCATGCGCCTTTAAAAACGGGTCACCAACAGCAGTTCCTATATTTTAGTCTCGACAGGTTTCTTTTAAAATTAGCAATCTTACAAAACGTATTCTCACATTAAGAATATCTGAGTGCCAGTGAACCTGTTTAAAGGGCAACTTTGGTTCTTTAAAAAATAAAATAAAATAGCGGTCATCAGCTACAAATACTGTAACTGCTGACTTTTAACCCCTATCCAGGAGTCCAGCGCTGTCATCACTGTCATCACCAGCGCTGTCATCACTGTCATCACCAGCGCCTCCTGGGATGTGTGATGTGAGAGCTTGGGGTGAGCGGTGGCAGGCCAAGCTCCTGTAATTCTCTCAGGAGTATACCACTCCCAGAAAATAAACCATTTGTGATTTACCAGGACCAACATAAATATCTCCTTTCATCTAGAACTAATTTAATGAAATTGTTTATGTATTCTCTATTACCATAGTTTATTCAGATATTAGGGAAGATTTAAAAAAAATAGAAAAAAAGATGAATGCAAAAACGTGTGATTTATGAAGTTAAAATTGTATTAACGCAAAAATAATCCCTTGATTTGGTGGCTTTTTTTTCTTTTATTTTCACCTGGTGATGGAGCCAGTAACAGAATTCATGTCTAAAGCTCACTATACACTGTTAGTTTTTTTAATTCAGCCAGTCAGCTGAACAAAAAAAAAATCAACAAAAAAAAAAAATATTCTTCTATCTACACAAATAAGGATATTGCATTCGGACAGTTGCACCAGCAGATGTCAGAATACACTGATCAGAGGCTGCAGGCAATTGGCTACAGTCACTGATCAATAAAAGTTTATCCAACATGTCCCTTCGACAGAAGTGGATCATTTGACCAACTTTATTTGAGCAGGGACTGCCACATACTGATTGAAATCCAGCCAATCCCTGCTGAACCAGCCAAATTTTGATCAGTATATAGCAAGCCTTAAAAGAGGGGTATGGGTTTTGGTTTTTTTGTAGATTCATACTTACCTAGGTGGATGTAGCATCAGACCGATGCTGCAGCTGTCTACCTTTGTCTCTGCACTGAAAACCGAGCCACGAACATCGCCGATGGCTCGGTTCTCACTCCTCCCCGAGTGGAGAGACGCTGCCTGTCAAACAGCATCTCTCCTGCTCTGATCCTACACGCTCATTGGACCAATGAGCTGTGGAGGGGAGGGGAGTGGTTGTCTCAGGGGCTCACTAAGCCACTGAGACTGCCATCAGTCCAGGCACCTGGCGGATCCAGACTTGGGAAGTCGGGATGACACGCTGCCTGGACTGATTGTAGTGATGTCAGCGGAGAGCAGACTTCAGACCACTCTCCGTTGAAAATGGGTCACAGGAGTGCAAAACAAGTTGCACTCCTGTGACCCAGAGGAGAGGCCCAGCCTAAAAAGCTCAGGCTGTACTTCTTTAAGCCTGATACACACGCGCCGAATGTCGGCTCATAACCTAAAAAGGTCTTCCTTTTGGCTAAGAGTGCTGACAGGAGTGTTTTGGTGGGGGGACTGGGCGTCCCCCTGTCAGAACATGATATCTCGGCAGGGGAGAGCGATTTACCAACATTGGATTATTAGTACAGCGGATACAACCTGAGCTGTCAGCTTCAACACAGCGGGTTGAACAAAAAAAATAGTAGTATGTAGGAGGCTTTAGGATGTCTCCACTTTGTGGCGGAACACAAAGCCCCACTTGAACAGCAGTTTGTCAACCTTCACAGAAGATGGGCATAACTAATAAATTAATAAGCTGAAAGTGGAGCTCCACCCAAAAGGGGAAGCTCTGCTTATTTGCCTCCTCCCCCCTCTGCTGCCACATTTAGCACCTTTTGTAGGGGGGGGGGGGTGGTGGGTACTTTCCCCCACTTCCAGATGGCATTGCCGCGGCAAAGTCATCCTTCCCCTGCCGCCGGGCCATTCACAAAGGGCAGCAGGGTTCACGTATGCACAGTAGGGAACTGGCTGTGAAGCCACAAGGTTTCACCGATGGTTTCTCTTACCCGACATGGAGGAGGCACCACCTGAGGGCCAATTGAAAAATCGTCTCAGGTGAGGACACAACTGGATTCATGGCCAGGTAAGTGTCCTAATATTAAAAGTCAGGAGCGACAGTATTTGTAGCTTCTAACTTTTAATTGGAGCTCTGCTTTAAGCTGAATTCTAGTTAACGTTTTTAATCAGTTACAGCACCAGTTCTGTTTTCCTTTGCATAAAAAGCTGACCATTATACACACCCCTGCGTTAAACTTTTTTATTGCCACTTTTGCTGAACAGCTTGGTCAAGTTAAAGAGATTCTTCACCCTGTTTGAAAAAAATGTAAAGTAAGCAGCTACAAATACTGTAAAGAACTTCCAGTGTAATCATCTAGGCGATCTAAAAGTGGAAGTAGGTACTTGCCCAAAACCAGGAACCCCCCCCCCAAAGAAAATCTAAAAGAAAGGAGGGTACATAAAGTAGACCTTTAGGCCCCTTTCACACCTGCGGACCCTTCAGATCCGCCTGCCAGTTTTTCAGGCGGGTCTGAATGGGAGCTCCATGTACCTAATGGAGCGGTGGATGTCAGTGGACATCCGATCAGCCCCAATCCGATCCTTTCCACTAAAACCAGATGGATGCAACCCTATTTTTCATCCATCTGGTAGATCGGATTGGATGAAAACGGACAGGTGGTCGGTAATCATCCAATCCACAGAGTGCAGAGGCGGACTTGTCATCCGCCGGCTCAGTGGGGATCCCCTCTGAGCTATTTACGGGCTCAATGCAGACAGCCCTGTGTGAAAGGGGCCTTAGGGTGAAGTTGCACTTTAAAGGAAATTGAAAAATGACAGACTCACTTGGCTGGATAACTAGGTGATAATTAATCACATGCCGACCAGCGCACGATAATATACGTCAGGCACGGCTGGGCAAATGGGCATAAAAGTATGTCTCCTTTAAGAAGCGGCATTGTGGGTTCACGCAGATCACCTCCATTACTAATAAAAATAAAAAAAATCCATAAAACTAGCCCACACACGGTCGAATTAGATTAGTTCCTTTGGACCTATGCTGTCAAAGTCCGGCCGTGTGTACACGGCATTACAGTATCTGTATACTTGCATTAAATTTCAGGTAAAACAGTGTACGCTCACCTTCAAGCTGTTTGTAAAACAGTAATCCCTTCATCCAGGATTTTGAGTCCTTCTGAAGATGTATTTTGTTGATGACATGCTAGAAAAAAAAAGATTGTATCTAAGTTTATCCACTTAGCAAAGTTGAAAAGCAAAGGCTCAACTCAAAGTATTACAAGGTGAAACATCCACAGTAATTGGCGCTTGAAATAACAAAGGAAATAAATTGCTTGTAAAAAGGTACAATGGTCAAATGTATAAAATATTAATCTTTAACAACACAGCATGTTTCCGAGCACACCAATGCTCTCTCTTCATTTATGGAATGGGTTGAGTCTATGCCTTTTTTAAGATTGTCTTCTCTAATCATGGTGTTTTCTGCTCTGTTACATCCTTAATTAACTTCTCTACTTGTGTCTGTATTTTCTGACTTGTAGGCATGTTATTTCCAGTGCTGCTATACTCGCATATCTATCTTCTAAACAAGGGGTCTCCAAACTATGGCCCAAGGCCCTTTGCTAGCCTTTATCCGGCCCTTGAGTTACTATTCCTCCTACTGATACCAACAATGGAGCACTATTTCTTCCACCAATACCAATGATGGGATACTATTCCTGCTACTAATACAGACACACTCCTCCTCCTATTGACCACCAACCCTGAGGCCATATTTATTCTCACTGATGCCAGGCCTGGGACATTTTCTGCACCCGCTGGGCACAATCTGTCCCTCTTAAAGTCTGAATGACAATAAACTAGCCCTTTGTTTGAAAAGTTTGGAGACCCTTGTTCTAAACCTTTAAAATCTATATACAGTGCAACTTCTACTTGATGCCTTGATTAACCCTGTTTTTCTTTTGGGCCTTTGTGCAAGAAATTAGGCCACAGATGCAAAACGTATAGCCATATTGTATTCCATTACATTTTCATTTTGTATACACCTTTAAAACAAAGCTGTCATTTAACCACTTCAGCCCAGAAAGGTTTACCCTCTTAATGACCTTTTTTTTTGCGATACGGCACTGCGTTACTTTAACTGAAAATTGCATGGTCATGCAATGCTGTACCCAAACCTCTGCGGTTTTTATTTTTTGCGGTAGAAACAAATAAAGAGCGACAATTTTGAAAAAAATATTTTTTACTTTCTGCTATATAACATATCCAATAAAAAGATGTAAAAAATTTAATTTCTTCATCAGTTTAGGCTAATATGTGTTCTGCTACATATTTCTGGTAAAAAATATCCTGATAAGTGTATATTGATTGGTTTGCACAAAATGTATTGCTTCTACAAACTATGGAATAGATTTCTGGAACTTTTCTTTTTTTTACTAGCAATGGCGGCGATCAGCGATTTTTAGCAGGACTGTGACATTGCGGAGGACAAATCTGACACTAAGTGACACTTTTTGGGGACCAGTGACACTAATACAAATTGCACTGTTACTGTACTAATAACACTGGCAGGGAAGGGCCAATCAAAGGGTAAATGTATTCCCTGGGAGTACTTGTTAACTGTGTGGGGGATGCTCTGACTGGGTGAAGACAAAGATCAGGGTTCCTGTTTAGCAGAAACACAAGATTTCCATCCTCTCCCATGTCAAAATGGCGATTTTTCTTGTTTACATAGGCAGACCGCCATTCTGCCTCTCTTGGGAATGATCATAGGTGACCAGCGGACATCGGGTCCGTCAGACCCACTGACCATGGTATAAAGCCTTCAAGTCAGTAAGGCCCCTTTCACACTGGGGCGGGAGCGGCGCTATTTTTAACTCTGTTTTACCGTTGTTTTAGCAGTAAAGGGTTAAAACCGCCCGCAAAGTGCCATTGCAGCGGTGCGTTGCCGGCGGTATAGCTGCGCTACCCCATTGATTTCAATACACCACTCCTTCACCGCTCCAAAGATGCTGCTAGCAGTACTTTTTTTACCGTCCTGCTAGCGCATCGCTCCAGTGTGAAAGCCCTCCGGCTTTCACACTGGAGTGAAAGGGGCTCTATTTTTAGCGATGTAGCGCCTGAAAAACACCCCAGTGTGAAAGGGGCCTAAGAGATACATTATCTTATTTTAGGTTTTGTCTCCACTGATCTTTTATAATATATCTTGCCAAGGAATATCAGAATTCCACAGAGAAGGGCACCCATGCGGGCATGCTTCCTAGTCCTGCTGCTGTGTCCATTGACACAGACAGCAGGACTCGCCCCCACTCCCGGCTCCCGTGTCACTGGATTTGATTGACAGCAACAGGAGCCAATGGCAATTCCAATATCCAATGAGGACCTGTGCTCGTGCTTGTCTTTGGAACGATCGGGTTCAGATAAAAAAGGGGGGGCTCTGTGGGGCAGCTGCAGCACAGGTTTTTCACCTTTATGCATATGTAGCACCCTGGTCCTAAACAGGGCTGCTAATAAATCTAGTTGTGCTAGGTGGTAACTAGCCTGGTTAATTGGTAGTCTTTGATCCACTGATTTCTGTCCTAAGTCTGAGTTTAATTTGTAGTCTCTCTCTTCTGCCAATAGGTGGCACTGGGCCTTTGGCACTAGGATGATGGATTACAGTGAATTCAGGTGATGGGTAAATAAGTTGTCTCAGCCAATCAGCAGGAGTTTCTTTGGCCGCTGTGCAAGCTGGAATAGGTTATTCATTCGGGAGGAGTCAGGTGATCGGGGTTCTTCAACGCCCAGGGCTGCAGCCTGGGTGGATGTGTGTGTCAAACAGCTCATACTCACTGATCAGCAGCCGGCTGCAGCGATCCGCTCTCCTCTCCTCAGCGACAACTTCCATGTGAGGAGAGGAGAGCCGATTGCCTAGCAACCCGGCGGTTTGTTTACGTCACATGACGGCTGTGATTGGACACGGGCGTCATGTGATCAGGAGAGCCAATCACAGAGCCCACCTGCCGATTGGAGATGCGACGTGACCTGGTGACACAAGTGCATCGGGATTGCACCTCTGCTCGCCATTCTCCTCCTTCTGAAGGACGTTCCTGAACGTCCACTCAGAAGGAGAGAGCTCCCACCTGGCCGTATATGTATGTTGGCCGGGTGGGAAGTAGTTAAATAAACTTTCTTAAAATGCATAGCAAGGCCTTCAAACATTAGGTGGGCCTGAACGGGGACCAGTGGGGATTCAGAAAGTCCTGACATCAGAGGGAGTAAACAATGCCTTAGGCTTGGTGGTCAGTGGTAGTAAAATGATTACCCCATCATTGGTATCAGTAGGAGGAATAGTGCCCCATCATTGGTATCATTGGGAGGAATAGTGCCCCACCATTGGTATTAGTGGAAAGAATAGTGCCTCATCATTAGTATTAGTGGGGGAAAATAGTGCCCCACTGTTGGTGTCCATGAAAGGAATACCACCTCATATCAGTGGGAGGAATAGTGCCCCAAAAACTGGATAAAGGCTAGCAAAAGGCCACACTTTGAAAACCGCTTGGCTTGTATAAAAAAAAGTGGAAATTTACCTTTAGCTATGTCTGCCTGTTCACTAGCCTAGGTCTTTGTGTAAGATGGCTCTTGCCAGACAAACAAGGAAAAAGAGAACAGAACAAAGTCAATAAGGAATGGCAAAAAACGGAGGTTAACGATATTTCAATATTTCTTTAGATTGTCCCCCCCCCCTTTGAAATGTTACCATGTTCTTGTCATTTAAAAAGTGCACTTTCCCTTTGATGGGAACTCTGAAATTGATTAATGTACACAGATACTGATTGTCACAGATATAACAACATATTCAAATTTATCAGGGTTAGAGATTAAATTAAATATGAGGGATTAGTAGAAATATGATGTTTGTTAACCAGTACCAATAAACATCCACAGGCACCCATTGCTAAATTCCAGATATGTGCATCCTGAGCCACTACTGTAATGCCTCATACACACGGTCGGGCATTCCTACCACAAAATGCGTCGGATTTTTTCAGACGGATTTTGGCCGAAACTTGTGTTGCATACACACGATCGCACAAAGTTCTCAGAAAATCCAACTGTTCTGAACAAGGTGAGGTCAAACACGTACATTGGGACTATAAACGGGCCAGTAACCAATAGCTTTCGTCTCTTAGTTTATTCTGGGCATGCATGGCACTTTGTCCATCGGAATTGTCTACACACGATCGGAATTTATGTGATTGAATTTTGTTGTCAGAAAATTTTAGATCCTGCTCTCAAACTTTGTGCGTCGGAAAATCCGACGGAAAAAGTCAGATGGAGCCCACACACGATCGGATTTTCCGACAACATGATCTGATTGCACATTTTCCGTCTGAAACTCCGACCGTTCGTATGGGGCATTAGGCTTTTTACAGGACTACAAATTGTTTTGGCTGTACATTTTTTTAAACCATTTATAACATACATAAGTAAATAGTATTTATAACTGAAGCTAATATATTGTTTGTTGAATGGTTGCAAATTTACATGATTTTAAAGGATTTAAACTGACAAGATAATGAGACAGAAGCAGATTATTCTGTGTGACATTGTCCGTGGATGGTATTTTCTACCCACAAAAATAGGCCTGCATATGCAGTTAAATATTATATGATGATGTGTGCGCTAACCAGATAAAAGACATATGTTTCACTATGATGGCAGTAATTGATGCTGCCTGCACAGCTGAAAAAACAGGAACACTACAGAGGTTTTATTGAAACTGAAACTGCCTCCAGGATTCCAGACTAGATACTGTATTGTATTGCTTTTCGCTTATTAAAGATGGCAGGATTCTATCAAATGGATACAGATATTGGGTAATTATCTTTATATTTCTAGATATTGGGTAATATTTTTTTCTCTTAAAGTGGAACTGTAATGCCCAGTACTATTTAAATACAATGATTTAATGTTTGCCTATGCATGAAACCCAATGATTTAGTTAAAACATGCATAGGTGATTACAGACCCACTTTAAATTTAAAGTGTCAGGAGCAATGAACCGGGCAGAGACAGAAAATGCAGTTAAAATCACACTTTTAGAGTAATAGCAAAAATAGTTCAGGAACCTAGTCAAAAACAGAAGTCAGGGTTTGGAAGCCAGAGGGGGTAATCAGACGAGCCAGGGTCAGGGAACCAGAAGTCAGCATTTTTAGGAACCAAAAATCAGGAGCAGGAATCAGAAGAGAAGTCGGCCAGGCCAAGTGATACCCAGGAACACAGCAGGAAAACACAGGAGATGTTGACCACACAAGGGCATGGAGGAAATTAACAAAGCTGTTTAAATAGACAATAGGGGCTGGCTGAAGGCTGGACTAATGAGGCAGGTAATGGTAAGTAGGTCAGTCACTGTGGAACCAATTAGTGGCTGGTAACTAACCGAAAGCTGAGCAGCCTCTGTGTACTGAAAGAAAGAGCTGCTTGTGAATACCATGAGCCCAGTCCTGACAAAAGTATATGTGACCTTGTAAAACATTTGAATATATATATAAAATATTTACAGCATAAATACTTTTTTTCTGTTTTTATAAGTGATCACATTATCTCTGTTCTCAGCTTCATAAGGGGTTTGGGGAGTTAGGGGTGGAGAAATAGCAGTACACTGATCTTCCCAGCGAATGGCTGTGCAGGGAGCATGTCAGCACAAGTCTTGGCCATTGGAGGGCAGTTATGCTGTTCACCCAGCACAGCCAGAAAACTTACCACGCTAAGATACATGAATGGGCTTCCCTATGCACAACACACAGAAATGCATGTAAATTACCCCAAAAAATTGTGAGCAGGGACGTACATTCCTGCTACAAAAAGTGTGAATGGGGCATTAGCTTTTTGTTTACAGGGTTTGCTTATACAGGATCAAGGTACTATATGTCAGCGCTTCTGTATTAGGCCTCATACACACTGGACTTTATTTTACAGTTGCTCTAGCGTCTAGATTTTTGGTTTCCTGCCTCTAGATTCCCCTGCATGTTGGCCTATGTGTTCATGCATACACAGACTTTTAGTAGCGTTTAGTGGCAAGAGAGTTTAGAGGCAGGAAAAAAAAAACACTGGCCGTGCGTCCAGGAGCAGCAGAGTTTGGGCAGAAAAAACACACGATGCTTGTAAATACATCTAAATGCATGTTAATGCTAGGCATGTTTAGCGCTAGAACATTAATTAATTTCAATGGCCAGAAAAAATTATTATTCTGGGCAATGAAATTAATTATTGCCCTGTAAACACTTGCAAAAGCTTTAGACACTTTTACAATCATCGGGTATTTTTCTGCTGCCAGGGGGAAGGCTTCTGAGAGAGGTAAAATGACGGTAGTGTTTGATTGCTCAGTTCTCGGTCTAGAGGCAGCAAGGGACAGATTAATGCTGCATCCACCTAGGTGAGTATGCATGTTTTTTTTTTTTATACTTCTCTGTTAAAACCACCCATTTATTTTGTATAGGCTGTCAATGCATGGAAATAGCCCATAAACATACGTGACCCTTTGTTTCAACACTGGGCTTAGGTGAGTGTATGGGGGGGGCAGGACTTTTACATAAAAAAAAAAAAAAAAGTAAACAAAACAAAAGTGCGCTCTGTGTGTAGAGGAGGGGTGGAAAGGGAACCTAAATCTAAAGGTGAAGATTAGCTTTAAGAACGCTAGAAAAAGTATAGATGGAAGCAGGACTTTTTTTATCAGAGAATAGGTGCAGGAACCCTCCCTTACGAGTCACATCTTGCCTCCGCCCCCTACCCACCTCCGAGCACCATCCCTTGTTTCCACCCCTTACCCACCTCCCAGTACTGCTCATTTTAGAGAACACAAATATAATTTTGTGGTGCAAAATAATTTGTATGGAATTTGTTAATGGTAACAAGTAATAAAATTGACCCCCCTACGCAACAATAGACCCCCCCAAGAAACAATAAGCAACAACAGACCCACAGCAGCAGCAACAGTTCTCTGAGCAGCCAGCATCATACATTTCCTCTCCTCAACAGTAGATCCCTTACTGCAACATAAGTCCCTCCGGCAGCAACAATAGACCACCACACAAAATAGATCTCCAGCAACAATAGACCACCACACAAAAATAGATCTCCAGCAACAATAGACCACCACACAAAAATAGATCTGCAGCAACAATAGACCACCACACAAAAATAGATCTCCAGCAACAATAGACCACGACACAAAAATAGATCTCCAGCAACAATAGACCACAACACAAAAATAGATCTCCAGCAACAATAGACCCTCCAGCACACCCCAGCACCCTTTGCCATTACCTAAAATCAGTAATGGAGGTGCCGGAACTGCGTTCCCCCATGTTCCAGCTGAAAAAAAGCCCTGGATGGAAGGTATGTATTGTGTTGAGTTTTTTTTTTCTTTTCTTTTTCCTGTTAAGATCTGAGGGGATTTTATGGATGGGGAGGATTGCTAGGGGGGAGGAAAAACATGGAGTTGAGCTTTAAGCCATTCTTCTGGCTTAAAATTTTACCCATAACAACTTGATAAAAAAAATGATGTTCTTTACCAAGTATCATGCATTCTACATTGATGATTATTCTACCAAAATTAGTGTGTACTGTGAATTGCCTTCAGCATTAGCATTGCTCCTTTTTCTTCTTGCAAGACGCTGCGCGAGACAGTATATTACTGGGTGTTAAACATATTTTTAACTGCTTCAGCCCCGCAAGATTTTACCCCCTGGCGACGATCTGCAAATTTGTATCGTGACTGCGACATTATGGCAGACACATCGGACAATTTTGACACTATTTTGGGACCGTTGTCATTTATACAACGATCAGTGCTTATAAAAATGCACTGATTACTGTGTAAATGACACTGGCAGGGAAGGGGTTAACCACTAGGGGGCGATGAAGGGGTTAATTGTGTCCTAGGGAGTGATTCTAACTTTGGGAGGATGGGCTACAACTCACATGACAGCGATCACTGCTCCCGATGACAGGAAGCAGTGATCTCTGTCATGACACAAGACAGAACGGGGAAGTGCCTTGTTTACATAGGCACTTCCCAGTTCTGAGGCTCCATGGCACGATCGACGAGAGACTGGCGGACATTAAATCCACCGGTCATGCACGCCCACTAACCTCGCCGATTAAAGGGGACGTACAGGTACGCTCATTTGCCCACCGCTGCCATTGTGCTGACGTATATCGGCGTGCAGCGGTCGGCAAGTGGTTAATGTTTTACATAGCTATACCTGCAAAAGGGACCAACATCTAGTGACCTAGAAGGACTTCACCTGACTAAAGTTCTACTGTAAGTTAAAGCTCATAAATCACATATATACTCGGGGGCTTTTTCTTTCCAGATACGTACATATTGAAGGGGCCTTTTCCTTTAGACTCTCAGTTAAAGAAGGCAATTGGCATTTATTTATTATAACATTTTTAATTGGCACAATACAAAAGAAAACTCAATTAGTAGAAATCCAAGGATGCCATTCTATTTTCTTATTTAGTTTATGATTTTGGATCTTAACATAAAATTACTTGTTAATGATTTGCTGAGTTTACTTCCGAATTGTCTGTGGGTAGCCTTTGTATAGATGTAAATTCCTCAAGTGTTTACAGCTGGTAAGATAATATTCTTGCATTAGGTTTACAGAATGCAAGTGCTGTGTGGGAGGAAAATTACAAACTGATTTGGAAGTAAAATGAATAGCACATTTTTCGTTTTTTCCTTCATTTGAATGGCTTTTATTCACATATTTTCCACAAATGTGTTTCATTCCCAGTAATGTATTATTCGTGAATTCAATTATCATTCAAGCAGACAAGTGACAGGGTTAATTGTCGGTTTTCTGTAATATCCAAAATAATATTGTTATATCAATATTTTCCATAGGCCAAAGAACTCTACAGCATCAAAGTGATGTCCTAGAGACAGTGATCTTGGTGAATCCCAATGCCGAAAGCATTGTTCATGAGGTACAACCATTTCTAAAATGTATACTGCTGAAATTGTGTATATATATTTGATTGTACAGTTACCTTCTAAGCATGCATGATTCAAATTTCAACTTTTGGATTAAACATTGGTTCCTAGTGCCCATCTCACAACCTGTTGCTGTAATTGAAAAGTCTAAGCCCTTGTACACACGGTCGGACATTCCGACAACAAAATCCGTCGAACTTGTGTTGCATACAAACGGTCGGACAAAGTTGTCGGAAAATCCGATCGTACGTAACGTGATGACGTTATTTCATTACCACGGGACTACGTTCAGGCTAGTAGCCAATAGCTTTGGTCTAGGAATTTGATCTGAGCATGCGTGGCACTTTGTCCGATCGGAATTCTCTACACACAATCGGACAAAGGCGATCGGATCATGTTGTTGGAAAGTTTTATAGCCTAGCTCTAAAACTTTGTCCGTCGGATATGTCAATGGAAACAGTCCGATGGAGCCCACACACAGTCGGATTATCCGACAACACGGTCCGATTGGACATTTTCCGTCGGAATGTCCGACCGTGTGTACAAGGGCTAAGACTGCTTTAGAACAATACACGCAAGAGGAGGTGCTAGTCCACCCTTGCAGTAGACATAAAAAGCCAGCTTTCAAACTCATTTTTTGATCCTTTGGATCCAATAAGTACATGTATAAAACAAGTTTAAATATCTCCCCAGTGTTATCCATCAAGAATATAAATTGCATAGCTTATACTGTATATGAACTTGCATATTTTATAGAGGGGCCAAAGCCTTTGGAGAAAACGTGAAAAAGGTTAGGGACACCATCCCTTTTTTTCCTGACTTTTTTGTCCTTTTTGTTGAGATTTCGCCATACTTTTAGATCTTTTACAATAGAAGAGAAAGTGAGGGAAGACCCAAAATGTCATTGTTGTCACTGGAACAAGCCTTAAGAGGAAGTCTCCCAAATTGGTGTGCTTGTTCTTGTGTGTAAGGCTGGCCATACATTAAACTATATTCTTGTAAAATGTTCCTTTATATTTACAAAAAACATATCATGTGAGGTCAAACTTAAAGAGTAACTCTACTTTTTTTGCAAAAAAAAGCATTCCCCTCTGGATGATCAACAGTATGTACATTACAAGGATTTTGACAAACTTTATTGCAGATTACTAACTTCTATTATTCAAAAGAAATCCCTGTGTGTTTGTCTGTGTCCATTAGAGTGAGTCTAATGGGAGTTGTTTCATAATTATCAACCAGCTGCTGCACCTGCAAAGCTCTAATGAGGAAAATTTCTGGATCTGCATCCCTTTAGACTTGATTTCCTATTGAGAGTATCTCACCTAAAGTTTTGTGTTGCAGGGGATGCCTGAAATCTGACTTGTATCTTAGTGCAGACTTCTGGGAAAATCAGTGAGCCAATCACACAAGCAGGAAATTATCTGCAGGGTGTTCTGTACAGGACACCTGTGGGTAGCCATATTACATTACAATATGACTTGTGTTGCAATTGTATATGCTATATTAATATATTTTTTTATATTTTTGTTCCCACAAAGTTACTTTCCTTTAAACACAGTTTGTACTCAGTCAGGCAGGACCTTGCTCTACGTCAGCCATTCTCAACCAGGGTTCCTCCAGAGGTGGCAAGGGGTTCCCTGAGCTGTGGCTGATTTACCTCTTGTTTTGATGGTGCCTACATAGTTCTGAGCCAATGTCATTTGGAGGAACCAGTGGTATGACACCAAAGATCTTTATAGCTCTCTTTAAGGGGGCCATTCTTACCACCACTGTAAAAAAGGGCATTCTTCTCAATGACCACCAAAGTAAGGGGCATTGTTCCCACTGACCCCCAATCAATGGGTTTTATCAGGGGTTCCCCCGATACCTGAAAATTATTTTAAGGGTTCCCCTGGGGTAAAAAGGTTGAGAAAGGCTGCTCTACGTAGTTGAAGGTAAATCTAAAGGAAACGAAACTAGAAAACTGTATAATGTATCGCTAGCTTAAAGGCTAAGTTCATCTTTGTTCACCATTTTTTCTAAATTCCAGCTCGCCTATGTACCAGTATAGGATTAATGTACTTATTTTGCAAAAATAAAACAGCTTTGCATTAGGACTACATAGGCTTAAATTCACTCTCTGCATAGCTGTTAAAAAAACACATATCAATTACTTCTGCCTTACTTCCTGGACAGACTTTAGGTCACAACACAGAGAGAAGTTGACCAGCCGATCTCATTAGCACACACCCTGCATCATCTACCATCAGCTGGTCAACTCCTTCCTCTGTCATAACCTAAAGTCTGTCGAGGAAGTAAGGCAGAAGTAATAGAGAAGTGTTTTTAAACATCTTTCAAGACAGTGAGGTAAGCATGTGTAGAATAAATGGAAAGCACACACTCACACATACTTTTTCAAGCAAAGAAAAAAAAGTTTAGCCTGAAGTTACTTTTTAAGCCCTAGCCAGGAAAGTAGGTTAACTTTCCTGAGCTCTGATTAGAAAAAAAGGATGCCATTTATATTGGATTGTTAAATATTAAATCATCACTATTTCTAGAACAAAAATGGTACTGGTAACATTCACAGCTTGGTCTATATTTGTACCCAACACTTTGTATAAATTGAGACATTATCCCTATTCTGTGCAGAGGCAAAATCCATATATGTTGTCACTCTGAGGGGCCAAGTTCTCTGGTTATTCAAAGCATATTAGATTGTTTTGCATTGCACATTGCTAAATGTGCTCTGAATTCTATTTTTAAGGTACGCTCCTTGATCACGGATCCTTCTGCCTACAAACTACTCATCTTAAGTGGTCAGTGTTCAGACCAAGAAGGAGACTTAATTCTACAAAGTGGCACTTTTCCCCTTCGAAGACTTGGAGAGGTGTTCAGTGACCCAGAGGTAAGTATCGTATAGTCAAAATCATTAACTAAATGATGTAAAACTGTTTTACTTATCAGTAATCAGCTTTTCTTTTTGGAGCTTGGCGCCATACTGGTTGGACTTTTGTGATATGTTTGTCTTTGGTTCAAATATGAGCCAATTTCAGCTTACAATGTCTGTCCACCTAAAAGTGATATTAGTGAAAGGTTCATTGTGGTTGCAAAGTAGTGTATATATCATATACTGTTTACACTGTATACACTATATACTAATGTTCCAGCTCCTCATGCTGCATTATCTGTGTCATAAATTAGATAAAATTGCAACATAGGGAGTGGGAACTATTTATAATTGCCACAGCTGGTGAACAGAGATCAAAACCCAGGACAGTACTCCTCCAATTAGTTGCTTTGCATTATGCTGTTGTATTCAAGGGCTGTAGATGGGAGGTTTTATCTTTATGTATCATTCATGGCTGGGTTGATCAATAAATAAAAAATGTCAGTTTCCTTTAGACCAAGATTGCTTTCTCATCAGGGTTGAGTAACTCATTTTTTCTGCTTTTGTCACTGCAGGTTTGTCAGCTTTTCAGTAACACTGATCCAGAGATCAAGGCTTCTTTAACGGTTTCTTGTTTGGAAGAAGGTGATTGGTGCAACCTTGGACATTCCAATTTCCAGGATATCATCAGTTTAAAGCTCAATCCTGAACCAGTCTTACCTGCAATGGATGGTGTTTCGGAATTTGCAGATTATGTCTCAGAGACTGTTGATGTTCCTTCTCCTTTTGATCTCCTGGAGCCACCCAATTCTGGTGGTTTTTTGAAACTGTCAAAGCCATGTTGTTACATATTTCCTGGCGGCAGAGGAGACTCTGCCCTTTTTGCTGTTAATGGATTTAATATTCTAGTAGATGGTGGATCTGAAAGGAAATCCTGCTTTTGGAAGCTAGTTCGGCATTTAGATAGGATTGACTCCATATTGCTGACACATATTGGAGCAGATAATCTACCTGGAATAAATGGACTTCTTCAAAGAAAGATAGCTGAACAAGATGAAGAACAATCTCAGGGCTCTACTGCTTATAGTGACTGGATGAAGAACCTAATATCCCCAGAACTTGGGGTTGTGTTCTTCAATGTACCAGATAAACTCAAAATGCCTGAATCTGGTATGAAGGTTAAAAGAAGTATTGAAGAAGCTTGTCTAACATTACAATACTTAAATAAATTAGGAATAAAAGCAGAGCCTTTGTACAGGGTAGTGAGCAACACAATAGAGCCCATAACATTGTTTCATAAAATGGGTGTTGGCAGGTTGGATATGTATGTGTTGAATCCAGTGAAAGACAGCAAAGAAATGCAGTTTTTAATGCAAAAATGGGCTGGAAACAGCAAAGCAAAAACTGGCATAATTCTACCAAATGGCAAAGAGGGTGAAATTTCAGTACCATATCTTACATCCATCACTGCCCTAGTCGTCTGGCTCCCAGCCAGCCCAACTGAAAAAATAGTACGTGTCTTGTTTCCTGGAAATGCACCACAAAATAAAATTCTTGAAGGTCTTGAAAAGCTTAAGCATTTAGATTTCTTGAGGTATCCAGTTGCAACACAAAAGGACATTTCTGCTGGTGGCCCACCATCTATTGGTAAGCACACAAAAATCAAACAAAGGGCAGACAGCAAAGAAAGTCTCAAATCATCTACAAGACCAAGCACAGGTAAACCAAGTAAAAGGGAAGACATTTCAGAAGAGGTGGTCAAGGAAGTTAAATCAGAGATCACAAAAGAGCCCAAAACTGAGAAAAAGGTTAAAGAAGCTTTAGAAAAACATACTGAAAAGCCTTCAAAGATTGAAAAAACAAAAACAGAATCAACTGATTCTGCAAAAGCAGAAAAGCGGAAACTTTTGAAAGAGAAAACAGGCAAGAAGTCTATCAAGGACAAGATTTCTAAACTTGATGAAAAAAAAGACAAAGAGAAAAAAGAAATAAAGAAAGAAAAAATTGATATCAAGAAAGAAAATGTTAAAAAGGAAGAAAAGAAAGATGTAAAGAAAGAAGAGAAAAAAAGAGAAGTTAAACCTGAAATTAGGAAACTACCCAAGCCTGACTTACGACCGTTTACACCTGAAGTAAGAAAAACACTACATAAAGCAAAAGTTCCAGGCAAATTTAGGGCTGAAAAAATAAAAAGTAAAGCAGAGAAAGATGCTATATCAGAACAAAAAGTAAGTCGCGTACAACAAGTTCCCATGGGAAAGTCGCCACAGATGGCTGATATAGCAGAACAAAGATCAATTATGTCATCTCCTGAAGATCTAACCAAAGATTTTGAGGAGTTGAAGTTTGAAGGAAAACTGGAGCAATTCAATGAAAAACAAGAGGATGCTATTCTTTTAGAAA